>NW_003852597.1:465156-478450 GCF_000181295.1 Otolemur garnettii | reverse complement strand
GCTATAGGCGCCGAGCCAACCATAAATTCTTATTTAATGAAAGGCATCCTGCTGAGAAATAGAGAAATAATTGTTAGGTAAGTTTATATGCCACATGATTATGATTAAGTTTCTATAAATCATATTTCTGTATTATGCTTTCTGTTAATTCCAGAGCATAATATTCATGTAGCAATGGCAGGAATTACTGATTTTTTTTTTTTTTTTTTGAGACAGTCTCACTTTGTTATCCCTGGTAGACTTGGGCTGAAGCCATCCCCTTGCCTCAGCCTCCCAAGTTGCTGGGATTATAGGTGCTCACCACAACACCCACTTATTTTTAGATATTCGGTCTTGCTCTTGCTCAGGCTCATCTGGAACTCCTGATCTTAAGCAATCTACCCTTCTCTCCTCCCCTAGAATCCTGAGATTAGAGGCATGAACCACTATACCTGGCTGCTTTTTTTTTTTTAAATGTCCATCCTCTTGATAAGGCATGTACATCATGATTATTTAGTTGGAGCTAAATATTACTATCATACTCAAATGGTAAAATTTTGAGTATGTGATACTCAAATGAATCAGCTGAGCATTTGAGTATGTGATACTCTAATGTTACGAAATGAAGTCTAAGTCTAAGAAATTTAGACACATTATTTTTGATATACAAAATTTACATATATAAATTCAATAGCTGTACCTGGCTTTCACCTATTTTTGTGTTGAAATTTCTCATCATTTATAGTTTGTCCCCAGCACAAAATCCTGAGCCATGGGATACCAGGTAATAATATGGTAGTAGCAGAGTTTGCTTTTGCATACTGTTCATGATTCTGCAGATTTATCTGAAGCTTCCTTTTTCTCTTCTGTAGTATCAGTAAGTATTTTATCACATATCTTTGCTGTAGTAGGTGTAGGCTGGGGAGTCGCAGTGTGTTCAAACCCTTGGTAGTGATGCATGGGTGAAGGTGGCATAGAAGAGGCAATGGAAATTGCATCCTGTGATGATGATAACAAGATCGTATATTCATTTTTTTTTTGAGACAGAGTCTCAAGCTGTCCCCCTGGGTAGAGTGCTGTGGCTTCACAGCTCACAGCAACCTCCAACTCCTGGGCTCAAGCGAGTCTCCTGCCTCAGCCTCCCAAGTAGCTGGGACCACAGGCGCCCGCCACAACGCCCGGCTATTTTTGGTTGCAGCCGTCATTGTTGTTTGGTGGGTCCGGGCTGGATTCGAACCTGCCACCTTAGGTGTATGTGGCTGGTGCCTTAGCCACTTGAGCCACAGGTGCCGAGCCCGTATATTCATTTTGATCTTGATCCTTGGGAAACAGTTTTTTCCTAGGATGTCCCCGACTGTCCATCCAACAACATGCCTTCCTTGTTTAGATATATCATCTCTAATATCTGAAACATCCCACATGGCAAGAAAAGACTAAAGCATGAGCCCTCTTCTGTTTCTTGGACACATGGTTTATATGAGAAAGTGTTGTGATAAGCAATAGCAATAAGGAACATCTCAGTACAGATTATAAAGTCCTGGAGTCCTGTAGCCACAGCTTCTACAGTTTGCCATGCCCATGAATGCTTTTCAGAAATAACACCAACTTTTACCAACAAAGCAATAACTACTGCTTGCCAAAAAGAAACAAAAACCACCAGCTTTACACAAAGAAATTTTCCAACAGGTTGGATTGGACTCAGTTCTTCTTTTATAACTTTATAAAATAGCAAGAGACAATATATGGCAGACAGTTGTAACACATTGTTTATTATAACCAAATTCAAGTCCAAGCATTTGAAAAGCTAAAGTCATATATACCAAGCAGCTCATAAATTAAAGCAACAATGGTGTTGAATGGTCTGACAACTGTATATTGTGATACACCTAGTTTGCACCTAAACAGCAATACTTCTCCCATAGCTCGTGGTGGACAGCAACATAAAGAAGGAAAATGTTTCTGCTGATCTTTAACTTTAAGAATTAATCCCAGATTTGGATACTGGTTAGATAATTGGTAAGGAATCCCATAAAGTTGTAGATGATATAAGCTTCATAGCATTCTCTGAAGGCATCCACACATATTGCAATGCTGGAGTATTTCCAAGCTATCCAACTATCTAAACTGTATATGGGTACCATCCAAAGAATCCTTATTATTGGTTTTTGTAGTTCAGGTTGTATATAATGCACTAAGTGTTGGAATATCACCCACAGCGATATACATATAGTCAACAGCAAAAAGATTCTAGCAATGAACCAAACCTTTGTGTGTATGCCCACCTCCAGTTTTTATAATTCCCACACATATGGAGGAACCACAACCACTATGGACACCAGGTAGATGACCACTGCTAAAGGTCGAATCCATTGTGTCTAGTTCCTCTAGGTACAAGTGCAAAGCATGTTTTTATATAAATCAGTTCCAAGTAGCAAGGGAAAAGACCTCGAAGGAGACTGTAATGAGAAGCCCTGTTTTCTGATTATTTTGTCAATCTGCATACTATGGCGTAAGAGCTGTTGGGTGACTTTACCAACAGCACAAGCTGCCTACTTGGCTGGTGCTGTGCTTTCTGCTACTGCTCCAAATTATAGTCTGTCAGGGTTCTACCAAGGAGCAGTGTGGGCAGTGTCCTTTCTTTCACACCCCATGTCTACCTAGTTCTACTGCAGTGGAATCCCTGGAACTGCTCCCTCACCTAGGGATCGCCCCAAGCTCTACCTGCACCATGGCCTCGAGAGCGGAGGTGACCAGATTGGTTTCCAGGGATCCTGTACGCTCTGTTTCTGCTCTGCAGCTGCCCGCCTGCTTGCTCTTCTTTGGGACTTGTATTTCCTCCCTCTGGTATTTGCCAGTGTCTCTTCACCTAATTCTGCTGGTAGACTAGGCCCCAGGATCTCCTAACTCACTTGCATAGGACACCCGCTACACACTTTTATCTTTCTTTTCTTTAGTTGTTTTAAAGCCAATTGTATCTGCAAAGAGGATTGTGATACATACTTTCTTTTGGTTTCCATTTACCTGAAATACGGTTTTCTAACACTTCACTGAGTCTTGATATGACTTTGGGGATTAGATGTGTTTCCTGAAGACAGCAAATACTTGGTTTGTACCAAGTGAGCCAGTCTGTGCCTCCTTGGTGGGGATTTCAAGCTGTTTATATTTATTGAGGGAAATGATAAGTAGAGGAGAGTTCAGTTCATACTGTTATGTGGAGGGGACTGTTGCCTTGTTTTATCACTTGGGCCATCGTGGTAGCTAAGCTTAGTCCTGCAGTTTTTGGGTGTCTTTACTTTGCTGGTGGTCCGTTGTATTGGTCAGTGTATAGTACAGGTCTGAGAACTTCCTGAAGGGCTGGTCTTGTCTCAGCAAATTTCCCCAATGCTTGCTTGTCAGAAAAATATTTGGTTTTGCAGAGCAGGGGTCCTCAAGCTTTTTAAATAGGGGGCCAGTTCACTGTCCCTCAGACTGTTGGAGGGTCGGACTGCAGGCCCTGGGATGAGTTGGCTGCTAAGCAGGACAGGCAGCAACGGCCAAAACACCTGGCGGGCCTGATAATGTCCTAGGCACGGCCATAGTTTGAGGACGCCTGTTGCAGAGTATAGAACCCAGGTTTACAATTGTTTTGTTTGAGAAGATTGAAGATGGAAATTTACTCTCTTTTGGCTTGTAAAAGTTCAGCCAAGAAGTCAGCTGGCATTTTGATGGGTCTACCCTTCTAAGTGAGCTGCTGCTTATGCCTGGCTGCTTGCAGAATTTTCTTTCATTTTTACTTTGGCTGGGTTAATTACAATGTGTCCAGGACATCCTCTATTTGAATTGAGTTGGCCCAGGGTTTAGTAACCCATCAAGTAGACAAATGTCTGAAATCTATAGCAATATTAGAGAAATTTTCAGCTATAATACCAAGGCTTCTATGACTCTCCTTCATAATGTAGATGATGGTACACTTTGTGTAGTCCCATAATTCTCTAAGAGATAGCTTTGCTTTTAATCTTTTATTTTCTGCCACTTTAAATGACTGGGATAGCTGGAGAGCCTGGTCTCCAATCTTTGAGATTCTTTCTTCTCCATGGTATAATGTGTTACTGAAACTTTCTATTACATTTTGAAACTCTCTGAAGGACTCCTTCAATTCTTTTAGCTCTTTTATATTGTTTCTAATTGTATTCTTGGAGAATTTGTCCTATCTTTCCTTAACTTCTTGGGTCATATTTTGGATTTCTTTTTGCTCGTTTTCCACCTTTCCTTCATTTTTTTTTTATTAAATCACAAACACATAGATCATGTATACATTAATGCATTTATGGGGTATAATGTGCTGATTTCATGTAGAATTAGTAATGCTTACATCACACCTCATCTCCTTTGCTTAATTATTGTTAAGACATATATACTCTATACTAATAGATCCGACAGGTACCCTTGCATTATGCACCATTCACCCTCCCTCAATCTGACCTTCCCCCTCCCCTCCCATCGCCCCCATCTCCCGCCTTCATCTTGGGTCATCATAGTTGTGATCTATTCTTTATAACACATTTCCTTCATTATTTTTGCCACCCATAATCTGAATTCCCTGTCATTTCCACAATTTCTTGTAGTCAGGATCTTCTGAGGTTACTATATTGTCATCCCTTGTGGGAGGTGATCTGATTCTTCATTTTAGCTATGATTTTTTGTTGGTTCTTGCTTAAGGTGACCAGATTTTAACACTGGTAAAGCGGGACACCATTGGGGGGGCGGGGCCTGGGGGCAGGGCCTGACAACAATGCAAACTTTGATAAGCAGTTCTCGATAATCAGTTCTCAACAATTATTTGTTATTATTAAAGTTTAACATTATAAAATTAACAAAAATAATATAAAATGCACATCCTGGTGAAACAGCGTCATGGCAGCCGAAAACCGTATATTCCCTCCCTATTCTCCAATGTTCCCTAGCTTGTCGTGCATTCTTTCCAAAATTCGGGGCTTTTTAAAAATGCCACAGGATGCAGGACAAATTGTTAAAAATCAGGACTGTCCCACCAAAAGCGGGAATGTTCTCTTCCCAAAGCAGCTTCCCACTTCTGGGGAGATGCTCCAGGCTTGGGGGCACCCTGAGCCCACCCTACCAGGGAGGGATTTAGGAAGGTGCTATACTCTCTGTCCAGCTGCCTGTCTGCCCACGCTGGAAACATCATTTCTTTCTCTGCTCAAAACACGGGCCACCTGCCATGGTGTCTGGCACTTATAACAGGCCAAAAGGTACACTGGTCACCTTACTTTGGGGGCGGGGGGCTACTTGTTTGTTCCAGACAGTTTGGCTCCTTTTGAGCTAATTGTCCTTGCCTAGAAGCAAGGAAGGAGCCAGTCTCCTTCTGATACCTTGCCCAGGAGGGGAGTAGGGAGTTTACATTAGCCTTTTTACATTAACCTCTTCATTCCCAAATGGAGTTACGTTAACCTTTTCTGCAGCTGATATATTCCCTTCCCATTCTCCCGCTGTTCCCTAACTTGTCATTCATTCTTTCCCCAAATTGGGACTTTATTAAAACGCTGTGGGATGCAGAACAAATTGTTGAAAATCAGGACTGTACGGCCAAAAGCAGGACGTCTGGTCACCTTATTCTTGCTCATGTGTGCTTTCTTCCTCTTGTTTGTGGTTATGCTCTTCTTATGGAGGGTTAAAAAATATCCTACAACACTAGGGGGCACTCTAGTAACACAAAAATCACCACCACTTTTGGATGTGAAGCTGCAAGATTGGAAACTGAATTTCACTGTGTGCAGGTTGTCAAGGAGATAAGAACTGGTTTTCCTACTCTGGGAGTGAACAATGTGCAGGCAGTGAGGTTGCTCCAGACCAGAAATGTATGCCACATAATCAAGGGCCCCACAGCCTAGCTCTGAGAAACTGTGTGACCTCTATCAATGAGGCAGGGAACATCAGTTGTAAGAGTTTTGACAAATGTATAATGTCATGGATCCACCACAGTATCATATAGGATAGTTTCACAGCCCTAAAAATCCCCTGTGCTCATCTATTTATCCCTTTCCCCATAACCCTGAATTTCTGATGACTACTGATCTTTTTACTGTCTCCATAGAATGTCATATAGTTGGAATTACATAGCATGTGGCTTTTTCAGATTGGCTTCTTTCAATGTGCAGGACACATTTAAGGTTCCTCCATGACTTTTATTGTAGCTTTATAGCTCATTTCATTTTATTGTCAAATAGTATTTGTTTATGTGCATACTCCACAATTTATTTTATCCATTCATTTTTTGAAGAACATCTTGGTTGCCTCCAGTTTGCAGCAATTCTGAATAAAGATGCTATAAACTCATGTGCAGGATTTTGTGTGGACATTAAGTTTTCAAATCGTTTGGGTAGATACCTAGGAGCATGACTGCTGGTTCACATGGTAAAACTAAGTTTAGCTTTGTAAAAAAGTGCCAAAGTGTCTTTCTTTTTTGAGACAGAGTTTCACTATGTCACCCTCAGTAGAGTGCCCATGACATCATAGCTCACAGCAACCTCTAGCTCTTGGGCTCAAGCAATTGTCTTGCCTCAACCTCCTGAGTAGTTGGGACTACAGGTGCCTGCCACAACGCCCGACTAATTTTAGAGATGGGGGTCTTGCTCTTACTCAGGCTGGTCTTGAACCTGTGAGCTCAGAGTAATCCACCTGCTTTGGCCTCCCAGACTGCTAGGATTACAAGCGTGAGCCACTGTGCCCGGCCCAAACTGTCTTTCTGAGAGGCTATACCACTTTGTATTCTTATCAGCAGCAAATAAGACTCCTGTTGCTCCACATCATTGCCAGTGCTTGTTGTTGTTAGTGTTTTGGATTTTAGCCATTCTAATACTGTGTAATGGTATCTCACTGTTGTGTTAATTTGCAATTCCCTAATGACACGTTATGTGCAGTTTTAGTTCATCTTAGCCATCTTCATGTTCTTCTTTGGTGAGCTGCCTCTTGAGATCTTTAGCTTATTTTTACATTTTAAAATTTTTTTGTTATTACTTATTTAGAGACAGTCTTTCACTCTGTTGCCTCAGGCTAGAGTGCAGTGGCATCACAGCTTATAGCAACCTCAAACTCCTGGGCTCAAGCAATCCTCCTGCCTTAGCCTTCTGAATAGCTGAAACTACAGGTGCATATCTGGCTAATTTTTTCTATATTTTGTAGCAAGGGGGACTTGCTCTTTCTCAGGCTAGCATTGAACTCTTGATCTCAAGAAATCCTCCTTCCTGAGCCTCCCAGATTGCTAGGATTACAGTTGTAAGCCACTGTGCCTGGCTCAATTTCTTTACTAGATAGAAGTCTATTCAGGTTCTTTTATCTCCTTCCGTAAGTTTTGGTAGATTATGTTTTTTAAGGAATTGGTGCATTTCATCATTTATCAAATTTGTGGGCATAGAGATGTTTATTTTTTTATTTTTTATTTTTTTTGAGACGGAGCCTCAAGCTATCCCCCTGGGTAGAGTGCCATGGCATCATGCTCACAGCAACCTCCAACTCCTGGGCTCAAGCGAGTCCCCTGCCTCAGCCTCCCAAGTAGCTGGGACCACAGGCGCCCGCCACAACGCCCGGCCATTTTTTGGTTGCAGCCATCATTGTTGTTTGGCGGGCCCAGGTGGGGATTCGAACCCGCCACCTTAGGTGTATGTGGCTGGCGCCTTAGCCGCTTGAGTCACAGGCGCCGAGCCTTTTTTTTTTTTCTTTTTTTTTTCATAGAGATGTTTATAATGTTCCTTTATTTTATTTTGAGATAGTCTTGTTCTGTTGTCTGGGCTATAGTGGGCTATGGCCTCAGTCTTCCTCACAGCAACTTCAAACTCCTGGGCTCAAACAATCCACAGCCTTTCAGAGTGCTAGGATTATAGGTGTGAGCCACCATGCCCAGCCAATATTCCTTTATTAGCTTTTAATGTCTATGGGATCAGTACTGATCACCCTTCTTTAATTACTATAGTCATTTATGTCTCTCCTATTTTTTTCTTGGTTAGCCTGGCTACAGATTTATTAATTTTACTGATCTTTTCAAAGAATCAGATTTTGCTTTCATTGATTTTCTCTATAGTTGTCCTATTTTCAATGTCATTGATTTCTGCACTAATTTTTATTATTTTCTTCTACTAGCTTTTGGTTTATATTGCTCTTCTTTCTGTTTTCTTAATATGTTAGTTTAGAATACTTATTTCATTTTTAAATATTTTTAAAATTAGAAACAATTTTATTACTGATTGATTTTTAATAAAGTGAGAATTTTTTTCCAGATTAATATGAAGACATAAATGATACATTATATTGTTTGCATTTGTCAGATAAATGTTTATTTTATTTTTTATTCACTTTTTTTTTGAGACAGACTCTCACTTTGTCACCCTCAGTAGAGTGCTGTGGCATCATAGTTCACAGCAACCTCAAACTCCTGGGCTTAAGTAATTCTCTTGCCTCAGCCTCCCAAGTAGCTGAGACTATAGGTGCCTGCTACAACACCCAGCTATTTTTTGTTGTAGTTGTCATTGTTGTTTTTAGCTGACTTGGGCTGGGTTCAAATCTGCCAGCCTTGGTGTATGTGGCTGGTGCTGTAACCACTGTGCTACGGGCACCAAGCTTTAGTTTCTTTTTTTTCCTAGACGGGATCTTGCTCTATCACCTAACCTGGAGTGCAGTGGCATGACTGTAGTTCACTGCAATCCTCCTGCCTCAGTCTCGTAAGTAGCCAGGACTGCAGGCACATACCACCAAGCCCAGATAGTTTAAAAAATTCTTTGTAGAGAAGGGAGAGTTATACTATGTTGCCCAGGTTGGTCTTGGACTCCTGGCATCATGCAATCTTCTTGCCTATAATCCTTGTAGTGGCTCATGTTGGGATTACAAGGATGAGCACTGCACCAAGCCAGATTATTGATTTTTAATTTTTTTACTAATATCTCAATCTGTTACCAAGATGAGTGCAGTGGTGCAATCATACATCATTGTAACCTAGAAGTCCTGAGCTCAAGCAATTCTCTTGCCTCAGCCTCCTGTGCCACCCTGTCCAGCTAACTTAAAATTTTGTTTTTGTAGAGATAGGGTGCCACTATATTGCCCAGGCTGGTCTTTAAGCCTGGCTTTTTAATTTTTATTTTGTTTGAGACAGAGTCTCATTTTTTCACTCTTGGTAGAGTGCTGTGACATCATAGCTCATAGCACCTTCAAACTCTTAGGCTCAAATGATCCACCACAACATCTGGCTATTTTTTGTTTGTTTGTTTTTGAGACAGAGCCTCAAGCTGTCCCCCTGGGTAGAGTGCCATGGCATCACAGCTCACAGCAACCTCCAACTGCTGGGCTCAAGCGAGTTTCCTGCCTCCACCTCCCAAGTAGCTGGGATTACAGGTGCCTGCCACAATGCCTGGCTATTTTTTGGTTGCAGCCATCATTGTTGTTTGGCGGGCCCGGGAACCTGCCAGCTTAGCCGCTTGAGCCACAGGTGCCGAGCCAACGTCTGGCTATTTTTAGGGACTGGGTCTTGATTAAGCTCAGACAATCCCTCCACCTTGGACTTCCAGGCTGCTAGGATTACGGCATGAGTCACCACACCTGGCCCTACTTTTCTATCATATTCATTCAATACTATAAATTACCATCCGAGCTCTGCTTTTGCTGCATTCCACACATTTTGGTCAGTTGTATTTTAATTTTCATGTAAGTCAAAATATCTTAAAATTTCCTTGAGATTTCTTTGACTTATGTTAACTTTTTAATTATTATGGGTACATAGTAGTTGTACATCCCATGTGTTATTTAGAAGTGTGTTGTTTTATCTCCAAATAATTTGGGATTTTTCCAGCTATCTCAATGTTATTGATTTCTAATTTAATTCCACTGTGGTCTGAGAGCATATTTTGTATGATTTTCATTCTTTTAAATTTAGCGAGGTGTGTTTTATGGTACAGAATGTGGTCCATCTTGGTGAATGTTCCACGTGAGCTTGAGAATAATGTGTATCTTGCTATTGTTTGATAAAGTACACTATGAATTCATATTTAAAATCAGTTAATTGATGGTTCAATTCAATATATCCTTACTGATTTTCTGCCTGCTGGATCTTTAAGTTACTCATAGAGGTATGCTATATTCTCTAACTGTATTTTTAGAGACCATGTCTTTAATACATACATAAATAATTTTTTTAATAAAAACAAAAAGACTGTCTTTTTAATAAGACAGTCTTATTTTGTTGTCCTTGGTAGAGTGCTGTGACATCATAGCTAACAGCAACCTCAAACTCTTGGGCTCAAGTGATTCTCTTGCCACAGTCTCCCAAGTACTGGGACTACAGGTACCTGCCACAATGCCCAACTACTTTTTTTTTTTTTTTTTTTTTTGAGACAGAGCCTCAAGCTGTCCCCCTGGGCAGAGTGCCATGGCATTACAGCTCACAGCAACCTCAAACTCTTGGGCTCAAGTGATTCTCTTGCCACAGTCTCCCAAGTAGCTGGGACCACAGGTGCCCACCACAACGCCCAGCTATTTTTTGGTTGCAGCCGTCATTGTTGTTTGGCGGGTCCGGGCTGGGGATTCGAACCTGCCACCTTAGGTGTACGTGGCTGGCGCCTTAGCTGGTTGAGCTATAGGCGCCGAGCCCCAACTACTTTTAGAGATGGAGTCTTGCTCTTGCTCATGCTGGTATTAAACTCCTAAGCTCAGGCTATCTACCTGCCTCGGCCTCCCAAATGCTAGGAAATAAATTAAATTTAAAGAATATGACAATAATAAACTGGCTAAATGATTATGCATGCTTTCCTGGGAGAGTATAATTATCCACAAACTTTTTGTTCTTAGTGTAGCTAGCCTGGTAGTGAATCCAGTATGGAAAAGAAGACCAGAGTGTTGAAAACACATCCTATGTGGGTTTTTCTTTTCTTTCTTTTTCTTTTTTTGTTCTTTGGTAATGGCTCTGGCCTCTAGTAGGAAATATTTTAGTAGGAAATATTTTAAAAGGTAAAGCATATAAACTTGGTTACAGATATGTTAAATGTCTGCGTAAAATGAAGACAAGTGCTGTTCAGTGTTTATACTTAGGGGCTACTTGCTTACTTTAACACTATCCCTTTCTTGTTTCGTCCATCTGTCTATCTAATTCATTGCTATAAAAATATATAATATACAATTTGCCATTTTAATTGTAAATATTTTAAGTATAAAATTAAGTGGCATTAATAATATTTACAATGTTATAGAAACATTACCACTATTTCCAAAACCTTTCATCTTCCCAAATGAAGCTCTGTGTCCATTAAGCAACACCTCTCTATTGCTTCTCCTAGCCTCTGGTAACCACTAATCTACTTACTGTCTTTATTACTTTGCCTCTTATTAGGTACTTCATATAAACTGAATCATGCAATATTTATTCTCTTTTGTCTGGCTTAGTTCACTTAGTATAATATCTTCAAGATTCACTCATACTGACTCGGCGCCTATAGCTCAACCGGCTAAGGCGCCAGCCACATACACCTAAGGTGACGGGTTTGAATCCCTAGCCCGGACTCGCCAAACAACAATGACGGCTGCAACCAAAAAAATAGCCAGGCGTTGTGGCGGGCGCCTGTGGTCCCAGCTACTTGGGAGGCGGAGGCAGGAGACTTGCTTGAGCCCAGGAGTTGGAGGTTGCTGTGAGCTGTAATGCCATGGCACTCTACCCAGGGGGACAGCTTGAGGCTCTGCCTCAAAAAAAAAAAAAAAAAAGATTCACTCATACTGTAGCATGTATGAGAACTTCTTTCTTTTTTGAGAGTGAAGGATAGTTCATTGTATGTGTATAACGTATTTTGTTTATTGATTCACATATTGATGTATACTTGGGTTGTGTCAGCTATTGTGAATAATTCTGAAATAAATATTGGCAGGTAAGTATCTGAGTTCATTTTCAGTTTTTCCTGGTACATACCCAAGAGTAGAATTGCTGGGTTATAGTAATTCTATGTTTAACTTTTTTTGAGGAACTACAAAACTTTTCCATAGCAGCCACACCCTTTATGTGCCCACCAGCAATGCACTAGGGTTCAAATTGAAAACACTTGTTATTTTCTATTTTTTAGATGATAGCCATCCTAGTAGCATTTGCATTGACCTAATGACCAATGATGCTGCATATCTTTTCAGGTTCTTATTGGTCATTACATATTTTCTTTAAATAAATGTCTATTAAAGACTTTCATTCATTTTCATTTATTATTTTATCATTATCTTTTAGAAGTGAGGTCTCATTCTGTTGCCCAGGCTGGACTGCAATGGCATCATCATAGCTCATTGTATCTTCAAATTCCTGGGCTCAAGCCCTCCTCCTGCCTCAGCCTATGAAAGTAGCTGGGACTATAAGCACACACTACCTACTATGTTCAGCTAATTTAATTTTTTTGGTAGAGAAGAGGTCTTGCTATATTGCTCAGGTTGGTCTTGAACTTCGGGCCTCAAGTGATCCACCCACCTGGACCTCCAAAAGTGCTGGGATTGTAGGCATGAGTTCCCCCCACACCTGGTCTCACTCATTTTTATTTACTTACCTATTTAATTTTTTTGAGACAGAGTTCCACTCCATTGCTCTGGGTAGAGTGCCATGGGGTCAGTATAGTTAATAGCAACCTCAAATTTTTGGGCTTGAGCAATCTTCTTGCCTCTGTCTCTGAAGTAGCTGGAACTACGGTCATGCACAACTACACCTGGCTAGTTTTTTTATTTTTAGTAGAGACATGGTTTTGTTCTTGCTCAGGCTGGTCTCAAACCCCTGAGCTCAAGCAATCTACCTGCCTTGGCTTCTCAAAGTGTCCGGATTACAGGTGTGAGTCACTATGCCCAGTCTCTCAATCATTTTTAAATTGGATTGTTTGTGTTTTTGTTGTTGAATTATAGGAGTTCTGGATATTAAGCCCTTATCAGTTATATGATTTACAAATATTTTCTCCTATTCTGTAGGTTTCCTTTTTACTTCCTGATAGTGTTCTTCAATGAACAACATTTTAAAATTTGGTGAGGTTCAATTAATCTATGTTTTGTTTGGTTGCTCATACTTTTGGTGTCATATGTAAAGGTCATAAGGATTTATCCCTATGATTTCTTCTAAGAGTTCTACATCTTTAGTTTTTATACTATATTTTTAGATTGTTGGTCTCATCTCTTACTTTAATCTATCTGTGTCTTTATATTTAAAGTTACACACAACATATAGTTGAGTCTTTTTTTTTTTTTTTTTTTGAGACAGAGCCTCAAGCTGTCCCCCTGGGTAGAGTGTCGTGGCATTACAGCTCACAGCAACCTCCAACTCCTGGGC
>NW_003852597.1:460017-464426 GCF_000181295.1 Otolemur garnettii | reverse complement strand
AAACTGACATAAGTCAACTTTCAAATAAATATACCATTTCATAAGGTACCTTATAATAGTATTCTTGATTCTTCCCTTCCAAGAGTTACCTCATTGGTGCTGTACCGTTCACTTATTTTTAAGCTATCATCATCCAATATACAGTTGACCCTTGAACCACGTGAGTATAAACTGTGCAGGTCTGCTTATATGCAGATTTTCTTCCATCTCTGCCACCACTGAGACAGCAAAGCCAACTTCCTCCTTCTCAGCCAACTTAACAAGAAGATGATGAGAATGAAGATATTTGTGATAATTCACTTTCACTTAATGTAGAGTAAATCTATGTTCTCTTATGGTTTTCTTTCTTTCTCCCTTTCTATCTCTCTCTTTCTTTCTTTCTTTTTTTTTTTTTTTTTTGAGACAGAATCTCACTATGTCACCCTTGTTGCAGTGCTGTGGCATAAATAGCTCACAGCAACCTCAAACTCTTGGGCTTAAGCAATTCTCCCGAGTAACTGGGACTACAGGCGCCTTACCACAATGCCCAGCTATTTTTCTGTTGCAGTTGTCATTGTTGCTTAGTTGGCCCAGGCTGGTTTCGAACCTGCCGGCGTCGGTGTATGTGGCCAATGCTGTAACCACTGTGCTATGGGCGCCAAGCCTCTTTTCTTAACAATATTCTCTTTTTTCCTAGAATATAGCATATAATACATATAACACACAAAATATGTGTAATAGACTGTTTATGTTATCAGTAAGGATTCCAGTCAATAGTAGGCTATTAGTAGTTAAGTTTTTAGGAAGTCAAAAGTTGTATGCTGATTTTTGACTTGTTCAGGTTCAGGACCCCAAGCCCTGCATCGTTCAAGGACCAACCACATTGCTATTATTATTTTGAACAGTTACCTATTAAATCAACTAGCATAATGTCTTCAGGGTTTATCTATGTTGTAGTATGTTATAGGAATCCTCCTTTTTTTCTTTTTTTAGAGATGGGGTCTTGCTCTAGCTCAGACTGGTCTTAAACTCATGAGCAAAGGCAATCTGCCTGCCTTGGCCTCCCAGAGTGCTGGGATTATAGGCATGAGCCCCGGCATCGAGCTGGAATCTTCCTTTTTAAAGGCTGGACAATATTCCATTATATGTATATACCATGTTTAAAAAATTCATTCATCTTTGATAAACATTTAGGATGTTTCCATACTTGGCTACTGTGAGTAATGCTGCAATAAACATATATGATTACTAATACCTCTTTGTAATCCTATTTCAATTCTTTTGGATAAACACCCGGAAGTGAGATTGCTGGATCTTATGGTAGTTCTATTTTTAGTTCCCTGAGGAACTTCCATACTGTTTTCCATAGCAGCTGCACCATTTTGTATTCCCAGCAATAGTATGCAAGGGCTCCAAGTTTTCCACAACTTCACCAGTATATTGTCTTTTGTTGTTTGAGAATAGCCATCCTGACAGGTGTGAGGTGATATGTCATTGTGGTTTTGATTTGCATTTCACTGATGATTAGTGATGTTGAGCATCTTTTCATAGACTTACTGGCCATTTGTATATCATCTTTGGAGAAGTGTCTATTCTAGTCCTCAGCCTGTTTTTAAATTAGGTTATTAGTTTCAGTTTTCATTTTCTGCTATTGAATTGTAGGAGTTCCTTATATATTTTGTAAATTAACCCCTTATCAGGTACATGATTGCCAAATACAGAGGGTGCCAAAAAAATTATTCACATTTTAAGAAAGGAAAAAATTTATTAAAATTGTAATGTTCAAGTCACATTTGACTTCTGCAGTTACAAGAGATAAAAGATATACAAGTAACAAATGTTATTGGTATATGTTGAGTATTAACAATTTTAATATATATTTTTTTCTTTCGTAAAATGTCTATTCATTTTTTTTGGCACCCTCTGCATTTTCTCCCAGTCTGTAGGTTTCCTTTTTACTCTGTTGAGTGTTTCCTATTCTTTTTTTTTTTTAGACGGAGCCTCAAGCTATCCCCGTGGGTAGAGTGCCATGGCATCACAGCTCAGAGCAACCTCCAACTCCTGGGCTCAAGCGAGTCCCCTGCCTCAGCCTCCCAAGTAGCTGGGACTACAGGTGCCCACCACAACGCCCAGCCATTTTTTGGTTGCAGCCATCATTGTTGTTTAGCGGGCCCGGGCTGGGGATTCAAACCCGCCACCTTAGGTGTATGTGACTGGTGCCTTAGCCGCTTGAGCCACAGGCGCTGAGCCAAGTGTTTCCTATTCTATACAGAAACTTTTTATTTTTTTTTCTTTTTAACAAAGACTTTTTAGTTGATGTATTCTCATTTATCTATTTTTGCTTTTGTTGCCCTTTTATTTGTTTTCAATGTCTATTGCATTTGCTAAAACCACCAGTGTGATATTGAATAAGTGGTGAAAGCAGACATCTTTGCCTTGCTCCTGATCTTAGGAAGAAAGCACTCAATTTTTCACCACTGTCAGGTTAGTTGCAGATATACTGTAGATGCCCTTTATCATGTTGAGGAAGTATGCTAAGAGTTGTTAAGAGTTTTTATTATTTTTACTAGGAATGGATGTTAAATTTTATCAAATGCTTTTTCTGTATCATTTGAGCATATGATCATGCTGGGATGATCATATGACTCTTCTTTTTCACTCTATTAATATGATGAATCATAGGACTTTAAAAAAAATTTATTGTTGGGGATTCATTGAGGGTATAAGAAAAATAGGCCTTTTTTTAATTTGAGACAGAGCCTCAAGCTATCCCGCTGGGTAGAGTACCTTAGCATCATAGCTCACAGCAACCTCCAGCTCCTGGGCTCAAGCGAGTCTCCTGCCTCTGCCTCCCAAGTAGCTGGGACCTTTTTTTTTTTTTTTTTTAAAGAGATAGGGTCTTGGACTTTTTTTTTTTTTTTTTAAGAGATAGGGTCTTGGCTCAGTGCCGGTGGCTCAAGTGGCTAAGGTGCCAGCCACATACACCTAAGGTGGCGGGTTCGAATCCAGCCCGGGTCCGCCAAACAACAATGACAGCTGCAACCAAAAAATAGCTAGGCGTTGTGGTGGGCGCCTGTGGTCCCAGCTACTTGGGAGGCTGAGGCAGGAGACTCACTTGAGCCCAGGAGTTGGAGGTTGTTGTGAGCTGTGATGTCACGGCACTCTACCCAGGGGAACAGCTTGAGACTCTGTCTCAAAAAAAAAAAAAAAAAAGATAGGGTCTTGCTCTGTTACCAAGGTTTGAGTATATTTACATCATCCTGAAAACTCCTGGGCTCAAGCAATCTTCCTGCCTCAGCCTCCTAAGTAGCTCGAGGTTCATGTCACCACATCTAGCTAATTAAAAAAAGATTTTTTTTTTTGTAGAGACAAGGTCTTATGATGTTACCCAGGCTGGTCTCAAATTCCTGGCCTCAAGCTATCCTCCCATTTCAGTTTCCCAAAGTACTGAGGTTAGTTATAATGATGAGCTACCATGCCTGGCCTAGGACTGATTTGTGACTGTCAAACCAAACTTACATTCCTGGGATAAATTCTACTTGGTCATAGTATTATATTCCTTTTAAATGTTATCAAATTTAATTTTGTCAATTCAATTTAGAATTTTTGCATTTATGATTATGAAGGCTATTCATCTCTCTTTATATATTTTAAACTTCAGATTAATATGAGGGTATAAACTATTAGGTTATAATGTTTGCATTTGTTAGGTAAAGTCCTTATTGTAGTTGTGTCCTGCACCAGGAGTCTGCCATATACCCTTCAATTGTGCCCATACATGGGAGCACACCAATACCTCATCTATATTCTTTTAAAGACTTTTGTCTGGTTTTGGTTTCAGGGTAATAATGCTAGTTTCATAGAATTGAACTGAGAAATATTTCCTCCTCTTCAATTCTCTGGGAGAGTTTGTGTAGCACTGTTACTGTATTTTTCTTAAATGTCTAGAAGAATTTACTAGTATAGCTAACTATTCTTGGATTTTTCTTTCTTTTTTTTTGAGACAGAGCCTCAAGCTGTCCCCCCTGGGTAGAGTGCTGTAACATCACAGCTCACAGCAATCTCCAACTCCTGGGCTCAAGCGATTCTCCTATCTCTGCTTCCCAAGTAGCCGGGACTACAGGCGCCCGCCACAACGCCTGGCTATTTTTTGGTTGCAGACATCATTATTGTTTGGTGGGTCCAGGCTGGATTCGAACCCACCAGCTCAGGTGTATGTGGCTGGTGCCTTAGCCGCTTGAGCCACAGGTGCTGAGCCTTTTTTATGAGATAGAGTCCCACTATGTCTCCCTTGGTAGAGTGCTGTAGTGTCATAGGTCACAGCAACCTCAAACTCCTGGGCTTAAGCAATTTTCTTGCCTTAGCCTCCCAAGTAGCTAAGCCACAAAACGCCTGGCTATTTTTTTTGTTTTTTTGTTTTTTTTTTTTTT
>NW_003852597.1:449386-459731 GCF_000181295.1 Otolemur garnettii | reverse complement strand
ATAGGCGCCGAGCCTATTTTTTTTGTTGTTGTTGTAGTTGTCATTGTTGTTTAGTGGGCCTGGGCCAGGTTTGAACCTGCTAGCCCCAGTGTATGCAGCCGGTCCTCTAACCTCTGAGCTGTGGGTGCTGAGTCACTTGGATTTTTCTTTATGGAGAAGTTTTTAGCTGAAAGTTTAATTTCTTTGAAATTCATTTCTATTTATTCTTTTTAAAGGGACTATGGTAAAATATATACAACATAAAATTTATCATTTTAACCATTTTTAAGAGATTCAGTGGTATTAAGTAAATTCATAATGTTACACATCTATTACCACTTTCCATTTCTGGAACTTTTTTATAATCCCAAATGGATACTGGGTACCCATTAAATAATAACTCCCCATTCTTCTAGTTTCTCTATTCATTCTGTCTGTACATATTTCTCTTATATTCTATATTTTATTCTATTCTATTTTTTGGGGATTTATATTATCTGTGACCTCTCAATGTAGTCAGAGGGATATCTGCCAGGTTTCTCTACTCTATGATAAATTATACATTTTTCCTTTTATGATCACTAAGAATTTTGTGAAGAGATACTTTGAAACTATGTAAATATCCCCCTCCTCCTCAAATGTTCACCCACTAGCTTAGAATTCATGTTTCTTGACTGTGGCTATTTTACCTACTTCATGAAAGTGGAATCATACAATATATATCTATGTATGCTTATTTCAATTAGCATCATTTTGAGGTTTATCCATGTTATACCACATATCAGAATTTCGTTTCTTTTTTTTCTTCTTTAGAATTTCATTTCTTTTTATAGCTGAGTAATATTCCATTGTATGTACATACATTTTGTTTACCCATTTACCTGTTGAAGAATAAAACTGCAACTACAAACACTGGTGTACAAATATCTGTTTGAGTCCTCTTTTCAATTCTTTTGGGTATATACCTAATTCATTTTTATTAATTAATTTAATGAGACAGGGTCCCAGAATAGAGTGCAGTGGTATCATCATAGCTTAACTCAACTTCTCAAACTCCTGAGCTCAAGTGATTCTCCTGCCTCAGCTTCCTAAGTAGCTAGGACTACAGGGATGTGCCACCATGCCTAACTAACTTTTTGTATCTTTGTAGAGACAGGATCTTGCTATGTTGCTGAGGCTGGTCTTAAACTCCTGCCCTCAAGCAACTCTCCTGCGTCAGCCTTCCCAAATGCTTGGATTATGGGCATGAGCCACCACTCCCAGCCTCATTTTTATTCTTGAGTGAGATTTTGTAGTTTATGTCTTTCAAGGAACCAGTCCATTTCATCTTATATTGTTGGACTGGCATAGTTGTTCATAATATTCCTTGATCATCATTTGAATGTCTAGAGTCTGTAGTGATGCCATCTTTCTCACTCTCAATATTGGTAATTTTTGTTTTTCTTTTTTTTTTTTTTGAGACAGGAGTCTCAAGCTGTCCCCCTGGGTAGAGTGCTGTGGCATCTCAGCTCACAGCAACTTCCAACTCCTGGGCTCAAGCGAGTCTCCTGCTTCAGCCTCCCAAGTAGGTGGGATACAGGCACCCGCCACAATGCCTGGCCATTTTTTGGTTGCAGCCATCATTGTTGTTTGGTGGGCCCGGGCTGGGGATTCGAACCTGCCACCTTAGGTGTATGTGGCTGGTGCCTTAGCTGCTTGAGCCACAGGTGCTGAGCCATAATTTTTGTTTTTCACCTCTTTTTTTCTTGATCTGTTTAGACAGAGACTTGAATTTGATTGATATTGTTAAAGAACTAGCTTTTGGTTTTATTGATTTTTCTTTAAAAAATTTTTGTTAGAGATGGGGGTTGTGCTATGCTGCTCAGGCTGGTCTCAAACTCCTGACCTCAAGGAACTCTCCCACTTCAACCTCCCAAAGTTCTGGGATTACAGGTGTGAGCCACTATGCCCACCTGATTTTTCTTTACTGTTTTCTATTTTATTGATTCCTGCTCTGATCTTTATTATTTGCTTTCTTCTGCTTACCTTGGGTTTCGTTTTTCTTTCTCTTCTAGTTTCTTTCCTTTTTTTTTTTTGAGACAGGAGCCTCAAGCTGTCCCCCTGGGTAGAGTGCTGTGGCATCTCAGCTCACAGCAGCCTGCAACTCCTGGGCTCAAGCGAGTCTCCTGCCTCAGCCTCCCAAGTAGCTGGGACTACAGGAATCCACCACAATGCCTGGCTATTTTTTGGTTGCAGCTGTCATTGTTGTTTGGCAGGCCTGGGCTGGATTCGATACACCAGGTGTATCGAATACAAGGTGGATGGATACACTGCCACCTTGGGTGTACGTGGCTGGTGCCTTAGCCACTTGAGCCACAGGTGCCAAGCCAACTCTCCTAGTTTTTTAATGTGGAAGCTGAGATGACTAATTTAAACCTTTTTCCTTTCCAAATGTAGACATTGCTAAAGATTTCAAAGTAAAACTTTAACTACATTCCACAAATCTTAATATATTGTGCTTTCATTTTCTTTTTCTTTTTTTTGGCAGTTTTTGGCTGGGGCTGGATTTGAACTCACCACCTCCAGTAAATGGGGCTGGTGCCCTACTCCTTTAAGCCACAGGCATCGCCCTGTGCTTTCATTTTCAATCAGTTCAAAACATTCTCTAATGTTCTTGTGATTCCCCACCACCCCCTTTGGCCTCTGAATCAATATAGAGAGGTATGTGGTTTAATTTCCAAAACTCTGAGGGATTTTTCAGATATCCTTTTATTATTCATTTCCAATTCTATTGTGGTTGTCTAAAAAAGTTTTCTATTTCATCTCCATTTTTGAAAGATTCTTCTACTGGTATAGAATTCTAGGGTGACAGTTTTTGTGGGTTTTTAAAAGTACTTTTAAGATTTTCTCTGTTGTCTTCTGGCTTAGATTGTTTCTAATGAGAAATTTACCCCAATACTAATTTTTTGTCATTTGTGTATAATTTTTATTATTTTCCCCCTCTGGTTGCTTTAAAAAAAGTAACAGTTTCTCTTTTATTACTGGTTTTAAGCAATTTGACTATCATGTGCCTTGGTACAGTTTTCATGTTTCTTATGCTTGAGGTTCATTGACTTGCTTGGACCTGCAGTCTTTCATTTTCCTTATCCTGCTTGGAATCCAATACTCTATGTCAGAGTATCAGATTGGAAGTATTGCATTGGAGTATCAGTTTTCATGGTAAACCGCACACTCTACCCACTACGTGGATGCTTTTCTTTCTTGGGGAGGGGGATAGAGTCTTACTTGATCACCTTCGGTAGAGTGCTGTGGCATCTTAGTTCACAGTAACCTCAAACTCTTGAGCTCAAGAGATCCTCTTGCCTCAGACTCACAAGTAGCTGGGACTACAGGCACCTGCCACAGTGCCTGGCTATTTTATAGAGACAGGGTCTCACTCTTACTCAGGCTGGTCTCAAACTTGTGAGCTCAAGCAATCCACCTACCTCAGCCTCCCCGAGTATTGGGATTACAGGTGTAAGCCACCGCGCCTGGCCTTACATGGATGCTTATTATCAAATCTATTAATTTTTGCCAACAAGATTGGTAAAAGGTGTTATTTCAGGATTAATTTTATGTTTCTCAAGTGATAGCAAGCATTTGAATTGTCTCAGAGTCATTTGTATCTCCTTTTCTGTGAACTATCTATCTGATCATATCTTTTGTTCAATTTCTGTATGGTTTTTATTGGTCAGTTTTATACTGGTTTACTATATTTTTTGCCTTTCCTGCAATGAAATTTTTCTTTTTTTTTCTGGCAAGAAGATGATACAACATAAATTATTTTTAATTTAAAAAAAAGCTTCAAAAATCCATGTAGTTTTCTGGTACAAAATACTCAAGAGTCCATGGTAGCTAGTATTTTATAGCTTCTCATACAAAGACTTATTTTCACTTTTTTCTGTGGGGAAATCAGCACAGCCACCAGGCAGTATGTGTGCTTAAAAGGCTGAGAATTACTCTGGATTGCCTATCTTTTCAGGGCAAAGGAAAAATCACAAACTTCCTATCTGCAGAGAGTTCTGAAGCTCTATCTTAGTCATCACTTCATTAGATCTTCCAATGTCTCTAGGAAGCTGACAGGTCACTGACAATGATACTCATTTTATAGATTTTGAAAATGAAGCTTAGAAAGGTAAAGTGACTTTATCATATGGAAGGTTAGGTTTGGAAGTTAACTTAAAGGTCATTTAAGTCTTCATACTTAGGGTCCTACAATTAGTAACTAGGGCAAAGGTTTTGCTTTGTGCCCAGGTGTTCTTTATAATAGCAGAAATCAAAGTAAGAATCCCCATCTCTCTAAAATGGTTGAGGAAGAACAAATAGCTTCTCTTCTTCAGGAGACTGCAGGACAAGTCTTTGACAGGTCATGGCTGGCCAGGTACAGTGAGGATGCTGGAGCCTAAGGTCTATCTGGTGCTCACCTTTGGCAGCAGTCAGCATGGTGGAGGCCAATTCACACTGCTGTGATTCCAAGTGTCCAAGCGTGAACCAGCGAGGATAACGGCTGGGCACCACAGACACCATATGGTGAGGGTGGGAAGTGTCGCCTGCAGAAGCTGAGTTTTCTAGAACAGGTAACCTAGAAGACCCAGGAAGAGTTATCAGCCACTATCCAGACCCTGGCCTTCTAAGGTACCTTAGAGAAGCTTGCTCTTTGCAGGGGAGGAAGTGGGGGGAAAGGAAAGTATTAGTTAAGAGCTTTAAAGATTTTTAAATCTATGGTACTATATTCCATGTGAGGTGAGTGCCTGAGCAGTTGCAGAAATCAAGCTCCAAATGGATTTGAAAGGCAGTTCAAATGCTGTAAGGTTATTTATAAAATATGAGAAATACATGTCAAGCAATTTCTTGTTTTAGATGAGTTCTCATAACCTTATGGGTCTAAGTAAAATTTTTCTTCTATTTAGTCTGCTGCATCCCACAAGTTTACCTGCCTAAACCAAGGCTCCTATACTAGTCTGTAAACAGGATGCCCATAGTTCATTTTTCAAATCTTGGGGTAAACACATTTATCTATACTTTCCTTAGATTCCTCTGGGGACCCATGCCTGGGCACCATGTCTCAGTTGAGCCATGGAAGGGCTCATACACCTTTTTGGCCTGGCTGACTCCCAGAATAGGGAGACTCAGAGCTTGTGTCCTCCATATCTATTAATATTTCAGGGGCTTCCTCAGACAATCAATCACAAGCCAGGGAGCCAACTGGGTTACCAACAAGGAATCCCAGATAGGAATCCTACATTATATAAAAATATTTGAGCCATTTTAAGGTAAGCTTGATGGCAGGTCCAAGAGAATAAACAAAGAAAAGAGAAGAGAGTGGGATAGACAAAGATGGAAAGAGAAGAGAGTGGGATAAACAAAGAAACTGAACACTAGAGACTTCTGGTTTGGTGCAGGCAACTATGCCAGGAAAGGATTACCCACCTCATGGCACGTAAGGCTAATTTATAGGACAGGTCTGGATCATGAGGCAACAGAGCTGAGAACAAATACTTGGCAAAGGTATGCATGGGAACGCTTTCTCGGTGGATGACTTCTCCCAGACCACTGAAGGGGCCTCCTGTAGGAAGAAGATAAGCCAGAATTATTTTTTGTTTTTTGGGTTTTTTGGGGGGTATGCTTCCATTTGCCAGCCTGGACTTTAGCCCCAGTATCCATGCATGCTTGCTAACCATGGGAACCTTCCCTGCATTTTAATGTTATAAATGTTCCCATACCTGTACTCTGTTAGAGAAGGGAGCCCAGGGTCACAGGTCAAAGGCACTGTGACAGGCCCTTCACTACTTACCTTCCAGCAGTAAGATGCACTGTTTCTGCAGGGTTTGCACTAGTTCATCATCAAGCTGCAGCTCCTGAAGGTGGCTTAGGAGCTGCTCCTCATTTCGGCACACCTTGTCCTGTGCATAGAGGCCTTCAGGCATCACCCTCTGTTGACCCATGCCCATCAGAGCAACTTCTAGGGCCAATGATAGGTAGGACTCACTGCTGTTTGGGCAGCTTGCAGCTACAGGTACATGCTGGTACACAGGGGGTCTGCTTTCATTCATATCTGAGGGCAACAGAGCATGAGGTTCTGTAGGTCAGGTTCAGCACATTCTTCTTTCTCTCCTCCCACCTTTGGTCAATAGCTATTACAGAAAAGCTGAATCAGAACCCCAGAAGAGGAAGGAAAATATACTGAAAAAAGGTTACACAGAGTCACAAAGATCCCCACCCTTTTCTTAACATATGAACTGTCTAGCTAATTGGGGAAGTATAAATCTTATACTTATCTTTTGCTAGCACAATATATAATTATTTGTTTTTCTGTCTGTCCCTTTTACTAGAGTGTAAGCACCTTAAAGGGATGAGACCATCTTGTTGCTCTAGGTATCACCAGGACCTGGCATAGGACGAAGCTAAATATATATAAGTGGAAAATTGGTAAATCCAAGTGTGACTTCATGTTTTCAAGATATAAATGTCCCTGTATAGATGAAAAGGACCAAAGATGATGATTCTCTTTGTAGGGGATCAGAGGGAAGATAACAGCTACCACCATTTGTATCTCTACCCAGGGAAATCTGAATCCATCTAGTTAAATTATTACTTTTGTAACACTTGCAACTTCTATGTTATTATTGTTCTACCACTGGGTTAATAATTTCAGGATGAAGTTATACTCTAACTTCCCTTCTTTTCTCCTTCATCCGTCTAGTAAGTATTTATGGAAGACTATAAATGGCAGGTGCTACAGTAAGTGCTAGGATCACAAAGTAAATCTTAATTTCTGTTTCCAAGTAGCTGATAGTCTACTAAGAAATACTCACCTATAAACAAACTGTAATCTAATGTGCTAAATACCAAAGTGGATATACGAATACAATATGGTAATGGCATAAAGGAAAGAAAAAATCAATTCTGTTTCTATGTAGTCCTGGCTACTTTGAGACTCTGTTAAGTTACTACCCTCTACTTCTCATTTATAAAGTTGGTACAAAACCACTAAGAGGGAAGAGGTTCAAAAGAAACCAGAAAGTATTATGCAACTGGAAGAGATATACACACTCTTGGTAGAAATTATTTTCCACTTTCAGACTGCTCTAGGCTCTAGCCTCTTCTGAAATTCCTCTATCTCATCTTAGGCATTTTTAATTTTCAGTAAGCAAAAGAGAGGAGCAAGGAAGGCTAGCAAGAGAAAATGGGAAAGTAGGACAAGACTAGACCACAGGAAAGAAAGGTGGGAAAAAGAGGGGGCCTGAGAAAACCTCTCAGGGGGTGATCCAGTTTGGCCAAGAGCAAAATAAAACGCCTCAAGAAGGGGAGAGCAGAGTCTGGCAGGGAATAGAGGGTCATCCAAGGTACTCTTGGCCTGTCTTGGGCTGACCCCTGTACCTGACACTTCCAGATAGCCATCATCATTCAGTCGGCAGGCTTCAGTCAAAGTAAGAAACAGGCAGCCAATGGGATCCAGGGGGTGGCCCACCCAGCCCTCTAGGTTTGTGATGGTTGTGGCTCCTCTTTGCAACAGTTCTGGAAACAAGCAAGTCAAAGTTTTAGAGAGTGATGGACACACACTGCTCCCTGTTCCCGCCTATCCTCTGTCCCTCTCCTTATTATTCAGGTCTTGACCCTGAGAGTCAAAGAAAAGCTTCCCTCATAGTCTTGCCCCGGATTTATAGGACTGGCCATAAGCATACCAGCTAGCTGCCAGGTCTTGTGGTCTGTATTTAGGCTGCCTGCTGGTTCAGCATAAGTGGGTACTCCTTTACAGTTTTAAAAGGGTTTTCTCATACTAAAACTTAATGAGCCTTCCAACTGCCTTGTGGGAAGGGTAGGAAGGTGTTATTTCCATTTTACCTGTAAGAAAATTGAGATTCATAGAGATAAAGTGAAGCATTCCCCACAGCATGTGGAATGACCTAGAATTCCCTAGCCTGTGCCACACCATAATATTTAATGAAAATTAAGTTCTAGTACTTATGGAGCTTTTACCATATACTAAATAAACATCACTTTTAAACTTAAAAAAAAAAAAAGGAAAATTAAGTTCTGGGTCTTGTATCCTCCCAACATCCTGGGTAGCCTTAGGTATAATCACTATACCTTTCTTCTGATGCTTATAGATTTCCAGTTGCCGTTGCTGCTGCAACCTCAAGGTATTAATAATGGCCACTGTGAGTCTGAGGGCCTCTTGTGGATAACCGTGGGAACGTAGGGCATCAACTCGAGCACAGGCTGTAGGCACATGCTCTACCAAAGAAGAAAAAATTCTGGTTGAGTTACTATTTCAAATCAGGAAAATTTGTGCTTGATAAAGGGAATTCATGTTTAGTCCAGTTCTCAAATTCAACTGGACAACTATAGTACACCAGGAACTATGTTTTTATCTTTAAGGGCATAAAAAGTTGAATAAATCACAGGTTCTATCTTAAAAGAGTTGCCTCACAGCCTTAGCATGCTTGTATGGTATAGAATAAGACACACAACTAGGATAATAAAATCTAGTACCATAGTAGAACACTTACTATGGGAACCTAAGGAAGAGAGCAGCTAATTGCCTAAAACAGCTGTTTTCAACCTGTGGGTTGTGACCCACAGGAACTGTATTAAAAGGCTGTGGCATTAGGACAGTTGAGAACCACTATCCTAAAAGGAAAAGTCACATTTGTTTAATGAATCCTACCTTTTCTGAAAACCTATTACAGTAGAATCTCCATAATTGACCACTTCCCTACATGACCACCTCCTTAAGTTGACCTAATTTTTATAAACCAGACATGTACCACAAGTACATATCAGTATAGTCCAAAAAATAAAAATCAAATGGCTTAGGTGTCATATAAATATCCTTGAGTCCAAACTGTAGCTGGAATTGCTGGTACATATCTAGATGGCTTATTTGAGCCTGGCAAGAGAAGAGATTGAACTCTGAAATTTTTTGAGTACAAGAGGGATAGACTTACCAAGCCACAGTGGCTGGCCTTGGGAATTAAAGAGTAGTCTCTCACTTTCCCGCTGGCAGGCAGGTGCTGTATAAATATCATTGCTGATTATTTGCTGTAGGTGGCTATCCTGCCAATGTAATTCACGGCCCTCAATGGCTCTAGTGAATACTGTTCGTCTTGGTCTGGATAAAGAGTCTGGAGAAAGAAAACATGTAGCATATAACAATGAATAGTTTAAAATTTTAACCCCTGGCTCTTCTTCACGGTAGAAGTTTGGCCAAAAGAATAGTATAATATGTGGGCAGTGAGAGCAGCCACTCTGCTACCTCTCTGGGTATTTGTTGTGTTGCCTTCTTCCTAGATAAGCTTTTAGTGTGTCTGCGCCCTCTAAGTTAGAAAGAATTTTTCTATAGAGATCTATGGTTGCCTTCCTTCTACAGAAGACTAATTTCTGCTGGGACCTAGACACACATGAGAGAGAAGGGGAATGGTGTTCAGCTGCTCAATCGCAAGGATACAAACTGCTTCCATTGTGGTAGAGAGAAGCAGCTGGGTAATTTCTGTAACTTATTTCATTTATAGCTCATGCTAATTAGACTAAGGACTTCTGTGAAGTTCCTATTGAAAGCTCAAAATGAGCTAAGGCCCTGTATATTCTGGTACAATTACCACACTGATAGCTACAGGCTTACAGTTTTGTTTCCCAATAAGAAAAACTGATGCTGACAAAAGACTAACTAACTTACTTTCTCATAGGAGCCTTATTATGCCATCTCTCTTCAGTTTTCCTATAGGAAAACCAAACCTTCAGACAAAGTAGACTTAATTTTTTTTTTTTTGAGACAGAGTCTCACTTTGTTGCCCTTGTAGAGTGCTGTGACATCATAGCTCACAGTAACCTCAAATTCCTGGGTTCAAGTGATTCTCTTGCCTCAGCTTCCCAACTAGCTAGGACTACAGGTGCCATCGCAATGCCTGGCTATTTTTAGACATGGGCTCTCACTCTTGCTCAGGCTGGTCTTGAACTCGTGAGACATTCCACCAGCCTTGGCCTCCTAGAGTGCTAGGATTACAGGCGTGAGCCACTGCCTGGCTGTAGACTCAATTCTTTTTTTTTTTTTTTTTTGTGAGACAGAGTGTCACTATGTTGCCCTTGGTAGAGTGCCATGAAGTCACAGTTCACAGCAACCTCAAACTCTTGGGCTTAAGCGATTCTCTTGCCTCAGCCTCCTAAGTTGCTGGGACTATACGCGCCTGCTACAATGCCTGGCTATTTTTTGTTGTAGTTGTCATTGTTTAGCTGGCCTGGGCTGGGTTTGAACCTACCACCCTTGGTTCATGTGGCCAGTGCTATATAACCACTGTGATACAGGGAGCCAAGCCCATAGACTCATTTTTTTTTTCTTTTTTTTTTT
>NW_003852597.1:439399-448395 GCF_000181295.1 Otolemur garnettii | reverse complement strand
GGCTGGGGATTCGAACCCGCCACCTTAGGTGTACGTGGCTGGCGCCTTAGCCGGTTGAGCTATAGGCGCCGAGCCCACAGAAAGGATTTTTAATATGTTTTTAAATTCAATAAGTCAACAAATAATTAGTGCCACTATATAGCAGGTACTGTTCTCAGTGCTCAGGACATACAAATTTATTTATAGACCTTTATGTTTATGGACTTTTACATTTAAATAGGGAGAGATAGTTAAGCAAATATATAGTATGTCTGATATAGCATATGGTAACAAGTGCTATGGAGAAAATGAAAGAAGAGTTAGGGAGAAAAGGAAGTCAGTGTGTGTGTGTGGGTCACTGTTTTAAACAGAATGGTCTCTAACAAGATAACATTTGAATAGAGGCCTGTAGGAAATGGGGTGAAAGTCTTAGAGATAATTGAGGGAAAAGCATGCCAGGCAGAAGGAGCAGCAAGAACTTGGTAGGAATATATTTGAGGTGGGAGTACATTTAAAGTGTTTAAGGACAGTGAGAAGGCCAATATAGTTAGAAAGGAAAAAGCAAGCAGGAGACTCATAGGAGATGAGTTCAGAGAGATACTGGGGAGCCAGATCATGGTGGGCCTTGCAGGCCACAAGTGAAAGATGACTGTGGCTTTTTGAGTAAGATAAGAAGCCATTGGAGGGCTCTGGCTGTGAAGGGATATGTTCATTTTGTTTTTGTTTTAGAGATAGGGTCTTGTTCTGTCACAGGCTGGAATGCAGAGGCTGGAATAAAATCATAGCTCTCTGTAGCCTTGTACTTGTGGGCTCAAGTGATCTTCCTACCTAAGCTTCCTGAGTAGCTGGAACTACAGGAGCATGCCACTATTCCTGACTTAATTTTTAAAAATTCTTTTGTAGCGACAGGTTCTGGTTATGTTACCTAGGCTGGTCTTGAACTCCTAGTCTTGAGTGATTCTACTGCTTTTTCCTCCTAAACTGCTGAATTACAGGTGTGAGCCACTGTACATGGTCAAGACTTAACATTTAAAAGGATAAACCTAGGCCAGGTATGGTGGCTCACACCCAAAATTTTGGTAGGCTGAGACAGAAAGACTGCTTGAGGCCAAGAGTTGGAGACCAGCATGGGGAACATAGTGAGACCCTTATCTCTATTAAAAAAAAAAAAATAAAAGAGGGCAGTGCCTGTGGCTCAAAGGAGTAGGGCGCTGGCCCCATATCCTGGAGGTAGTGGGCTCAAACACAGCCTTGGCCAAAAACTGAAAAAAAATAAATAAATAAATAAAAGAAAATTAGCTGGATATGGTGGCATGCTTCTGTAGTTCTTGCTACTTAGGAGCCTGAGGTCGGAGAACTGCTTGACTTTAGAAGTTTGATGTTGCTATGAGCTACGGCAATGCCACTGTACTCTAACAGGTGCAACAGAGCAAAAGTCTGCTTCAAAGAAAAAAAAAGGATAACTCCAACAGCAGTGTTGAGAACAGATTATAAAATTGGAGGACAGAAGCAGGTGGACTGATCAGGTGGCCACTCCAATAATTTGTGAGAGATGGTAGTAGCTGATTAGAGTAATAAGCAGCAGAGATAATGAGATGTAGTTGGATTCTATATATATTCTGAAGGTAAAGGAATAGTATTTGCTCATGGATTAGATGAGAGCATAAAGAATCCAGAATGACTCTAAAGTTTTAAAGACCGAGTTGCCATGTATATGGAAATAGGGATGACTGCAGGAGTAAGAGCTTGGGGTAGGGCTTGAAAGACAAGAAATCTACTGAGATGCCTGTTAATATGTAATTGTAAATGTCAAAAAGGCTGTTGCGTATAAAAGTTTGGAGATGATAGGAAAGGTCTAAGCAGAAGATATTACATTTGGGAATTGTTAGTATACAGATGATTATTAAAATGATGCAATCACACAAGAAGTATAGAAAGAGATGTGATTTGATGACTGAGCTTTGGGTATGATAGCATTTTGGGTTGGGAAGTGGGGAGAGACAGTAACAGAGACGTAGAAGGAGGGGCTCATGAAGTAAGAAGAACCAAGAAAGAGTGATATCCTGGAAATCAAATGACAAAGACGTTTCAAAGAGATAGTGATCCATGTGTCAAGTATGGCTAATAGGCAAGTAAGATTATGACTGAGGATCAACTGGTAAATTTAGCAATAATCAGTACTAGTGACCAGTATAAGAGCTGGTTCAATAGCAGTAGGGATTGAAAGCTGGACTGGAGTGAATCAAGGAAGAGTAGGAGTAGAAGAAATAGAGATAGTAAATCCATATTATGCTTTTGAATGATTTTTTCTTAATTCTACCACCCAGAGAGGCATGTGGAATCGTAAGAGTGTTGTTTTGTTTTGGGATGGGAGACATAACAATGTGCTTGTACATTCAGGAATAATTCATGGAGAGAGAAAAATGTGTGATGCAGGAGAGAGAGGAGATAATTCCCAGAGTGATGTCTTGAATAAGAGATGGACTAGGATCTTGAGAATTAACTAGTGGGTGTAGACACACAAACAGCAAGAAGGTTAGAGGCAGAGTAGATGGGCAGAGATAGTAATTCTTTTTTTTTTTTTTACTGAATGGTAACGAGAGATAGTAATTCTTTTGACCTACCACCACAGATGTAGCAATGGAGTTTTGGAAATTCTCTTCTGATTGCTTCATATAGTCAGTAAAGAGGAAGAGAGACTCAGATGAAAGTGAAGAAAGGGAGAGGAAATACAGAACATTTAAAGGAAAAGATAGTGTGAAACAGTAATGTAGAAGAGTGAAGGATGGCACAGAGTATAGAAATGTAGATGTCTAGAAAAGCACTAAGGACCCATTTGAAATCAGTGGTCAAAAATTTAAAATAAGACTATTTACTATGGCTGTTTCTCTCTAGCCATTTTCAACTGTGGAAGTGTGAGCACTGAGTAATTAGAGAGTAGGAATAAACTAAGTTTAGGGTTTTATCACATAAGTGTAACAAAGGGAAAGAAAGAGTTGAGTGTGTATGTAAAGCAGTGAGGAGTGATTATGGTGTTGTACCGAGGAATCTAACCTGGATACGAAGAAAAATGAGGCTCATTTCAAGGTCATGAAAAAGTGGTAAAGTAAAAATTTCTACTGGGTCAAAGAATTATTGGAATTGGAATACTAAAGAGAATAAGATTTAAAGATTGGTAGTGATAATTGATGATGCTTGAAATTGAGATTATGAAAAGAATATAGCTATTGGCAATGACCTTGTTTAGGGTGTGACTTTGGAAGTGAATGGCTAAATTATGGTAGAAGACAAGGCTTTTGGAAAAGAGGAGGTCAAAGAGCTAAAAACCTTTCAAGAATGAGGGGGACTGACCCAGAAGTTTACACATGACAAAAACTGGGGAGGGGAGCAGAGAGTAGTCTGATGGCATAAACTTTAAAGCTAGGAGGTAGTTTAGAAAAGATAAGAAAGGCAATGATGTAGAAATGGCAATGGAGAATAAGTAGGAATCCTACTGCTTCTCCAGCCCCTAGGCAAAAGGATGTGAGAGACACATGAATCACAAATTGATGAAGGGTAGAACATAGATGTTTGGGCACAATAATCAAGTAAATGAGGTGAAAGCTATGATGATTGGTTTGATGTAACCACGTCAGATTGTATAAAAAAAAAAGCACATTTTACCCCACATATGCATGAATGTATTCATGATCTATGTGTATTTGACTTAATAAAATTATAAAAAAAGTCACAAATTGAGAAGACTGCAGAAAAAGCACCATCTTCAAAGGAGAACCAATAAAAACAAAGATCCAATATATATTACAACAAGGAAGAAACTGTCAGACTGGATGTATCTGTATGTGTACGAGCTTCTCTCTATGCTATCTCTAGGCAATACTAAAAGGATGGCTTCCTGTGTTACAGAGGTACAGAGGCTAGATAGTGCTAAGAAAAGGTAAACGGTGGCAAAATTATAGCTGTTCACATCTCATTACTTTAGTTGTCTAAGGACAACTAATTACAGTTACAGTAGAAGAAGACCAAGCAAAACCAGCAATTTAAGTAATTTCTCCCTTGAGATTAAAAATATCAATAGAGTTATCATTTAAAATAAAGGGACCATGTGTAAAATCAGTGTCTAAAATCTCCTACTAATAAGCCTCTCAATGGGCTAACAAACAATCGATTGCCAACATCAAATAGCCTGAGTTAGATGAACTAAAATTGATGTGGGTGCTGATGCCCAGTGAGGTCTGTAGGTCAGTGGGCTCAAAGGGTGGAGGATACAATATTATTGTCTGGATTTGGCTTAAAATGAGGCATGACTCCTTGGAGTAACTTGGGAGGATGACCCTACCTAGACAGTTGCTATATAAAATTTGAGAAAAACAGAAAGGTAAGAAAAGCTATGGTCAGGACACTTTTTAGAATTTTTTTTTTTTTTTTTTGAGACAGAGCCTCAAGCTGTCCCCCTGGGCAGAGTGCTGTGGCATTACAGCTCACAGCAACCTCCAACTCCTGGGCTCAAGCGAGTCTCCTGCCTCCGCCTCCCAAGTAGCTGGGACCACAGGCGCCCGCCACAACGCCCGGCTATTTTTTGGTTGCAGCCGTCATTGTTGTTTGGCGGGTCCGGGCTGGGGATCCGAACCCGCCACCTTAGGTGTACGTGGCTGGCGCCTTAGCCGGTTGAGCTATAGGCGCCGAGCCTAGAATTGTTTTTTATAGGTCTTCTATTCCTTCCTTTGTTAGGTCTTCTGATCTAAAACCAATACCAAATGAGGACAAGATCCATTAAACACAAAAAACGTAAAGTGTAGAGAGAAGTTATGCAGAGGGTTCTTGGGCTTTATGCTGGGCACTCTAAACACTCTAGATGTGGAAAAGGAGAACAGGCCTAATGAAAAATATTAGAGCTTATCCTTTTTTAAAGTTTAGCATTTCAAGACGAACAAAAAAGACAGTCTTTTCTTATTTAAATGGAATTCTAACAACCAAAAGGCTGTCTCGCTATTTTTCCTCTAACATTTACCCTCCCACCTTGAAGTTCCAGGCACAAAGAGCCTAAAAGGACACTTGGCTCACCTGGGCTGTGACTGGCATTCTGGGGAAGTGCACTGGTGATGTTGGGTAGCTCGTGTCCATAGTTCCCATCCTCCAAGGGACAGATATCCAGGTCGCTCCACTTCTGTAGCTGCTGTAGCCAACAGGACTTTTCCTCCACTTTGCAGTGTGGATTTAAAATTATGCACACCCATAAAGCCCCTAGAAAATAAAGCAATCAATGTTCTTGATATCTCTCCTTTGATGTATGGGTAAGCCCTATTATTCCAGTTTCATTTTTAGTCAGTAGAGAAAGTTTCCAAAGCATTGGCTTTCCTTAATACAAAAAAAAAAAATTGCTAAGATCTTCAGAACTTGCTTAGCTTTTTCCCAAAGCTTCCTTAAAGCCAAGTGGCTATCTTGATATCTGAATCTGTGTGCTTGTGATGATGAAGACAGATTTAGGCTTGAATCTAAGCTCAAATCTGTTGTCTAATATTTATTGAGAGTCTTCTATGTTCAAGGCCCTGTACTGGTAAATGAGACAGACATTGTTTTTACCCTTGAGGAGCTTTCTAGTGGAGGAGACTGATAAACATATGACAGGCAGAAATTTAAATATGATAAATATTAAGATAAATATATGTTCAGGTACAATAGCAGCATAGAGGAAGGGCATTTTAGTACAAGGACAGGGCTGGAAGGGAGGAGCTCAGAAAGTGTTTCAACTTTTGGCTAATTTGGACTTCCTGAGTTTCAAATCCCTAAACTGTAAAACTGAGATCATAAAAATCACTATTTTGTAGTGACATTGTGAAAATTAAATGAAATAATATTTGTAAAGAGTCTAGGTAGCATATTATTTGCACATAGCAGAATCTTAGTATTTCCTTTTTCCAAGAAAAATGACTTGGACTTGAATTTTGAAACTGCTGATTAACTTGTAATACCTTAAAACCATTACTTACTTGGATTCTCTGTTACTGCAGCAGAATATCACATATTTCACATTGGGTATTGTTTCTTTGACCACAAAACCCTCCTTTCCAAGCAAACCTACATTTTCTTTTCAAGGTTGGTTATATGGCTAAGCCAGATAATTTCTTTTTTTTTTTTTTTGAGACGGAGCCTCAAGCTCCCTGGGTAGAGTGCCATGGCATCACAGCTCATAGCAACCTCCAACTCCTGGGCTCAAGCGAGTCTCCTGCCTCCGCCTCCCAAGTAGCTGGGACTACAGGCGCCCGCCACAACGCCCGGCCATTTCTTGGTTGCGGCCGTCATTGTTGTTTGGCGGGCCCGGGCTGGGGATTCGAACCTGCCACCTTAGGTGTATGTGGCTGACACCTTAGCCACTTGAGCTATAGGCGCCAAGCCCAGATAATTTCTTAATCCCAAATTAGCAATAAGCCTAGTTGCAGTGCATCTTAATTTAACCATCCCTTGGATGGAGTTAAATCATGGATGGAAATATTCTCAGACACTATTTCAAAGCCTCTCAAAGTCAAATAGCATTGTTTAAAAGGCCATCTTAGCCTCAATATCAGATTCTACGTTAAGATGAAAATGTCATTTCTCTTTTTTTTGTTTTTTTTCCTTTTATTAAATAACTATTTACATTAATGCAATTCTGGGGTACAGTGTGGTGTTTTCATATACAATTTGAAATATTTTCATCAAACTGGTTAATATAGCCTTCATGTCGTTTTCTTAGTTATTGTGTTAAGATGTTCATATTCTACTCTTAGAAAGATTCACTTGTACCCTTGTAAGATAAACCATAGAAGTGACCCCTCCAATCACCCTCCCTCCACCCATGTCCCCCTCCCCGTATTCTTAGGCTGTTATTAGGTTATAGATTTCATATGAAAGCTATAAATTAATTTCATGATAGGGCTGTGTACATTGGATACTTTTTCTTCCATTCCTGTGACACTTTGCTAAGAAGAACACTTTCCAGCTCCATCCATGTGAACATGAAGGACGTAAAGTCTCCATCTTTTTTTATGGCTGCATAGTATTCCATGGTGTAAAATGTCATTTCTTTTGGTTCAATTCAGTTTTTAAAATGTGTCATGGGAAAAAAACTATACTATGTAATAATTACAATAAGGGTTCTTAAAGAGATTTATAGTAATAATAATACAGGATGTCCATAAAGTTTGTGGGCAATTTTAATTGCACACCATTTTAAGTTGCTCACAAACTTTATAGACCCTCTGTATTTATTTTACATGTTTAAGAAGTGCTTTCCATCTCTATAATGATGAACAGAGTCTTCATGTTTGGTCTTCACAGACAGAAAAGAGGACCAAAGTAGAGGCTATTACATTTGGCAACTAGAAAGATCTGGTGATCTTTGAAATGCCAAAATCAATAGGATAATAGGAATGGAAAATAGATTAGATGATACAAGGGAGGCTTAAGAGGTAAAGAAACAGAGTGGTAAGTCTAGTCATGTAGGAGCTCCTATTTCCTAGGCATTTAGCAATTAAGAAGGAGATACCTAGAAAGTGAGTGCAAGTACTTTTTTTTTGAGACAGAGTCTCACCATGTCACCCTTAGTAGAGTGCTGTACCATCATAGCTCACAGGAACCTCACACTCTTGGGCTTAAGCAATACTCTTGCCTCAGCCTCCGAAGTAGCTGGGACTACAGGCACCCGCCACAAGGTCTGGCTATTTTTTGGTTGTAGTTGTCGTGGTTTGGCAGGCCTAGGCTGGATTTGAACCTGCTAGCTCTGGTGTATGTGGCTGGTGCCCTAGCCGCTGAGCTTCAGGCGCTGAGCCCAAGTACTTTTATCTATAAGTTAAAAACGAGTTATGAATTTGTTTAAAAAACACTCAAGAGACTGTTGTATCTTTAAGAAAGAGCCAAAGCAAAAAATCCTACAATTGTCTGCATGTAACAGTACTTATAAGATTTATATAAGTATAATACGTGTAATACTAAGTTACTAGTATATAAAAGCATATTTTCCTGCAATTTAAAAAAAAAGTCAAACCTTTGAGCAAAGGTAACTAATATGGGCTTGGCACCCATAGCTCAGTGGTTAGGGCACCAGCCACATATACCTGGGTGGCGAGTTCAAACCCAGCCCGGGCCTGCTAAACAACAATGACGACTATAACAAAAAAACAGCCAGGTGTTGTGGCAGGTGCCTGTAGTCCCAGCTACTTGGGAGGCTGAGGTAAGAGAATTTCTTAAGTCCAAAAGTTTGAGGTTGCTGTGACCTGTGATGCCACTGCACTCTACTGAGGGCAATATAGTAAGACTCTGTAAAAAAAAAGAGTAACTAATATGAAAGTTAAAATTTTACATAATCATTATATATTAAATGTAACAAAATAATAGCTATAGTTTATTCATTTTTATGGGCTAGGCATTATATTTAGTACTTTATCTCAATTGTCCTCTAACTGAAGGTCAACAGGTCTTGGTTTGAATGTAGAAAGTTGAAAATGGGACTAAGGATGATTTTTACATTTTCTTCTTGAGCAATGAGATGCATCCTGATGCTGTGTTCTGAGATGAGGACAAGGGAAAATCAAGTTTTGGTAAGAAAATGAAGAGTTCCATAATGGTCATATTAATTTTGAGTTGTTTCCTAGAAGTGATGGGCAGCTGAGCACACGCTGGAGCTTAGGGGAAAGATTATGGCTTGTGACATAAATCTGTGACTTATCTGCATCTGGATGGTATTTAAAACCATGGTATTGAATGTAACCATTTAGGTGAAGAATGTAGATAGGAATGTAGGTGGTGCACGATCCTCATTGTTTAGAAAGGTTGAGGAAAAGCAGAGAAATGTGCAAAAAAGACTGGGAGAAAGTAGCCAGGAATGTAGGAGAGAAACCAGGAGGGTGAGCAGCTACAGAAACCAAAAGAAAAATAAGTTTCAAGAAGAGTATGGTCAACTTTATTGAAAACTGCTAAGAGGCTCGGCGCCTATAGCTCAACCGGCTAAGGCGCCAGCCACATACACCTAAGGTGGCGGG
>NW_003852597.1:413972-439291 GCF_000181295.1 Otolemur garnettii | reverse complement strand
CCTAAGAGTTGGAGGCAAGAGAACTGCTTAAGCCCAAGAGTTGGAGGTTCTCTGAGCTGTGATACCACAGCACTCTACTGAGGGCGACATAATGAAAAAAAAAAAAAAAAAAAAAAAAAGAAAACTGCTAAGAGGTGAATGTAAGACGAACACTGTATGTAGTAATATGGAATTCACTGGTTATTTTGACAAGAGCCACTTCAGTGGAGTGATAGCAATGAGCAACGGAAACTCAACTGGAGCAGGCTAAAGGAAGAATGAAGGTGAGCAAATCAAAGAGTGACTGCAGATAACTTTTTAAAGAAGTGCTGCCTTGGGGAGGGAGAGGGGAAAAAAAGAAGGTAGTATTGCTTTGAAGTAAAGAGAAATGGGGTAATAGTTGGAGGAGATATCTGGAGTATCAAAGAGAAATTTTAAAAAACTTGAGAGGGCCGGTGGCTCATGACTGTAATCTCAGAACTCTGGGAGACCAAGGCAAGTGGAATGCCTGAGTTCATAGGTTTGAGACCAGCCTGAGCAAGATCTAGTCTCTAAAAATAGCCAGGCGTTGTGGCAGGCGTCTATAGACCCAGCCATTTGGGAGGCTGAGGCAAGAGAATTGCTTAAGCCCAAGAGTTTGAGGTTGCTGTGAGCTATGATGCCATGGCCCTCTACCAAGGGTGACAAAGTGAGACTCTGTTTCAAAAAAAATTTTTTGAGAGTAAAAATATTAAAGCATATCTCTATGCTGATGGGAGAGAGAGAAAAGTTAATGTGCCAAAGAAAGGGAGTAATTGCATAAGCAAAGATCTTGAGAAAAGGAGATGGGTTAGAACCTAGCACAAATATATAAGGATTAGCCATTCATGGGAGTAGAGATACTTTATTAACTTTAACATAAGAGAAGGCAAAGTGTATGTGTTCAGACATGGATAGGTTAACAGATTAGTAGTTGGGGAGAGGAGGAAACTTCATGTCTGATTGCTTCTGTTTTTTTCTAACTCAGGAACTAAAAGTAGCAGCCCATTTTTCTCTACTATATTTGTAGTTCCTACAAACCCTGCATAGACTCTCTGTAGGTGAATAAGTCTTGTAATTAGCAAAGAGTCCTTAGAACAGCTAGGAAAAGCATGAATGTACTGTGCTGTAGTGCTGCCTTCCTGAGTGTAATGGTTCTCAAAGTGTGGCCTCTTGATCGGCAGCAACACCATCTCCTGGGAACTTATTAGAGATACAAATTCTCAGGCCCTACTCCAAACCTGCTGAATTAGAAACTCTGGGTATGAGCCCAGCAATCTGTTTAAACAGGCACTCTAAGTGATTCTGAAAAGTTTGAGAACCACTGTCTTAGCAGAATGCTGAGGGTTCCTTGGCAGGTTGACAATCACAATTTTCTACATATGACAGTGTCAAAAGCAAGCTTTTCATAATGAACCCAAGTATACGACAAGAGCTTCAAAAGCACAGAGAGGCAGGTCTGCTTAACTTCTTTGTAACTACCTGTGTTCCAAAGACCAAGCACAAGTCCACAGCACAATCCTGTGAACGGCAATACATTCAGGCTTCACATGAAACTCTTTGAAAAAGGCTAATTTCAAATTCTTAAGGAATGTATATTTTGAAGAAAAAAAAAAACTTAACAAGACAGAATTGAGGGAAAACCAACAGAAGGATGTTTGATTTAAAATCAAGTAGACTGGGGTTCCAATGTTAGAGCCACAACTTACTAGAGTGTGACCCCCAGTTCAGAGTATGGAAGATTCTGAAAACACAGCTAAGTGCTGAGCATTAGAACTGCAAAACTGGTTTGGGGGCAGGAAAATAATAAAGAGAAATGATGACCAAAGAGGACAGCCCTGAGGGGTGAGAACCTAAAACAGAGAGGCCATTCAGGAAGCCACAGTTCTTTTTTTTTTTTTTTGAGACTGAGCCTCAAGCTGTCCCCCTGGGTAGAGTGCCGTGGCATCACAGCTCATAGCAACCTCCAACTCCTGGGCTCAAATGAGTCTCCTGCCTCAGCCTCCCAAGTAGCTGGGACTACAGGCGCCCGTCACAACGCCCGGCTTATTTTTTGGTTGTAGCCGTCATTGTTGTTTGGCGGGCCCAGGCTGGATTTGAACCCGCCACTTTAGGTGTATGTGGCTGGTGCCTTAGCCACTTGAGCCACAGGTGCCGAGCTGAAGCCACAGTTCTAATCTAAAAGTTTTAAGGCCTTCAACCAGATTAGTGTTGATGGAAAAATAAAATGTTGGACTGGATAGTAAATTTCATTTAATTTATTTTTCTTTCCTTCCTTCCTTCTTTCTTCCTCCTCTTTCCTCCCCTTCCTGTCTTACGTTTTTTTAAATAAAACGTCTGAAGATAAGGATCAATTGCATTTTAAGGGACCAAAAAAATCAAAGTTGGCAAATGGATTTAGGGAATGAAAGAAAAATTAGTGCTCAACAATAAGTTTGGTAGAGTTAGGAATGGTGGCAGCCAATGCCAGAGTTAAGAGGATTTTTTTTTTTTTTTTATAGAAGGCCTAAATTTATTTTGGATTTTCTCAATGGACATCTAGACTAGAACTCAGACAAACAGAAAGATGACAAAACTGATTATCATATAAGTAAGCAGTCTAAATTCATGATGTTTAAAAAAAAAAAGTTCTCAAGGGAGGGGGCAAGATGGCCAACTACAGGTAGCTCTTGTCTGATTGTCCTGAATGGAAGGAGGAAGACCAGACTGAAGTGAACCTGGACAAATTGAAATCGGCGGGTAGGGTGCAGGAAGAGGAAACATAGGTGTTCAGTGACCTCACTGAGAGGAACAGTAAGGATGAAGACAAGGAAGAGAAGAACAGAGGACAGTCTCAAGAGTAGACCAGATTTGGAGGGGAGCTGTTGGTGAGCAACAAAACAACCCACAGGAGAGTACCGTGAGGAACCAGAGAGACTCAGCTTTCTTGTATGTAGGCTTTTCTCCCTCTTGCCCCATAGAATTAGAAAGCAATTTGAGCTCTAGTCAGCTTGTAGCCACAGTCCATGTGACAGTCCATTTAGAAAGTGGATCGAGAGCCCCTTGCAGAGGTCTGCTTCCTTCTGTGTGGGCATGATGGGAATACCAGCCTGGCTCAGACAGACTGGCAGAGGTGCCCTACCCCCAGGTGCTGAAGCAATGAAGGAACTTTGGACCCTGCCCCGCCTCCATAGCCACCAGAGAAGCAAGTGTTGGGGAGGAGGCCAGTTTCTCCCTGCCCAGCATTTGGCAGAAACAACTGCTTGTGAAGCAGCCAAAGCACAGAAACATTGAAGGGAAATGGGCCATGTCTTCCTACCATATGTGGTGAGTACTCAGTGGGGGCCTCTGCATTGCATAACCCTGAGACCTGTGTAAACCTACACTGGAAAGATCAGAGAGGCAATGACTACCTGCAGATTCTTTTCCCTGATCACCACAGGAAATCATGGCTTTTAAAAATCTGTTGCTGATGGTATAGGCTTTGGTGGTGCCTGGCTTCCACCTGGCTGGTTCTAACTCCACCCTCTGGGATGGTTTGCCTGGCCATCTGTGCACTGTCCCCTGCCTAGGAACTTCACCTACAGCTCTGCCCCTAGCCCCTTCCCTTCCAACTTAGAAGCTGTCCCATAGGGATGACTGCCCTCTGTAGCCCTCATGGGCAACTTTGGCAGGCTGTGAGTGGGAAGGGCCACAGGAGAAATCAGTGGCTCACTGATTGCCTCCTGTGAGCTGCCTCATCGAGCCCAACTGGAATATTTCTCATCTACAACTTAGGGTCACCCTAACCTTTCAGCTTAGAACTAAAATAATAATAATAATAATAATATAGAATATACAGATGGTGAGGAATTAGCAAAAGAACCCTGATAACATGAAAATTCAGAGCAGATCATTGTAATCCTTTACAGCACTGGTTCTCAACCTTCCTAATGCCATGGCCCTTTAATACAGTTCCTATGGGTTGCGACCCACAGGTTGAAAACCCAGTGCTCTAAGGGATTACAATGGAACTACAGCTGAAAATGCCATCCATAAGGAATTTGTTGAAATGAGAGAAATAGACTTCAAAATATGGATGGCAAGTAAGATGAACAGAATTGAAGAGAAGGTGGAAAAACCATACAAACTGTCTCAAGAAATCCATGTAATTAAAGACAATGCCACCAAAGATCTGGACATAATTAGGAAGAATATAATGGAGTGCAAATAATGGAGTATAATGGAGTACTTGAGAGAAGTGTTTGGAGTTTCAAAACACAGTACAGAGTCTCAGCAATCAAACAGAATATAGAAAAGAATCTCAGAACTCAAGGACAAGACTTTCAAACTAACCCAAGCATTTAAAGAAGCACAAAAGAGGGGAGCAAAAGCAAAACAGTCTCTTAGAAAGATATGGGGGACTGGATGCTATGGGTTAAACCTGTAATCCTAGCACTTTAGGAGGCTGAGGAGGGTGGGTTGCCTGAGCTCAGAAGTTTGAGACCAGCCTGAGGTATAGTGAGACCCCATCTCTAAAAAAATATCTGGGTGTTGGGGCGGGCACCTGCAGTCCCAGCTACTTGGTAGGCTGAGGTAAGAGGATCATTTGTACCCAAGAGTTTGAAGTTGCTGTGAGCTATGATGACATGGCACTCTTCTGAGGGTGACAAAGTGAGACTATCTCAGGAAAAAAAAAAAAGAAAGAAAGAAAAAGATACGGGACTACACAAAGCATACAAACATCTGAAGAAGAGAATCCTAAAGGCATGGGAACTCTACTTGAGGACATCTTTTTTTTTTTTTAATATACATACTTTTATTACAAAATATTTTTAAAAAAACAAAATGCAAGATCCTAAAAAACCCAAAACTTACTATGTAAACTAATTCCTACAAGTTTGCTGTGCTACCATACACAAGTCAAGAAATTAAACCATTAAATATTTAGGAACATTCAACATCAGAAGCTTTAAAATCTAACTGTGTGTAGTAGCCCCTCAAAAAGCTACAACCTGCATTTTTTAAAAGTATTTTCTCTACAAAGAATCTTATCAGCTATACAAAAATCTGTACAGCTCTTATACTGAGCTAATATTGAGCTGCACTTGAATTCACATTCTTAGCAAAACAATTGCCTGAGCATACACACATACTCCATACGCATCATTACAGGATAGCCATTTATTCTTCATCTTCTTCCTCTTCCTCCTCATCTTCAGGTTCATTCTTCTTTGAACCTGTTGGCCTGCCAGGGCCTTTCTTCCCTGCTTCACTTTTGTCCTTGGCATGGTATGCAGCAATATCCTTTCCATATTTTTCCTTTAGCTTTGCTGCTTTCTGTTCGTATGGCTGTTTATCTTTGGCTGACTGCTCAGACCACATTTCACTCAATTTTTTTGCAGTATCCGCAATGGATAGGCCGGGGTATTCACTTTTGATCTTTGGGCGTTCTGAACAAAACAGGAAAAAGGCAGACGGGGGCCTTTTAGGAGCATTGGGATCTTTTTCTTTCCTTTCTTGCCGCCTTTGGGAGGAACGTAGTTCTTCATCTCCCTGTCATAGTGAGCTTTGTCATTTTTGGCCATATCTTCAAACTTGGACTTTTCCTTTGCAGACATGGTCTTCCACCACTCTGAGCACTTCTTTGAGAACTCGGCGAAGTTGACGGAGGAGTCCGGTGCTTCTTCTTGTGCTCTTCGTGGCACGTCTGCATGAAGAAGGTGTACGATGACATCTTGCCCCACGGCTTGTTGGGGTCTCCTTTGCCCATGGCGGCGGTGCCACGTCCACCTGCTGCGAGCTTTTCCCTCAGAGTCCCTGCAATGGTGGCCAGATCCACACCCGACGCTACCTCCCTGGAGCTCTGGCGTGAAGTGCTTGAGGACATCTTTGTGGAGAATTTCCCAAGCATTGCCAGAGACCCAGAAATATAGATACCAAATAGTTATACAACTCTGAGATGACTCAATTCAAGGAATGCATCTCCTAGACACACTGTAATTAATTTAGCCAAAGTCAAAATGAAAGAGAAAATTCTGCATGCAGTCAGGCGTAAGTGACATCTTACCTACAAGGGTAAAAACATTAGGGTAACAAACATTAGGATAAAAACATTAGGTAAATTTCTGTGGAAATTTAATAAGCCTGAAGAGAGTGGTTACTTATCTTTAATTTTCGTAAATAAAACAGCTTTCAGCCTAGGATTCTGTATCCTGCTAAACTAAGTTTCATGTTCAGTGGAGAAATGAAATCTTTTACTGACAAACATTGAGGAAATTTGTCACTACAAAACCAGCTCTGCAGTAACCAACTCAGATGCATACTATACACACAGAACATCACAATCAACCAACAATCAAAGTAAAGACACCCAGAAACTAAAGGACAGAACCTAGCTTCCACAAGTGATAAAACTAGGCAACAGACTTCCAAAACAAGACAAACAGAACTCCACCATACTTATCAATAAATGTGAATGGCTTTAATTCCCCACTGACAAGGCACAAGCTGGCTGACTGGATAAAAGGTACAAGCCCAGCATATGATGTCTTCAGGAAATACATCTAACCTCCAAGGACAAAAGACTCAGTGTGAATGGTTGGAAAACAGTATTTTAGGCAAATAGAAATCAGAAGAAAACAGGTGTCATGATCCTATTTTCAGATACATTTGGCTTTAAGGCAATGGAAGGAAAGAAAGACAAAGGTGGACACTATATACTGGTCAAGGGAGCAATACAATGAGAAGACATTTAAATTCTAAATATTTATGCATCCAACTTAAATGCTACCAGGTACATAAAATGAACCCTAACTAGTCTGAACAATGTGATATCCTGTACCACCATAACAGCTGGGACTTCAGCATACCACTGATAAAACTGGACAGATCTTCCCATGTCGAAACTAAACAAATGATGGACTTAAACATTATTCTAGAACAAATGGGCTTAAAGGACATATACAGAACATTCCACCCCAATAATACTGAGTTCTTCTCCTCAGCTCACAGATCATTCTCCAAAATTGATCATATCCTAGGACACAAATCAAATCTCAACAAATTTAAAAGAATAGAAATTATATCTTGTATTTTTACAGACTACAACGGGATGAAAACAGAACTCAACTCCAACAAAAACCTTCATCCCCACACAGAGTCATGGAAACTAAACAACCTTGTGCTAAAGTCATGGAAACTAAACAACCTTATGATAGCTGCATCAAGGAGGTGTAAAGAAGGAAATCATTAGATTCCTAGAACAAAATGACAATGAAGCCACAAGCTATCTAAACCTGTGAGATATTGCAAAAGTAGTCTAAGGGTGAAATTTATTGCACTGAAGCCCATATCCAAAAAGCAGAAAGAGGAGTGGCGCCTGTGGCTCAAAGGAGTAGGGCGCTGGCCCTATATGCTGGAGGTGGCAGGTTCAAACCCAGGCCCAGCCAAAAACAGCAGGAAAAAAAAAATCAAAAAGCATTAAATCAACAACCTAATGAAATCATCTCAAGGAATTGGAAAAGGAAGAGCAATCCAATCCCAAACCTAGAAGAACGAAAGAAATAACCAAAATTAGATCAGAATTAAATGAAATTGAGGACAAAAGATCCAACAACAAGATTAACAAACAAAAAGTTGGTTCTTTGAAATAAGTAAAATCAATAAACTTTGGCCAGATTAATTAGAAACATAAAAGATCTCTAATAACCTCAACCAGAAATGAAAAAGGGGAAGTAACAACCAATACCACAGAGATAAAAAAGATCATCACTGAATACTACAAAAAACTTAGCAGCCAGAAATTTGAAAATGTGCAGGTGCAGTGGCTCACGCCTATAATCCTAGCACTCTAGAGGGCCAAGAAGGGGAAACTGCTTGAGCTCAGGAGTTTGAGACCAGCCTGAGCAAGAGGGAGACTCTGTCTCTAAAAACGAAATAGCTGGGTGTTGTGGCAGGCACCTGTAGGCCCAGCTACATGGGAGGCTGAGGCAATAGGATCACTTGAGCCCAAGAATTTGGGGTTGCTGTGCAATCATGGCACTCTACTGAGGGTGACAAAGTGAGACTCCATTGAGGGAAGGGAAGGGAAGGGGGAAGGGGAAGAAAGAAAGATGGATGGAAGAAAGGAAGGAAGGAAGGAAAATATGAAGGAGATGGACTATATCTGGAATTACATTACCTCCCTAGACTTAACCAGGAAGAAATAGAACTCTTGAACACATCAATATCAAGCACCAAAATTGCAATAATACAAAAGTTTCCATCAAAAAAAAAAAACATTGTAGATGAGATAGTTTTATCAGAATTCTATCAAACCTTCAAAGAGTTCATACCCATATTATAGAACCTATTCTTAAGCATTGAGAAAGAAAGAACCTTACCCAACTCTTTCTATGAAGCAAATGTCACCCTGACACTAAAACCAGGAAAGGACACAACAACAACAACAAAAACTACAGATCAGCATCATTAATGAGTATTGACTAAAAAATACACAGTAAAATCCTAGCAAATAGAATATAGCTACATATTAAAAAAAATTATACATCATGATCAAGTGGCTTCATCCCAAGAATGTAAGGTTGGTTCAACACATGCAATTCCATAAATGTAATTCACCACATAAGTAGAAACAAAAACAAAAACCACATGATCCTCTCAACTGATGCTGAAAAGCATTTAATAAAATTCAGCATCCTTTTCTGATAAAAATGCTAAAGAAAATAGGACTTAAGAAAAAAAGATAGGACCTTTTTTTTGGAGTTTCACTCTGTCACCTGGGGTAGAGTGCCACAGCATCATAGCTCACAGCAACCTCAAACTCTTGGGCTCAAGATCCTCTTGCCTCAGCTTCCCAAGTAGCTGTCACTATAGGCACCTGCCATAAGGCCTGGCTAGTTTTTCTGTTTTTGGCTTCCCAGAGTACAACGGGACATTTCTTAAACTGATAGAAATCATCTACAACAATCCCACAGCCAATATCATACTGAATAGAGTAAAACTGAAAGTATTTCTACTTGAACTGGAACCAGGAAAGAATGTCTACTATCATCACTACTGTTCAACATAGTGCTGGAAATTCTACGAAATGCAATTAGGCAAGAGAAGGATATCAAGGGTATTCAAATGGAGACAGAGGAAGTCAAACTTTTGCTTCTTGCTGATGATATGATCTTATACTTAGAAAACCCCGGGGACACAACCATGAGACTCCTGGAAGTGATCAAGAAATACAGTAACATCTTGGGATATAAAATCAATGTCCACTAATCTGTAGCTTTCATATATGCCAACAACAACAGTCAAGCTGAGAACCAAATCAAAGACACAATATCCTTCTTCATAGCTTCAAAGAAAATGAAATACTTGGAATATACTTCATGAGGGAGGTTATGAGCCTCTGCAAAGAAAACCAGGAAACTATGAGAAAAGAAATAGCAGGCTTAGTGCCTGTGGCTCAAGCGGCTAAAGTGCCAGCCACATACACCTGAGCTGGCGGGTTTGCATCCAGCATAGGCCCATAAAACAACAATGACAGCTGCAACCAAAAAATAGCCAGGTGTTGTGGTAGGCGCCTGTAGTCCCAGCTACTTGGGAGACAGAGGCAGAAAAATCGCTTGAGCCCAGGAGTTGGAGGTTGCTGTGAGCTGTGATGCCATAGCACTCTACCCAGGCCAATAGCTTGAGGCTCTGTCTCAAACAAAAAAAAGAAAGAAATAGGAGAAGACATTAGCAAATGGAAGAACATACTGTGCTCATGGCTGGGTAGAATCAATATTATTCATGTCTATACTACCCAGAGTGATCTAGAGATTTAATGCTGTTCCTATTAAAACACCACTGTCATACTTCGAAGAACTTGAAAAAATAGTTTTTCAATTCATATGAAACCAGAAAAAACCCCAAATGCCCAACACAATTCTGTGAAATAAAAACAAATTTGGAGGCATCACATTATCAGACTTTAGGTTATACTACAAGTCTATAGTGATCAAAACAGCATGGTATTGGCATAAAAATAGAGGCACAGATCTATAGAACAGAATTGAGAACTTAGAAATGAAACCAGCCTCTTATCATCATCTGATCTTCAACAAACCAAACAAAAGCTTACAATGGGGAAGAGAATCTCTATTTAATAAATGATGCTGGGAGAACTGGATAGACACATGTAAAAGACTGAAACTGGACCCGTACCTCTCTCCACTTAGAAAAATTAACTCACACTGAATAAAAGATTTAAATCTAAGACATGAAACAATAAAAACCCTAGAGGAAAGTATGAAGTATGGGAAAAACTCTTAACGATATCAGCCTTGGGAAAGAATTCATGAAGACCCTATTGGCAACTGCAGCAACAACAAAAATAAATAAATGGAACCTGATCAAGTTAAAAAGCTTCTCTACAGCTAAGAACACAATCAACAAAGTAAGGAGATAGCCTTCAGAATGGGAGAGGATATTCACATGTTACAAAATCAGAAAACAGATCAGAAAAAGAGCTAGTGACCAGCATATACAGAGAACTCAAGCAAAGCAACAAGAAAAGAGCAAACAATTCCATCAATCAATGGGCAAGTGACATGAACAGAACCTTTTTCAAGAAGACAGAAGAATGGCAAACACATGAGAAAATGCTCATCATCCCTAATCACAGGAGAAATGCAAATCAAAAACACCTTGAGCTATTACCTAACACCTGTGAGAATAGCCCACATCACAGGTGGAGATGCAGATGCCGACATGGGTGTGCCCAAAAGGGTAAACTAATGAACTGTTGGTGAGACCTCAAACTAGTACAGCCTCTTTGGAAAGAAGTATGTAGAATCCTCAAAGTACTAAAAATAGACTTCCCATTTGACCCCACAATCCCAATACTAGGTGTCTACCCAGAAGAAAAAAAAAATCATTTTACCTGCTAATGTTTACAGCAGCTCAATTCACAATTGCAAAGATGTGGAAACAACCCAAGGGCCCACCATGAATGGACTAATAAACTGTGGTGTATATACACACCATGGAATACTATTCAACCATAAAAAGATGGAGATTTTACATCTTTTGTATTTACTTAGATGGATTTAGAGAACATTCTCCTAAGTATCTCAAGAATGGAAAAGCATGTACTCAACACTAATCTGAAAAACGTAGACCAATACAAGAGAAAAACACAATTCAATTCAAGAAGGAGGGAGGGGGAGAGGGTATCTATTAGTTCCCACCTATTGGGTACAATGTAAGGGTATGTTATTATATACCACACTTCCTGGGTGAAGGAATGAACTACAACTCAGACTTTGGACTTTACCTTACAAATGCAAATAATGTAACCTAATCATATGTACCCTCATATTAACCCATAATAAAAACAAACAGAAGTTCTTAAAGAAGAATAGAAGGCCAAAGTCTTAAGTCTTAGAAACTATCTTATGTCTAAGAAGTCTGCCTAGGAGTGATGGGTACAAAAAGGTAGACCCATGGAAAACCACAAAAGTGAGGCTGGTAAGTATTTGGACAGCCAGGCTAGTGACATGCAACTAGAAGTGAAGAGGTTTTCTCTCAGTTAAGGGTTCTCTGTGGTAATACATGAAACGAAATGCTTTATGTCAATATTATAACACAATGCTTTGGAAACAACAAAACTGAGCTCAGAGTTACTCTGGGTGGCCTCTGTGAAGCGAAGTCTCCACTAGCTGGACTTAGCAAGATCCATATAGTGATCAATAGCAAGTATTCACTAACACTTTTGCCATTGGGCAAGCTAGTAGGACAAAGCACTTCTCCAAGAGATGGGGACTTACCTAGCTCATCCCAGAGCTGTCTGCACTTGTCTGTCATGCTCGTCCCTTGCTGCCTCCAGAGTGTGAGTCGTGGGTCAGCCATAAACTGCTCAGTTATAAGTGTCAGCATCCTGGCTCCATTGGAATCCCTCATTTGCAGCATCTCTCGAACCTGACACATAAAGGGCAAGAGTTTGGTGACTGCACATCATAGAAAAAGTAGGAGAAGGAAATGGAGGAGAGGGAGGTGAAAATGAAGTATCTGAGCACAATATATCCAAAAAAGCCAGACACAAGGCCTCTGGTTCTGTCTTAGTACAACCAAGAAACCCTGATGTTCACAATGAGATACAACTTATACCCACTAGGATGGGCAGAATCGAAAAGATAATAATATGCACTGACCAGGATGTAAAGAAACTGGAACCTCATACACTGTTGGTGGTAAGGTAAAATGATACAGCTACCTTGGGTAAGCATCTGGCAGTTCCTTAAATGATTAAACAGAGTTACCCTATGATCATTAATTATACTACAAGAGAGAAATGAAAATATATGTCTGCCTTAAATTTGTATAGAATGCTTATGATTCATGATAGCCAGAAAGTGGAAACAACCTGTCCACTAATAGATGATGAATGAACAAAATGTGGGTACCCATACTACATCACTGTTATTCAGCACTACAACATGGATGGATCTTGAAAATGTTATGCTAAGTGAAAGAAGTCAGTCACAAAATACTACATACTATATGAATAAAATGCCATAATATGGAAATCTATAGGGATAAAAAATAGATAAGTGGTTGTTTAGGGCTGGAGGAGGGAGATGTGGAGGACAGGAAGGTGACAGGTAAGAGTATGGCATTTTTTTTTTTTTTTTTGAGGTGATAATGATGTTCTAAAGTTGAGTGTGGTGATGACTACATGTATCTATTAAGAAAGAAAAAACCATTGAACTGCACACTTTAAATAGGTGAATTGTACAGTATGTGAATTATGTCTCACTAAAGGTGTTATGAAAAACAAAGCCTCTGTGAAAGCCACCAGTTTTAAAATACTAAATCTCTTTAAGGACAATGTTGAAACTCTACTCTTCAGGACTTTAATGGGCAGCAACTGGGTTAAAAGCAGAAAGGAGGTAGTTTCCTTGTTAAAACATTCCAGTAATGCTAACTCATTTAGAGAGTGGTGCAGAAGGAAAAGAATTACTAGCGTGAGGTAGTAGGGCTCCCTGGATGCAACCTGTTCAGATCTGCTCTGATCAGCCACTCCCACTACATTTCAAGTATTTAAGCTAGGTCAGGTGATCTAGGTACATACAATGCATGAAGCTAAAAAGGCTGACAAAAGAAGAACATTTTTTTATATCTTACCTTGGCAAACATGGAGTTGAGTTGCTTTCCAGATCCATAGTAACCTCCCTGGGAGAGAAAAAGCTTCACTTGTTCTTTCACCTGTTCTTCATCCAAATGCCAACAGTTCTCATCATCAATGCTGGCCCCAGCTGTGGGGTCAGGGGCACCTGTAAGGAATGGGAACAGTGGAAATAAATTCCGAGTTCAGTGGCTCATGCCTATAGTCTCAGAGACTCAATAGGCTGAAGTGGGAGGATCATTTGAGGCAATGAGTTCAGGACCAACCTGTGTAACATAGTGAGACACTGTCTCTAAAAAGAAAAAAAACTAGCTAGGCACTGTAAATAGTCCGAAGTACTTGAGAGGCTAGGACAGGAGGATTGACTGAGCCTTGGAGTTTGAGGCTGCAGTGAGCTATGATCACTTCTCTGTACTCTAGTCTGGGTGACAGAGTGAGACTCTGTCATTAAAAAAACAAAGACACCCCCCTTCAAAAAAAAAAAACAACACCCCATAAGCATATATTTCAGTTATTTTAGACCTGTCTGTTGTATCAGATTATAAGCTACTTAAAGGCAGGAACTATGTATTATTCTTCCAACACTCAGCACTATTCCTCATACATGGTAGTTCTCAATAAATAGCTGCTGAATGAATGAACATAAGCTCTTTCTCCACCCATGGACTTCTACTTTATAGCTCATGAGCACAATGCTAATAGATGCTTCTTAGGATAACTCTGATGCTATGCAGGATCCTGAAATGTCAAGTAAATTCTCATATCCATCTTAATTCACCAAGTGACACAAATTATTTCATGCTTTCTCTCACTGTCGAATATTTCAGACTCCTAAGGATAGGAACTTTATCAACAAAGAAAGTCCCTAAACAAGATCAATATATATCTCTAACATTCTCTGTCCTTTTTCATTAAAATCTTTAAGATAGACAGTTGGATTACTTTAAGAAACTAAGAGTTAAAACACAGTTGTTTGAATAGAATGAACTGATTAAAGTTAAGTAATTACAATTATAGAAATGTTTCAACCTCTGCACATGCAACAAAGTAAAGGTAAAAGTGTTGCTTTGGTGACAGTGGTGGTGAAAAAGACTATTTTTGCAACAAAAATATACCATTACCGTTCACTTGGTTGATTTCGGAGTTGGAGGACAGAATCTCATCTGCCAGTTTCTGTGCAGTGGGAAGAACTTCAGTGTGGTGTGCTGTGATTAAATACTGAATAAACTTTTGTAGCTGGTCCCTATTCATCTGGAAAAGAGTTTCTGAAATAGGAAGACGCAATTTGACTTGGTCTGGTTTACGGATTCTGTAGAGTGAGAGTGCTACCACATGAGCACAGTAGAAAATATCCTTGTTTCCACAGCCACATGTCACTGAGGTGATTTTGCATCGATCAAAACTGATTGCAACTTTGTAAGTCACTGCTGGTTCAGAAGCAGTGGCCAGTTCAGTTACTGTGCCACTCAGATGAAAGCCTATGGAAACAAAGAAAAAAACTATGTTTAGAAATTCTGTAATAAGAAACTGAATCATTTCCATTTTGCATTCCAATTCATCAATTCAGAAAACTATTTACTGAGTATCTCCTGTACATGCAGTAGGCTCTGCCATAGACACAGAGGTCAGTTAAACTCAGGTATTGCTCTGAAGGAACACCCAATCTACAAAAAGAGTCCTTGGAATTCATGTACCTCTTACAGGAGTCCTCAAACTTTTTAAACAGGGGGCCAGTTCACTGTCCCTCAGACCGTTGGAGGGCTGGACTGTGGGCCCTGGGACAAGTCAGCTGCTAAGCAGGACAGGCAATGGCGGCAAAAACACCTGGCGGGCCAGATAAATGTCCTCAGTGGGCCACATGTGGCCCGTGGGCTGTAGTTTGAGGACCCCTGCTCTTGAACTTTTGTTTGTACATATGTACATTTTTTCTCAGAGAATACTTTATAGCTTTCATCATAGTCTCAGAAAGGTTACCAAGGGGTCAGGCGTGGTGGCTTATGCCTATAAACCTAGCACGGAGGCTGAAGCAGAAGGATTGCTTGAGGCCAGGAGTTTGAGCCCAGACTAAGCAATGCAATGAGATCCCATTTCTATACAAAATTAAAAAATCAGCCTGGCACAGTAGCTCATGCCTGTGGTCCCAGCTACTCGGGAGTTTAAGGCAGGAGGATAGCTTGAACCCAGGAGTTTGAGGCTGCAGTGAACTATAACTGTGCTACTGCACGCTAGCCTGGGCAACAGAATGAGACCTGGTGTGGAAGAAAAAAAAAAAGGTTAATAAGGAACCCCAAATAAGTTAAGAACTACTACAGTAGATTTTGAGCTTTAGGTGGTAGACAAAAACAAGTCCACAAATAATATCAGTATACTGTAGAGCAGTGGTTCTCAACCTGTGGGTCACGACCCACATGAACTGTATTAAAGGGCCATGGCATTAGGAAGGTTGAGAACCACTGCTCTAGAGTAAGGTGAGTGTTGTAAATGAAACAGAAACCAAGAGAATGCCATGAGGAAGGACAGAAGATCAAGGATAACATTTTTCCCCTAAAACATGTATTCCAAAAATGATGACCACGTGGCATACATAAAAAGCAAGAAATTTTTATGACAGGAAAGGCACAGCATGGTGCAACGAGACTATGTAACATAATACCTTTATTCACCTGGCACACACCACCAGTAATTTAGAAAGAATGCATTTTTTGTTTGTTTGTTTGGGATTCACTGTGGGTACAAAGAATTAGGTTAAACTGATTGCATTTGTTAGGTAAACTCCATCTTATAATTGTGTCCTACCCCCATGAAGTGTGTCATACACAGTGAACCCCCATCTCCCTCTCTCCTCTCCCCGCTCCCTGATTCCACTACCCCTGACCTTGTATTAGATTTCCTACTGCCTTCATATTAGAACTGAGTACATTGGATTCTTGCTTCTCCATTCTTGTGATGTTTTACTATGAAGAATGTTTTCCATCTCAATCCAGGTTAATACAAAAGATGTGAAGTCTCCACCCTTTTTTAAATAGCTGAATAGTATTTCATGGTATACATATACCACAGCTTTCCCCCCTCCCTCATTCCTCCTTACCCCAACTTGAACTGAGATTTTCTCTTGTGTGGGTGTATTCAATCATCTACTGGCTTCATATTAGTATTGAGTACATTGGATACTTGCTTTTTGATTCTTGTGATACTTTATTAAGAAGAATGTGTTTCAACTCCATCCAGGTTAATATAAAAGATGTAAAGTCTCCATCTTTTTTGATGGCTGAATAGTATTCCATGGTATACATATATCACAGCTTGCTAATCCATTGCTGGGAAGACTGCTTGAGGTCAGGAGTTTTAGGCCAGCCTGATCAACATAGTGAAACCCCGGTCTCTACAAAAAATAAGAAAAATTAGTTGGGTATGGTGGTATATGCCTGTAGTCCCACGCTACTCAGGAAGCTGAGACAGGAGGATCAGTTGAGTCCAGGAGTTCAAGGTTGCAATGAGCTATGATAATCCCACTGCACTCCAGCTAGGTGACAGAGTGAGACCCCATCTTTAAAAGAAAATACATATATATATTTTTGTAGAGACAGAGTCTCACTTTATTGCCCTCAGTAGAGTACTGTGGTGTCACACAGCTCACAGCAACCTCCAACTCCTGGGCTTAGGCAATTCTCTTGCCTCAGCTTCCCAAGTAGCTGAGACTACAGGTGCCCGCCACAATGCCTGGCTATTTTTTTGTTGCAGTTTGGCTGGGGCTGGGTTTGAACCTGACACACTTGGCATATGGCGCTGGCGCCCTACCCAGTGATCCGCTGACACCCTATACAGTGAGCCACACACCGCCCCCTTTTTTTTTTTTTTTCAGACAGAGCCTCAAGCTGTCACCCTGGGTAGCATCGCAGCTCATAGCAACCTCCAACTCCTGGGCTCAAGCGATTCTCCTGCTTCCGCCTCCCAAGTAGCTGGAATTACAGGAACCTGCCGGGAACCTGCCACAAGGCCTGGCTATTTTTTGGTTGCAGCTGTCGTTGTTTGGCAGGCCTGGACTGGATTCGAGAGCCACAGGCACTGAGCCATCTTTTTTTTTTTTAAACAGAGTCTCACTCTGTTGCCCTGGGTAGAGTGTCCTGGTATCATAGCTTATAGCAACCTCAATCTCTTGGGCTCAAGTGATCTTCTTGCCTTAGCCTCCTAAGTAGCTAAGGACTACAGGCACCAGCCACAACATCCACTTATTTTTTCTATTTTTAGTAGAGATGGGATCTCTTGATCAGGCTGGTCTTGAACTCCTGAGCTCAAGCAATCTACATGCTTCAGCCTTTCAAAAGTATGAGCCACCACACCCAGCTCATGAAAATCTTATATTTGTTGGAGAAATATTTAGCAAATAGTAAAAAGTGCATATGTAAGTTTCAGAGCTACCATTATAACCTGGCTGACTTAAAAAAGGTAGGGAAAACCTTCCAAAATTTAAGTTTCAGATAATTATGGTTAAATAAGAATAAGACCCAAATTTGTAAGCATACTCATAAAACTCAGCAAAATAATCACTACTACAGGCATGTTTAGGATCAGTCCAAAGAAAGGTGCACATTACTGAAAAAGTTAAGATTAATTTTCAGAGCAAGAAAAAGATAAAAATAATTTGCTAACTTCACAGCCCCCAGGCATATGTCTTAAATGTCATAGAGGAGTTTTTTCCAGCTAGACTTAGCTACAGGTTTAAAAAGATTTACTGTCATTTGTTTAAACTGAAGTCAAAAAGTTAAATTTAAACATGATTAAGTACAGGTAAAGATTGTCTTTACTTAAGAAGTAAGGAAGTAAGGAAAAGAACTATAGGGTTGATGAAATAGCTCCTCTCTAATTTATACCTACCAGACACGGCCAGCAGAGTAATATAGCAAAGAGCACACTTCACAAGGAATTCAGCAGCAAGAATCTGGTATTTAGGACGTAGTCTTGTACCACTCACTTTGTAATTCTGAGCCTTAGACTCCTTCTCTGTAAAGCAGGGATGATAATACTTGCTCTGCCTACAACTGAAAAGTACTTTGTAAAATTGTAAAGTGTCCTAAAGATTAATGTGGGGTATTTTTGTATAAATTACTTTTTAAAAAATATGTATACCATGGAACAGAAATTACTTTTATTATGTTAAAATATTCCTAAATGAGGTAATTATTTATGTGAAGGATGGTACAGATAATAGATTTATGACTGAATTAGCCTTGTTCTTGATTACAGAGATTTATGAATTACACACATAACACTACTGCCTAAAGTGAAGGTCTAAGAGGCTGTGACCTTGAAAGAACTTCTCCTCACCTGTTGGGCTCTCCTATCAGACCAAGATAGGAAGAACTTATTTTTCTCTTTTGAATTTAAATCTTTAAGACAGTTTGAATGGTCTCCCCTGAATGGATCAAAATCTTTGTTAATTTTGTCAAAAAACAGATTGTGAGTCATGAACTTGTCAACTTTTATCTTTTTTGGACATATATTCAAACACCAACTTTGGGATACCTTTACTCTCTTCCACCCACCAAAGGCAGTGTCTTCCCATGTGTAACCTGTAACCAGCTAGAATGAACAAGTGAATATTTCTTCAGCTGCAGCAGCTACTCCAAGCATCACACTGACGCCCCAGCCTTACTGGCACATCTCATGTGCTGCTTTCATGATTTTCACATTACCAATACACTTGAAGGAATTGTCCACTCCCCCATCAGTCATCTCAATGAGCACTTCCTGCATAGGTTTAATAGTATCTTGGGAGTTAATGCATTCAGAGATTTCAAAGTTTCTGGCCCGTGCAAATTTATTTTTATTCATGTCCACACCAATGATCTAAGATGCACCAGACTAATACATCACTGCCAGTCCAACTCCTCCCAGGACAAAGACCACATAAATAGAGCCAGGATCCACCTTGGCAGTGTTCACAGAAGCACCCTAACTAGTTGAAATGCCACAACCCAGAAGGCAGACTTTATCCAAAGGTGCTAAAGGATCTATTTCAGCAACAGAGACATCAGCCACAACTGTATATTCAGAAAAGTGCTGGTTCCCATATAATATATGATTGTCTTTCCTTTGCTAAACCTGCTGGTACCATCTGGCATTAATCCTTTCCCTTGAGTTATTCTTATCTTCTGCCAAAGGTTTGTTTTTGGATTTAGACAAAATTTCATATCACTGTGGGATATGATATAGAATGGGATGACTTGTACCACCTGCCTTTAGCTTGGTAACTCCTTTGCCAACACTTTCTTTCTTTTCTTTCATTTTTTTTTTTTTATTGTTGGGAATTCATTGAGGGTATGAGAAACCAGGTTACACTGATTGCATGATTGCATTTGTTAGGTAAAGTCCCTCTTACAATCGTGCCTTGCCCCCAAAAGGTGTGGCACACAAGACCAGACTCCCCTTCCCCCTTCCTCTCTCTGCTCTTCCTCTCCCCCATCCGCCCTCCTTCTTTCTCTCTCTGCTCTCCCCTTTGCCTACCCCTACAGTGTCAGTAATTGTCATTAGTTGTCCTCATATCAAAATAGAGTACATATGATTCATGCTTATCCATTCTTGTGATGTTTTACTATAATGTGTTCCACTTCCATCCAGGTTAATACAAAGGCTGTAAAGTCCCCATCTTTTTTAATGGCTGAATAGTATTCCATGGTATACATATACTACAGCTTGTTAATCCATTCCTGGGTTGGTGGGCATTTAGGCTGTTTCCACATTTTGGCGATTGTAAATTGAGCTGTGATAAACAGTCTAGTGCAAGTGTCCTTAGGGTAAAAGGATTTTTTGCTTTTTGGGTAGATGCCCAGTAGTGGGATTACAGGATCAAATGGGAGGCCTAGCTTGAGTTCTTTGAGGGTTCTCCATATCTCCTTCCAAAAAGGTTGTATTAGTTTGCAGTCCCACCAGTAGTGTAAAAGTGTTCCTTTCTCTCCACATCCATGCCAGCATCTGCAGTTTTGAGATTTTGTGATGTGGGCCATTCTCACTAGGGTTAGATGGTATCTCAGGGTGGTTTTGATTTGCATTTCTCTAATAATTAGGGACGATGAGCATTTTTTCATATGTTTGTTAGCCATTTGTCTTCTTTAGAGGAGGTTCTATTCATCTCTCTTGCTCATTGATATATGGGGTTGTTGGCTTTTTTCATGTGGATTAATTTGAGTTCTCTATAGATCCTAGTTATCAAGCTTTTGTCTGATTCAAAATACACAAATATCCTTTCCCATTGTGTAGGTTGTCTGCTTTGTTGTCTCCTTAGCTGTACAGAAGCTTTTCAGTTGAATTAAGTCCCATTTATTTTTTTGTTGTTGCAATTGCCACAGCATTTTTCTTCATGAAGTCTTTCCCCAGGCCAATATCTTCCAGTGTTTTTCCTATGCTTTCTTTGAGGATTTTTATTGTTTTATGCCTTAAATTTAAGTCCTTTATCCATCTTGAATCAATTTTTTGTGAGTGGAGAAAGGTATGGGTCCAGTCTTTTACATGTGGATATCCAGTTCTCCCAGCACCATTTATTGAATAGGGAGTCTTTCCCCCAAGGTATGTTCTTGTTTGGCTTATTAAAGATTAGGTGATGGTAAGATGTTAATTTCATTTCCTGGTTTTTCTATTTGATTCTAAATGTCTATGTCTCCATTTTTGTGCCAGTACCATGCTGTCTTGACCACTATGGCTTTGTAGTACAGGCTAAAATCTGGCATGCTGATGCCCCCCTAGCTTTGTTTTTATTACTAATAACTGCCTTAGCTATACAGGTTTTTTTCTGGTTCCATACAAAATGCAGAATCATTTTTTCCAAGTCTTGAACATGCGAAGTTGGTATTTTAATAGGGATGGCATTGAATCTGTATCTTGCTTTGGGAAGTATAGACATTTTAACAATGTTGTTTCTTCCCAGCCATGAACATGGTATGTTCTTCCATTTGTTAAGATCCTCTACTATTTTTTTCCTTAGGGTTTCATAATTTTCTTTATAGAGGTCCTTCACCTCTTTTGTTAGGTATATTCCTAGGTATTTCATTTTTGTTTGAAGCTATGGTGAAGGGAGTTTTGTCCTTAATTAGCCTCTCATCTTGACTGTTACTGCTGTATACAAAGGCTACTGAATTGTGGACATTGTGCAAAGCCTGAGATATTACTGTATTTTTTGATGACTTTCAGGAGGCTTGTGGTTGAGTTTTTGGGATTCTCTAAGTATAAGATCATATCATCAGCAAAGAGGGAGAGTTTGACCTCCTCTGCTCCCACTTAGATGCCCTTTATTTCCTTCTCTTACCTAATTGTATTAGATAGAACTTCCAGCACGATGTTGAATAGTAATGGTGACAGAGGACAAGCTTGTCTGGTTCCAGTTCTAAGAGGAAAAGCTTTCAGTTTTACTCTATTCAGTAACATATTACCTGTGGGTTTGTCATAGATAGCTTCAATCAGTTTAAGAAATGTGCCACGGTTACCTATACTCTTCAGTGTTCTAATTAGAAAAGGATGCTGGATTTTATCGGATGCTTTTTCTGCATCTATTGAGAGGATCATATGGTCTTTGTTTTTGCTTCTGTTAATAAGGTGGATAACGTTTATGAACTTGTATGTTAAGCCAGCCTTGCATCCCTGGGGTGAAACCTACTCGATCATGATGTATGACTTATTTGAAGATAAGTTTTTATCTACTGACTAAGATTTTGTTGAGAATTTTTGCATCTATATTCATTAGTGAAATTGGTCTGAAATTCTCCTTTTTAGTTGGGTCTTTTCCTAGTTTTGGTATCAGGGTGATGTTTGCTTTGTAGAAAGTGTTGGGGAAGATTCCTTTCTCCTCAGTTTTTTGGAATAATTTCAGCAGTATGGGAATAAGCTCTTCTTTGAAGGTTTAATAGAATTCTGATGTGAAGCCATCTGGATCAGGGCATTTTTTTTTTTGGGAGATTTACTATTATTTCTTTGATCTCAGTGCTTGAAATTGGTCTGTTCAGGACCTCTATTTCTACCTGGCTAAGTGTAGGCCAAGGCTGTGATTCCAAATATTGATCCATTGCCTTCACATTGTCAAATTTCTGTGCATAGAGTTCCTCATAGTATTCAGAGATGATCTCTTGTATCTCTGTGCCATCAGTTGTTATTTCCCCTTTATCATTTCTGATTGAGGTTACTTGCAGTTACAATGAAGCGACCTGGGAAAACACGGCGGGGGCCTGCAAGCCAGGCGTAAAAACCTCTTACAGGTCAGTCTGTCAGATAAGGGTTGAAACGGCCCATCTGTGCAGAGGACATGACTCAAAGGTTGATGTGAGTAAAAAGAAAAACTCCATCGTAATGATGTCGAGTAAAATACTCCATCGTAACTGCAGGGTCTCCAAAGCCATAAGAAAACAGTCATGAAGCCAGTTTCTCGGAAATTTAATTGAGTACATAGAAGAGAAAGGTTTTACTCCTCTGTTTATCCTAACCTTTAATTTTAATAATAGAAGTCAGATAATGTATTGTTCTTTTAGATCTTCCAAGAGGAGTAGCCTGAGGCTAGCTTAAGATGGTTGTCTTACTTTCCCGGACTTTCCTTCTTTAGGCTAATCTTATGATGGCTATCTCACATTCCCGGACTTTCTTTCTTTTCTATAGTTTAAGATAAGAAATGAGGATTTTAGGATTATCGATCAATGTGGTGTACATGACTAGCTCCCAATAAAAGGGAGTAGAAAATGAAGACATTTTGCTACATGCCACCTAAGAGTGTGTAGTCATTTCTTGCTTTTAAACAATTCTAGGAGCGAGCTTGCACCTGCGGCCAAGCCGTCCTTCTCTCCCTGCGAGAAAGAACATCACCCAACAGTTATTAGAGATTTTACCTTTCTATTTCTAGTTAGTCTGGCTAAAGGTTTATCTATTTTATTTATTTTTTCAAAAAAACAATTCCTCATTTCCTTAATTTTCTGAATCATTCTTTTGGTTTCAATTTCATTGATCTCTGATTTAATTTTGAATTTTTCTTCTGTTGGGTTTAGGCTTAGATTGTTTTTCTTTTTCCAATTCTATCAGATGGCTTGTGAGTTTGTTGATGTGCTCTCTTTCTGTTTTTTGAATGTAGGCATCTAAAGCGATAAATTTTCCTCTCAGAACGGCTTTCGCAGTATCCCACAGGTCTTGGTAGCTTGCATCTTCATTGTTGTTGTGCTCAAGGAAGTTAATGATTTCCTCTTTTATTTCTTCCTGCACCCAACTGTCATTCAGCATAAGGTTGTTTAATTTCCATGCCTTTGTGTGGGGTTGAAAGTTTCTGTTAGAGTTGAGTTCCACCTTTATTTAGTGCCTTATGGTCTGAGATGCTACAAGGTAAAATTTCACTTCTTTTGATTCTATTGAGGTTTGTTTTGCATCCTAGGATATGGTCAGTTTTGGAGAATGTTCCATAGGTTGATGAGAAGAATGTATATTCTTTAGCTTTGTGATGGAGTGTTCTATATATATCTATCAAACACAATTGTTTTAGGGTCTCATTTAAGTCCCTTACATCTTTGTTTAATTTCTGTTTAGCGGATCTATCCAGCTCTGTAAGAGGAGTGTTAAAGTCCCCTGTTATTATGGTCTTATAGGATATCATATTGCTCAGACTGAATAAGGTCTGTTTCAAGAATCTGGGAGCATTTAAGTTGGGTGCATAAATATTTAGAATTGAAAGTCTTCTTGTTGTATTTTTGTCTTGACCAATAAGAAGTGTTGGCTCGGTGCCTGTGACTCAAGTGGCTAAAGCTCCAGCTACATACACCTAAGGTGGCAGGTTCGAATCCAGCCCGGGGCCGTCCAAACAACAATGACGGCTGCAACCAAAAAATAGCCAGGTGTTGTGGGGGGTGTCTGTGGTCCCAGCTACTCCGGAGGCTGGGGCAGGAGACTCGCTTAAGCCCAGGAGTTGGAGGTTGCTGTGAGCTGTGATGCCATAGCACTCTACCTAGGAGGACAGCTTGAGGCTCTGTCTTAAAAAAAAAAAAAAGTGTCCATCTTTGTCTGTTTTGACTTTAGTTGTTTAAATCCACTTGTATCTGAAAATAAGACTGCAACCTCTCTTTTCTTCTGAATTCCGTTTGCCTGAAAAATTGTCTTCCAACCCTTAACTTGGAGTTTTAATTTGTCTTTTGAACTTAGGTGTGTTTTCTGTAGACAGCAAATAGATGGCTTGTGTTTTGTAATCCAGTCAGCCAATCTATGCCTCTTCAGTGGGGAATTCAAGCCATTAACATTTATTGAGATAATTGATAAATGTGGTAGTATTCTATTCATTTTATTTTGTGAGAGTCCATTACCTAATTTTCTCTTTTGCATCATTGTGGAAGTTAGGTCCGTCCTTTAATTTCTGAGTTTGCTGTTGATCCACTGTGATGGTCAGTGTGTAGAAAGGGTTGAAGTATTTTCTTGTAGAGCTGGTCTTATTGTGGTCAATTTCCTCAATGTTTATGTATCAGTAAATGATTTGATTTCTCTGTCAATTTTAAATCTTAGCTTAGCAGGATATAGAATTCTGGGCTGGAAATTTTTCTGTTTAACTAGATTAAAGGTAGACAACAATTGTCTTCTTGCTTGAAAAGTTTCATTAGATAAGTCTTCAGTCACCCTGATGGATTTGCCTCTGTAGGTCAATTGGCACTTACTCCTGGCAGCTTGAAGAATCTTTTCTTTTACCTGGATTTTGGACAGGTTCATCACAATGTTTCTTGGAGAAACTCTGTTAGAGTTGAGGCGACCTGGGGTACGATATCCCTCCAAAAGAAGTGTGTCAAAATCTTTGGTGATATTTGGGAAATTTTCATTTATAATATTCTCTAGTATGGCTTCCATTCCTCTGGGGCATTCTTCTTCCCCTTCTGGAATACCCGGAATACTTCCCCTTCGGGAATACGCATATGCTTGAACACTTCATAAAGTCCCATAATTTTGTCAGTGAATGTTCTGCTTTCTCTCTCTTCTTTTCTGCCTCTTTAACTATCTGAGTTACCTCAAGAGCTTTGTCTTCTACCTCTGAGATTCTTTCTTCTGCATGGTCTAATCTGTTGTTGATACTTTCTATTGCATCTTTAAGTTCCCTAATTGACTGCTTCAGTTCCTTCAGCTCTGTTATATCCTTTCTATATTCTTCATATCGTTCATCTCTAATTTGATTCCTTTATTTATTTATTTATTTATTTATTTATTT
>NW_003852597.1:400259-412698 GCF_000181295.1 Otolemur garnettii | reverse complement strand
CCCGCCACCTTAGGTGTACGTGGCTGGCGCCTTAGCCGGTTGAGCTATAGGCGCCGAGCCCATAGTTCACTTTTAAATGAGGATGTAGTATCCTGTATCCTAAACAATATATTAACAAGTTGAAGTAAAAATTAATGGTTAAATGATCTACTTTATTTAAAATCAAATCAAATTTATGTGAGAATTAGTCACTATTTTCTTTCTTTCTTTTTTTTTTTTTTCTTTTCTGGACAAGTTTTTCATGTTGCCAGGATTTTTCTGCTGATTCTTCTTCATCAGTGTTTTCTTTTATCTGTTTCCTTGCCCTAATTTTCCTTGCACTTCCTCTTGCTCTTTAAGTTACCGTGCCTCTCTGTACTAGGGTTTTCATGAGTCCTGTTAGTATCAGATCAGAAGGATGAGAAGATAGAAGAGCAACAAGGGGGAAAAAAGAGAGAGAAAGGAGAGGGGGTGAGTAAAAGGGAATATTGACAAAAAGAAGAGAGGCACAGAAAGAGGGTGACAGGAGCAATGTAGGTGTACAGTACACCCAACGTTAAAAACCCCCAACTTCTGGGGGTGCCAGGTTGAGTGGTTCCCTTGACGTCAGCAGCTCTTTCCTAGCCTGTTCAGACACAGTACCCCACCTCCACCAAGTAGAGAGGAAAGATAAAAATGCTATAAATCAAACCAAAACAAGCAAACAGAAACTTTATGGGATAAAATTGGGGGAAAAACCAAATAATAGGAGTAAAAACACGAGCAAAAATGAAGTTCTAATTGTTAAAGAAGGCAACAATGGAAAATTATATTTAAACAAGAAAAATGAAGAAAGAAAAGAAAGAAAAAAAGGGGAAAATCTAGAGGGGAAATGTTGAAATTTAAAAAAACAACAAAACAAAACAAAAACCAAAAAGAAAGCAGTATATATATATATCTTGCTGAATATTGTCTGGGCAACGGGTGATCTTCTGGGGTACAAGATGTTAATTACAATGCTGAAATGGCTATATGTGATGGAGACTGGAGGCCTCTGCTGCTTTCTCAAACCCCACAGAGTGGAGAGCATAAATCTCTCCTCAGCCCACGTAAAAGGCACTTTAAATTGCTAACCTTGGCTAAGCAAAAGTTTTCTCAGGAAAGCACTTGTCACTGGGATCACTCCTGAAGTGGCTGTTCACTTACCCAGTGTGCCAAAACCAGTCTCACTCTATGCCCTGAGGGCCAGGGCTATAAGGTGTCTCAGTCCCCGCCTTTAGGCTGCTCAGTCACTAGATTACTGAGATCTCTCGCCAGATCCTTGCTCTGCGACCCTGAGGGCGGAGCTTGCCAGGGCAGTTCTCCCACAGTGGTTCCGTGCAGCCCATAGCTGAACACTATTAGCCCCGTCCAGCTCAGCGGCTTAGTGTGGGGCCCTAGACAATGCTTAAAGTCCTCCACACTCTTGCCCAAGTTCTCCCAAGATAATTCAACTGAGTGCCAAGTCTAAAAAAAACCTAAAACAGCTCACAGGTAAAGCCTTTCCAGTTTGCAATCTCACTGCTGCTATACTTACAGCTGCCAGCGGGATTAGACAGAAGGAGCACACGCACCCACTTGTCAGTTCTTCACTGCTTCTGTCTTCCTCATGGGGTCCAGAAGTCTGTTGCTGACTCCCTGTGCCCCAAAGGGATGTTTCTGGGTAGATCCCAGCAGCCAGAGATGCCTGTAGTCCTCTGTCCCCAGTCTCACCGTGCCCAGTTGCAAGGAAGCTGTTACTTGGTCACCATTTTGCTCCTCAATAAATAAAGTGCCAACACTTTCTGCTACTCCAGCACCTTTATGTCCCAAGATCACTGGGAAACACCTTTGAGGATAAGCTCCACTCAGTTTACAGATCTAACAAACTGCAGTGGCAACCATGGAACATCACAAGCCTTTGAGAGTACCACTTCTACTTCCTCTATGGAAAGAGGTTTTCCACTCTCCCAGACAAATGTAGCCTTGCACTTAATAACTTGGTTCACCATATACATGGGTTCATGTCAGCACAAGTTATTAATATTCTAATGCAGTTTTTGTTAACGTGAAGGGAATAAGAGACAACTTCTCTAACAGCTAAGTTTCATGGTGGCTGAAAATCAGATGTATTCTTAATGAGTCCCAGACTACTCGGGAGCATTTAGCACATCGTTAAGTCCACAAAAGGGATACATGAAAATTTCAAGTAAGAGTGATGTCAATGTGGAAAAGTGTAGGCATCAAACCCTTAAGTCTAAAAGGTGAGCAGAAACATTCTATCTTACCAGTTCAGTGTTTTAGGCAGACTTGGCCTGCAATAGGGCAAGGCTTTCTCTATGTATTGTTCATCACTATAAAATTTCTTTTCTTTTCTTTTTTTTTTTTTTTTGAGACAGAGCCTCAAGCTGTCGACCTCTGGGTGGAGTGCCGTGGCATCACAGCTCACAGCAACCTCCAACTCCTGGGCTCAAGCGAGTCTCCTGCCTCCGCCTCCTAAGTAGCTGGGACCACAGGCGCCTGCCACAACGCCCAGCTATTTTTTGGTTGCAGCCATCATTGTTGTTTGGTGGGCTGGGACTGGATTCAAACCTGCCACCTTAGGTGTATGTGGCTGGTGCCTTAGCCACTTGAGCCACAGGCACTGAGCCTCATCACTATAAAATTAAAAAAAAAAAAAAACCAACACTTTGGTTATAGCATACACACACACAAAGCCAAAAAACTGGACCTCAGCTTACACTTTCTAAGAGGCGAGGCTGGCCTAGATCACCTCCATGCAGAAATAATATGATTCTATAGTGACTATTAACTGAATCTCCCACAGTGTTGAATACAGAACTTTGCATATTACCATATTCACTCCTATGAAGAAACAATATGATTCTATAGTGACTATCAACTGAATCTCCCACAATGTTAGATATAGAACTTTGAGTATTACCAGTACTTACTAAATGCTGACAAAGCAGCATTTGATGTTATATATGATATCATGTAACATAACATATAACTAAAGCTCTTTTATTGAGAATTTATGAATGCCTCCTATGTGTTAGGCTCTGTTATATGCACTAACTTATTTAATTATCATAATTTTATGAATTTAATAGTAGTTATGATGGTTAATTTTATGTGTTAATTTGACTAGGCTACAGTACCCAGTTTTCCTAATCCAGGTGGTGTTGTGCAGGTATTTCATAGATGTACTTAAAAACTATAATTGGTTCACTTTAAAAGAGATTATCTTCAATAATGTGAGTGATTTTAAAAGAGATTATCTTCAATAATGTGAGAGGGTCTCATCCAATCAATTGAAATGCTTTTTTTTTTTTTTTCTGTTTTTGTTGAGACAGAGTTTCACTGTGTTGCCCAGGTTAGAGTGCCAGAGCATAAGCATAGTTCATAGTAACCTCAAACTCCTGGGTCCAAGTGATCCTACTGTCTCAGCCTCCTGAGTAGCTGGGACTACTTGCCCACAACAATACCCAGCTAATTTTTCTATTTTTCGTAGAGACAGTGTCTTGCTCTTGCTCAGTTGATCCTCTCACCTCAGCTTCCCAGTGTGCCAGGATTACAGGTGTGAACCACTGCACTCGCCTGAAATGCCTTTTAGGCAAAATTGAGGTTTCTCTGAGAAAGAAGAGATTCTGCCTAAAGACTGCAGCATCAGATCCTACCCAAGAGTTTCCAGCCTGCCCTACAGGTTTTAAACTTGTCTGTTCCTGTAACTGCATAGGCCCAGTTCCTTGAAATAAATCCGATCTATTTATATAACTCCTACCAGTTCTGTTTCTCTGGAAAACAATGATTACCATGGTATTATTATTCCTACTTTCTATATGAAGAAATAAAGCACACAGAAGTTAAATAACTTGCTCAATACCACATTTAACTAATTGAATTATAAACCATAAACCAACACAACTAGAAATATTAGTAGAAAATACACATAACTTTCAGGGTGGGCATGGGAGGCTGGGGCAGGAGGACTACTTAAGGCTAGGAGTTTAAGTAAGTTTAGTTTAGTAAGCTATGGTCATGTCACTGTGCTCTAGAGTGAGATTTCCCCATCTCAAAAAAAAAAAAAAAGAAAAAAAAGAGAGAGAGCTAGAGAAAGTAAAAAGAAAAAAATTTTTCCAGTGTATTATAATCCTAAAATTTCAGTTTTGGGAGCATTTCTAATGGTTTGAACCTTCTAGGTTAATCTAGAATTAGAGCCAAAATGTTAAGTAACAGTTCAGATTCCAGCTGTCTTGACAATAGGTCAATGTTCAAGCAACTGAGAAACTTATACATGGCTCCCTCGAGGCTTTGGCTAAGGCTCATGATTCTCTTGGGAACATGTTCATCTCAGTTAGCTAAATGTCTGGGTTCCACAGTTATATTAACTCTGATATAGCTCATGCTCCAGGCTTGGGCCCATGTGAAGGAGAAGGTACTGAGTGGCTCTGTGTAAGTGTCCTTGCTGGAAGATCCTTTTGTTGTTCCTATCTCTTAGAATGTAATTGGAAAAGCCGTTTCAAATATTTGTATTCCTTGCCTTACTGTAACCTAGTGACATTTTTCAAAAAGTTTAATTGCTCCTGAGACTAAAGCTACATAGAACAGGTTGAATGTAGTTGTTTCTTTCCCACTGCTGCAAACCTACTGCCATAAACAAGTCCATCAATAATCTACTGATTTATGGAAACATATAGGAGCCTGGTTTTCAAAAATCTTTACTGAATCCAGCATGTAGTATAATTATAGAGTACCCACTGTCTGCTCTGACATTTTACTTTTTATTTAGATGTTTTTAGACAAAAAAATATATAGAGAGCAGTATCACAAGTCACCATGCATCCATTACTCAGCATCAACAATTAGTGGCACAAAGATAAATTTATGTAATCTTTACCCTTCACCAACTCCTTCTCCACAGGCTCCATGGATTATATTGAAGCAAATCCTAGAAATACCATTTCATTGGTCAATACCTCTGTATGACTCTAAAAGAACTTAAAAATAATTCCTTAAAATCAACTATCCAGTGTTCAGATGTTCATAATTAATACTTTCTAAAAACAAAACAGGCGTTGTTTAAATTGGGATGCAAACAAGATCCAGACATTTACTTTGGTGGTTTAATCTCTTAAAACTACAAGTTCTCTTCTTTCTGAGCACTCCAATTTTTTTTTTTTTTGAGGTAGAGTCTCACTTTGTTGCCCTTGATAGAGTGCCGTGGCTTCACAGCTCACAGTAACCTCAAACTCTTGGGCTTAAGTGATTCTCCTGCCTCAGCCTCCCAAGTAGCTGGGACTACGGTGCCCGCCACAATGCCTGGTATTTTTTTTATTGCAGATGTCATTGTTGTTTAGCTGGCCCAGGCCAAGTTTGAACCTGTCTGCCTAGGTATATGTGGCTGGTGCCCTAACCACTGTGCTACAGGTGCCAAGCAGCACCCCAATTATTTATTGAAAAATATTTAATAGTGAGCTCTAGAGACTTATCAGATTCAGATTTTTTTGTTGAAATTGCTTTATAGGTTGTGTTATATACTTTTGGAAAACACATAATGCCTGATTATCTTTCCTTTAGTACTAAGCAGTGGGTTCTAGTATTGTTGGCCTGATTCATATATTATAAAGTTCCTTGTCAGGTAGTCACCTAAAGGCTTTAACAGTCACTGATGATCACTGCCTTGACCTACTATTTCATTAGGGGTAGCTTTATTTTTTATTTATAGTTTTGATTCTTAATATCCTTATCTTTAAAATAAGGGGGAAAAACATATAAAGTGGCTAGCTCAGTGACCGGGAACATAGTAAACTCTTAACAAAAAAGGTACCGAAACGGCCACTACAAAAATTGATTTGAACTTATGGAAAAAACAACTACTTTATAGACTAATTTTTCCCAAGTATCATCTTTGTGATAATCCTTCATATATATTTTCCTGAAATACAAAAAGAAAACACATATCTTGTGAAATCATCTTACTTATCAAATATTCAAATGCCCAAGAATGATAGGCTTGTATGTTTTGTTAACACATAATATTTACACACATTTATAGGGTACACGTGATATTTTGACATATGCATACAATGTATAATGATCAAATTAGGGTATTTAGAATATCCACCACCTATTTCTTTGTGCTGGAAATATTGTAAACCTAGCTATTTTGAAATTATACAATATATTGCTGTTAACTATAGTTCCTGTACTGTACTACTGCCTGGAACTTATTCCTTCTATGTGTATGTTTGTGAAGATCTGGTCTATTTTTTTTAAATTTCAGGATATTATGGGGGTAAATAGTTTGCTCACCCATTCACATCAACATTTACTGTTTTTTGCCTTATTAACAATGGCCATTCTTGGCTGGACACAGTGGTTCATGCTTATAATTCCAACACTCTGGGAGACTGAGGTGGATAGATTGTTTGAGCTTAGGAGCTAGAGACCAGCCTGAGCAAGAAAAAGATTCCATCTCTAAAAATAGCTGGGCATTGTGTAGGGTGCCTATATTCCCAGCTACACAGCAGGCTGAGGCAAGAGGATTGCTTGAGCACAACAGTTTGAGGTTGCTATTGAGCTATGATGCTACGGCACTCTACTAAGGTCAACAGTATGTTGGCTATGGGTCTGTCATATATAGCATTTATTATTTTAAGGTATGTTTATCCTATGCCTAGTTTTTTGAGGGTTTTATCAGGAAAAGGGTACCAGATTTTGTTAAATGCTTTTTCTACAACTATTGAGATAATCATATAGTTTTTGTTTTTAATTTTGTTTATGTGATGAATCTCATTTACTGATTTGCATATATTAAACCATCCTTCTATCCCTAGGATAAAACTCACTTGATTATGGTGAATTATAATTTTGATGTGCTATTGGACTCTGTTTGCTAATATTTTGTTAAGGATTTTTGCATCTATGTTCATGAGAGATATTGGTCTCTAATTTTTTAGAGTAGGATAAGTTAGGATATATTCCCTCCTTTTCAATGTTATAGAACAGTTTCTATAGGATAGGTGCCAGTTTTTCTCTGTAGGTCTGATGAAATTCAGTTGGGAATCCACTGGATCCTGGGCTCTTTTTTTTTTGAGACAGAGTTTCACTATGTTACCCTCGGTAGAGTACCGTGGCATCACAGTACAACCTCCAACTCTTGGGCTTAAGTGATTCTCTTGCCTCAGCTTCCCAAGTAGCTGGGACTACAGGCACCCACCACAATGCCCAACTAGTTTTAGAGATGGGGGTCTCGCTCTGGCTCAGGCTGAGTGCTGTCACCCTGGTTAGAGTGCTGTGACATCACAGCTCATAGCAACCTCCAACTCCTGGGCTTAGGCAACTCTCTTGCCTCAGCCTCCTAAATAGCTGGGACTACGGGCACCCACCACAATACCTGGCTATTTTTCTGTTGCAGTTGTCATTGTTTGTTAGCTGGCCCAGGCTAGGTTCGAACCTACCACCTTTGATGTATGTGGCTAGTGTGACCACTGTGCACAGGCGCCAAGCTGGGCTATTTTTTTAATTAGGAGATTTGTTATTATTGCTTTAGTCTTTCTACTTGTTATTAGTTTGTTCAGGATTTCTGTTTCTTCCTGATTTAAGCTTGAGAGGTTGTTTCTAAAACTTTATCCATTTCCTCCAGATTTTCTAGGGGTGGGTGTGTATGTGTGTGTGCACGTGTAGAAGTTTTCAGAGTAGTCTTGGATGGCATTTTGTGTTCCTATAGTATCTGTTGTAATGTTTCTTTTTCTTTTATTTCTTTCTTTCTTCTTTTTTTTTTTTCAGACAGAGTCTTATTCTTTTGCCCTGGGTGGAGTGCCCTGGAGTCACAGCTCACAGCAACCTCAACCTCTTGGGCTTGAGCAATCCTCCTGCCTCACCTTCCGAAGTAGCTGGGACTATAGGTGCCCATCCAACTAGTTTTTTATTTATTTATTTTTGAGACAAAGTCTTACTTTGTTGCCCTTGGTAAAATGCCATGACATCATAGCTCACAGCAACCTCAAACACTTGGGCTCAAACAATCCTCTTGCCTAGTTTTTTCATTTTTAGTAGAGATGGGGTCTCACCCTTGCTTAGGCTGGTCTTGAACTCTTGAGCTCAAGCAATCCATCCACCTCCAAGCCTCCCAGAGTGCTAGGATTACAGGCATAAGCTATTGTAACTGGCCTAGTTTTTCTATTTCTAGTAATGATAGGGTCTTACACTTGCTCAGGCTGGTCTCCCAACTCCTGAACTAGGCATTTTTAAGCTCTTTTACATATATCATTTAATCCTCACCACAAGATTATGTGCTCAGTACTATTATTATGCCTATTTTTTCTTGGTAAAAAAACTAAGGCAGACTTAGGGTTTAAACCTAGAAAGTCTGGCTTTGGAGTCTAAGCTCCTAACAAGCACATTTTATTTTCCCTTATAACACTTCTAAAACATCAAGCTCATTTTCTTAGATTAGGAAAATCAGATGATGTCTGGAGTTGCTTCTTTAAAAATTTTTAAAAATTAAGACATTTTTAAATCATGCTAACTCAATTTTAATTGGTTATACATAGCCAGCTACTGTGATAATCCACTGAATTACTAAACTGAGAGCAAAGTGGAATCCTAACAGGGACAAATGGCAGAGAATAATCAAGATGTAATCTCCTGGGCAGATTCAATTTGATAACCAAAAAATCATAGGACTTACGTTTCCCTTTCTCATTCTTATAGAACTGTGACCTATTCATCTTATATATCTGCTACCTAATAAAGTCTGCCACAGGATAAACATTTATAAAAGCACTGAACTGAACTGCTTAAAATCCTTCAATGGTTTCCCAATAATTATATGATAAAGTTCGAACTTCTTTCTGTGCTTTCTTTCTGTCTCTTCAGACTTGCTTTCTACCACTTTTCAATACACTAAACACATCATATTTCTTGCAGATTCTTGACTATGCTATGTTTTCTCTATTTTCTTAGCCTTTATGTCTTTGCATGTGAAGTCTCCTATAACAGGCATATATGATCTTCTCACCTCCTCATCCTAATTCTTGACTCAAAGGAGTCCCTACTCTGGGAAGTCTTCCTTGACATCTTTGGACAACTAGTTAAGTGCTTCTTCCTGAACTCTCATTTTTCATCAGTCATATCTCTATTATAGCATTTGACATCAATGTAATTAATAGTTTTCATGTTTGTCTTTTCCTTTAGATTATTAATTTCTTGAAAGTGTTGTATCTTTTTCATCTCCATATTTTCATCTTGGACACATGTGCACACGTGTAAGGACATAATAACTCACTGTTTATGGATGAATGAATGAATAAATGAACACTAGCCTGAGTCTTTAATATACATAATGATATTTACCATTCCCAGAGGGTTAACTACATTTATAAAATTCCTGACTTTGTGATTACAATTAAATCAGCCAATATTTAAACAAGTTTACTGGGATGGTGCACAAATAATTTGTATACATGTTAATTATATTGAAGTACCAAGATTATTTCCCATAACTCATGTTTATACTGCAAATGGACAGCTGTCATGTTCTGCCAATTTTTATAACTTATTTTTAAAAATGTAGCATATGAGCAGTGTGTTGGGGGGCCTAGTGCAGCTACACATGAACCCTTTCCCCTCCTCCTCCACTTCCTTTCCTCCTAAGACAAAGACACAAAGGATCTGGCTACCCTCACCGATACCCCTAGATGTGATGCCCACAGATGTTTGTGCCAAAGACCCTAACTTTCAAGGTAGGCTGTGGAATGTGCGCACCCATACAGCTCCATATAAACAGGGTCTCTAACTGCCCCAGAGTGCAGATGCCACCTTTACACTGCCCAGACAGGTCACCCTCCCTTTTCAATAAACCTGGACTAAACTTCTCCAATCCCCTCCGGTCTCATTTCTGGGTACCACTGCTTATACCTTTCGTACTTTTATTAGCTAACAATACTGGATACTTACTACATGCTAGATAATATTTTTGTTCTAAGTGCCTTACATATATTAACTAATTAAATTCTCACAACAACCCTACAAAGTAGGTTCAGTTGTTATCCTCCTTTTCCAGACAAGGAAAGTGAGGATCAGAGAGATAAAAGAAATTATCTAAGATCACACAATCTATAAAACAGAAGTAAAATTTGAGCACTGGTAGTCTGGCTCCAAAGCCTATACTCTTAATCATGACAATATATTTAATGACTCTGCTGTTTAAATTACTTTATAAAGGTAATTAGTAAGTGCAATTCCACCAAGACAGAGTTCTGCACTAATAACTAGTAAACTCTGACTTGTCATTTGCCAGGTTTTCTGGGCAAATGGTTAAGGCATCTGAAACTAACAAGTGCTGTGATGTCACAGAATGAAGATGTCCTCATAAACTCATCTGTACAAGACTCGACAGCATAGTGAGTGAATCATCTGCTTAAAGTTCTAAAGGAAAACACTTCTCAGTATAGCCCTCAGTCACCATTCAAAGTCTTTTATGTTTCTAAGTACAAGAGAGCCTCTAGTAAAGCTGGGCAATTAGAACCACTTTGCTCATTGCTCTTTTGATTCAACATGCCCCTAGGCAGGTGTTAATGCCTGAAAATGAATGTCATTTCAGCCAATGAAAGGGAAAAGAAGAGCCACGGCTGTGGTTTACAAAAGAATAATTTTTCTCATAGTCAGTTAAAATATACACATAACATATATGCATATATAATAAAATATATGCAAATATATAAACTTACTCCTTTGAATGAGAATGCTTCCTCCTGAATAAATTTGATTTTGATGAAACTGCATAATGTAAATTAAATCTTTCCACTTAATTCCTGTCTGTTGGAAGGCCACAGTAGTATAACAGCAGAAAATAAAGCAGCCACTTTTTCTCTCCTTTCTATCATCTAGTAAAACAGAAGTCCAGAGAAAGCTTAAAACAGTAAGGGTAACATCCATAAAGTAATTAATTTCCTTTCCAGAAAGTCTTCCTCAAAAACTGGGTAATTACTGCCTAAAATAAGAGCACTGGTATGGCTCTGTGGACTAATACCATGATACAAAGAGATCAGGAAGGAGAATGTTTGAGCTGTAATTCCAGTACTCCTAAAATTCCTCTTGCCTCAGTTTCTTAATTATGCAGATAGACATACTATACTTCTTCACATATCAGTCTCATGTGAAAGTAATTTGCAAAGAACACATTTCCCAAAGGTATCATTTATTCAGTAGCAATCCCAACTGGCCAGGGCCATGCCTACAAGAAGCAGATGGTGTTCACACACTGGGTAAAGGTGTAAGAGGTTGCAAAGTGAGTAGTAATGTTGTTATTCAGGATTATAAATGATGATTCCCCATTACCCTGAGAGCTACTTAGTTTGTTTTTATTAAAGAGGTGACCCTAAGCTTCTCAGAGCAGCTGAATAAGCTGGAGGGTCCTTGTTGTGGCCAGCCATCTGCTCTTCTCCCAGACTTCTCTGACAAATCAAGAGGTTTTTCCTATATTAACCACTGAAGAACAGCCATGGCCCTTCTCAGTAGCAGCTTCAACAGGCAGTGGTCTCTGCTCTCCATCTGTGCCAGCAACCACGGTTAAAGAAGAATAATGTTTCCTAAGCCCAGGCATTCACTTATAGCAATAACCCTGCATTACCTGGTATGCCAGTATTCTTGTACTTAAATCCCCATAAGGAAATTAGGTCTATATTTTAAAAGACTGAGGGTTTAAAAAAAAATTAGAAACATTTTATGTAGAAAAAAGATAAAATGGGAAGAATCTGTCTGGAAAAATTCATGTAAAAATCCAACAGCATAATTACTTTAAAAACAATAATTTCATTTCTCCCCTTACAACTTTGTGGCACATAAGACTTATAGAACAAGTTATCTTATATGCTGATGGATAACCAATCTATTCTGAACTACAGACTGGATGCTTCCTTTTCAGTTCACAGATTTGAACACAGATTGGAAAAAAATACCACCATCATCAATCAGCTCTCTGCAGAAATAATATACATATATACAAGGTATATATGCAGCCAAAATGGATAAGAGAGACATATGCCTACCACCCGGGTTACTGAATATTCTAACAGAAAAAAGGGCAACATAGGGTAAACTGGTTTCAGAAATTACTCTGCTTGGTTCAGTAGCCTACATCAATGGGGGGAGGGGGAGACTAAACAATAAAGTGCTTTTCAGAAGAAATAGATATATAAAGCTTTATCAACAACAATATTGAATGAGTAAATGTTTATTTTTGAGAGTTTTCAAAACAGCATTCAAATTTAAAGAACTAAAAAAATTGGCTCAGCACCTATAGCTCAGCACCTAGGGTGCCAGCCACATGTACTGGAGCTGGCGGGTTCAAATCCAGCCAGGGCCTGCCAAACAACAATGACACCTGCAACCAAAAAAATAGCCAGGTGTTGTGGCAGGTGCCTGTGGTCCCAGCTACTTGGGAGGCTAAGGAAAG
>NW_003852597.1:396564-399644 GCF_000181295.1 Otolemur garnettii | reverse complement strand
AACTCCTGGGCTCAAGCTAGTCTCCTGCCTCAGCCTCCCAAGTAGCTGGGACCACAGGTGCCCGCCACAACACCCAGCTATTTTTTTGTCACAGCTGTCATTGTTGTTTGGTGGGCCCGGGCTGGATTTGAACCTGCCACCTTGGGTGTATGTGGCTGGCGACTTAGCCACTTGAGCCAAACAATTCTAAATGTTTATGCACCCAACTTAAATGCTCCAAGATTTATGAAACAGATCTTAATTGGTCTGAGCAATATGATATCCTATAACACGATAATAGCTAGAGACTTTAACACCCCACTGACAGAACTGGACAGATCTTCTAACCAGGAACTAGACAAAGAGACTTAAATGTGATCTTAGAACAAATGGGCTTAGTAGATATATACAGAACACACTATCTCAAAACTAAGGAATATATGTTCTTCTCATCAGCCCATGGAACATACTGCACAACAGATCGTATCCTAGGACACAAATCAAACCTCAACAAAATTAAAAGAATTAAAATTATGCCCTGTATCTTCTCAGACCATAAGACAACAAAGGTGGAACTCTACTCCAACAAAAATTTTCATCTCCACACAAAGGCACAGAAATTAAAAAACCTTATTCTGAATGACATGGGGTCAAGAAAGAGATAAAGGAGGAAATTATTAAATTCCTAGAACATAACAACAATGAAGTTACAAGTTCCCCAAACCTGTGGGTACTCAAAAGCAGTCCTAATGGGGAAATTTATCTCATTAGAGGCCTCCATCTGAAAAACAGAAAGAAAGCACATCAACAACCTAATGAAAAGATAATTAAAATTGATAAACCTTTGGCCAGATTAAGTAGAAAATAAAATCTCTAATAACCTCAATCAGAAACAAAAAAAGGGGAATAACAATAGATACCACTGAGATACAAGAGATTATCTCTGAATATTACAAGAAACTATGCCCAGAAATTTGACAATGTGGAGGAAATGGACCAATACCTGGACAAGCACACCATCTCCCTAGACTTAACCAGGAAGAAATAGATCTCTTGAATAGACCAATATCAAGCACTGAGATCAAAGAAACTATAAAAAAATCTCCCAGCAAAAAAAAAAAAAAAAGCCCTGGACCAGATGGGTTTAAACCCAAATTCTATCAAACTTTCAAGGATGAGCTTATACCTATACTGTAGAATCTATTCCAAAACATTGAGAAGGAAGAAACTTTCCCCAACATGTTCTATAAAGCAAATATTACCCTGATACCAAAACCAAGAAAGAACATAAATAAAAAGGAGAACTTCAGACCAATTTCATTAATGAATATTGATGCAAAAATACTCATAAAATCTTAGCCACTAGATGACAGTTCACATTAAAAAAATTATACATCTGAATCAAGTAGGCTTCATCGAGGGATGCAAAGCTTGTTTCACAAACCTAAATCCATAAATATAATTCACTATATCAAAAACAGAAAAACAAAGACCATATGATCCTCTCAATAGATGCAGAAAAAACATTTGACAAAATTCTCCATCCTTTTCTAACAAGAATACATAAGCATATAGGCATAGGCGGCATATTTCTTAAACTGAAGCCATCTACTACAAACCCACAGCTAATATTATACTGAAAGGAGTAAAACTGAATGCTTTTCCACTTAAAACTGGAACCAGACAAGAATGTCCTCTGTTTCCACATACTAGTTTTCCACATAATAGTTTCCATGAACTATTCAACATAGTTCTGGAAGTTCTAGCCAATACAATCAGGCAAGAAGAAGATATGAAGGGCATCCAAATGGAGGAAGAGGTGGTCAAACTCTCATTGTCTGCCAATGATATGATCTTATACTTAAGAGAACCCCAGAGACTCAACCACACGACTCCTGGAAGGGACCAAGAAACACAATAACATCACAGGGTATAAAATCAATGTGTACAAATCAGTGGCCTTTGTATACATCAATAACGGCCAAGTTGAGAAGCTAAATGAAAGGCATAATTCCCTTCACAGTAGCGTCAAAGAAAATGAAATACCTAAGCATATACTCCACAGTAGAGGTGAAGGACCGCTACAAACAGAAATATGAAACCCTAAGGAAAGAAATAGCAGAAGACACTAGCAAATGGAAGAACATACCATGCTCTTGGCTGGGAAGAATCAACATTGTTAAAATGTCTACACTACCCAAAGCAATCTACAGATTCAATGCAATCCCCATTAAAATAACATCATACTTGAAGAACTGGAAAAAATAGTTCTTTGTTTAGTATGGAACCAGAAAAAACCCATATAGCCAACACAATTTTTAGTAATAAGAACACAACTGGAGGCATCACTCTACCAGACTTTGGTTATATTACAAGTCTGTAGTGATCAAAACACCATGGTATTGGCCTAAAAATAGAGACACAGACATATGGAACTGAATAGAAAACCAAGAGATAAAATCAGTCTCTTACAGCCATATGATCTTTGATAAACCAAACCAAATCATACACTGGGGAGAAGAACCTCTGTGCAGTAAATGGTGCTAGGAGAACTAGATAACCAGTTGTAAAAGAGTGAAACTGGACCCACACCATTCACAATTTACAAAAACTGACACAAGATGGATAAAAGATCTAATCTAAGGCATCAAATGATAAAAAATCCTGGGGAAAAGTATGGGAAAAAACTCTTGAGGAGGTCAGCTGGGGGAAAGATTTTATGAAGAAGACTTCTGTGGCAACTGCAACAACATAAAAATAAGCAAATGGGACTTAATTAAACTGAAAAGCTTCTGCACAGCTAAGGACAGAACAATTAAAGCAAATAGACAACCTTCAGAATGGGAAAAGATACTTGCATTTTACCAATCTGACAAAAGGTTGATAACTAGTATCTATAGAGAAGTCAAACAAATCAACAGAAAAAGAGCAAACAATGCCCTCTATCAGTGTCAGAGACATTAACAGAACCTTCTTTGAAGAAGACAGACTAACAAACATGAAAAAAATGCTCATCTCCCTAATCATTAGAGAAATGCAAATCAAACCCTGAATTATTACCTAAGCCCATTGAGGATAGCACATCACAAAGCCCAAAGTTG
>NW_003852597.1:391722-396374 GCF_000181295.1 Otolemur garnettii | reverse complement strand
CTGGTCTCAAGCCTGTGAGCTCAGGGCAATCCACCTGCCTCGGCCTCCTAAGTGCTGGGATTATAGGCGTGAGCCACCACACCCAGACTGTAAACTAATATAGCCTCTTTGGAAAGAAGTACAGAGACTCCTCAAAGAACTCAAATTAGACCTCCAATTGGACCCTGAAATCCCACTACTAGGCATCTACCCAGAAGAAAAAAAATAATCTTAACCAAATGAAATTTGCACTAGATTGTTTATCACAGCTTGATTTACACTTACCAAGACATGGAAACAATGTAAATGCCCATCAACCCAGGATTGGATTAACCCAGGATGGTATATGTATACCATGGAATACTATTCAGCCATAAAAAAGATGGAGACTTTACATTTTTTGATTAACCTCGATGGAGCTGAAACACATTCTCCTTAGTAAAGTAACAAAAGAATGGAAAAGGAAATATCCTATGGACTCAATACTAGTATGAAGCCTATAGATCAGCAGTTCTCAACCTGTGGGTTGTGACCTACAGAAACTGTATTAAAGGCCCACGGCATTAGGAAGGTTGAGAACCACTGCTATAGATGATCTAATACATGCCCACATAAGAGAAAAATTCAATTCAAGTTGGGGGAAGAGGGTATGAGGGAGGGGGGCAAAGGGAGGTAGGGAGGGGGTCGATGTGCTCCCATTTAATGGGCACAGTATAAGGGTGTGTGGCACAACTACAAGTTGGACTCTACCTAAGAAATGCAGATATTGTAACCTAGTTGTTTTTACCCTCACATTAGCCTGAAATTAGAAAAAAAAAAAATTAAGGGAAGAAAGGCAAAAGAAAAAAAAAAAAAGAAAAGAATGCAAAGAAAGAAAAGGAAAGAAAGAAAGAAAGAAATCCTACAAACCCGTGAAAAGATACTCACCCTCATTCTCATTAGTAATAGAGACATGCTAATGTCAACCATGTAACAACCACGAGATATGTGAAACATTAGGAAGTGGGACAATACCAAGTGTTGGTGGGACTACAAACTAATACAGCCTCTATGGAAAGAAGTATGGGGAATCCTCAACTCAAATTAGACCCCTTATTTGATTCCACAATCCCATTACTAGGAATCTACCCTGAAAAAAAAAAAACAACTCATTTTATCATAAAGACATTTGCACTAGATTTTTTACCACAGCTCAATTTACAGTCACCAAGATGATGGGCTCATGCCCATCAGCCTAGGAATGGATTAACCCAGGATGGTATATGTGTACCGTGGAATACTATTCTATTCAGCCATAAAAAAGATGGTGATTTTACAGCTTTTTAAGTATTAACCTGGATAGACCTGAAACACATTCTTCTTAGTAAAGTATCACAAGAATGGGAAATACTAAATTGAAGCCAGAAAATGATCTAATACATGCCCACATGAAAGAAAAACTCATTTCAATTCAAGTTGGGGGGAAGGGGGATTGGGGGGAGGGATTGGTGTGCTCCCACTTAATGTGCACAGTGTAGGGTGTGTGGCACACCTTTTAGGGGTGAGACACAACTATGAGAGACTCTAACAAATGCAAACATTGTAACCTAGTTGTTTGTATCCTCACATTAACCCGAAATTAAGAAAAAAGAAAATCAAAAGAAAAATGTCAATGCATAAATGTCATTTGAACTGTATTCAAAATCTCATAATAATCCAAAAACTAATTTTCAGGCAATCTTAATCCTCATCTTCTCCAAATTTTATGACATTTTCCAACATGGCCTTTTTAATATGGAAATGAATGCACAGCCCACATAACATTTAAAGTTTTCATATGCTAATAAGAAAACCCTTCCTAACATTTATTGGCATTTTGGTCAAGGCCTCATATTACCTCTAGCTCTATTCTTTTGTTTCATTTTGCAATTTGACTTGTGTAAGGCAGCAAGAATGTCAAGACAAATTCAATTAAGACATTGCTTTTCATTTTTGTTACGAAACTGGACTGAAACCATTCTTCCACATTTTACAGTAACCTAATTTCATATAAATGAACACCAATCAGATAGAAGAAATTCTTATTAAGCTTCACTCAGGGCTCTACCATGTATTCACATCATCCATTGAATCTGAGGAGTCTTTCATAGAAATAACTCTAGTGTCAGCAACTTTTCTGAATAAAAATTATATTATTGTATAATCCCATCAATTGCCTAGAATCTTATGTTCTTATATGGGTTTTAACTCCTTTGCTGCTCTCACTCCAAAGGCACAGAACAAAATTGCTACATAGAATGTTGTTATTCATGTTTATTAATTTTGTAGAAAGATTTCCTGAATACATTTAGAATACCTAAACTGTGAATTATGCATTTATGGGTTCTCATGCTCTAAATGATACAATTTCTTTTTCTTTCTTTCTTTTTTTTTTTTTTTTGAGACAGAGTCTCAAGCTGTTACCCTGGGTAGAGTGCTGTAGCATCACAGCTCACAGCAACCTCAAATTCTTGGGTTTAAGCAATTCTCTTGCCTCACCCTCCCAAGTAGCTGTGACTACAGGCGCCTGCCACAATGCCCAGCTATTTTTTGTTGTTGTTGTTGCTGCAGTTATCATTGTTGTTTTAGCTGGCCCGGGCTCAGTGTATGTGGCTAGCACCCTACCCACTGAGCTACAGACCCAGTCCGATTTATTTTTCTTTTCTTTAAATCAACTTTAAATTTGTTTATCAAATAGTCATGATCTGTGTTAAAAATCAATTTTCCCTGGCCTGGTCTCAGAATTAAAGCATGTGAGAGTTCAGAAAGTATACAGATATAGAGAAAAAGAAAAGGTTTCTTCTGTGAATCCTAAGAATCAAACTCACTTATTTGGGAGCTTGTAGAAGAAACAAAAAGGCTAGATTAAAGGGTCTGGCCAGGTCTAGATTAAAGCATTCCTCTGTGGTTCATGACATGGCTTTCAAGATGAAGAATGTCAGTAAAGAGGGCATCTTACCCGGATGTTTTAAAAGACAAGAAGATACAGAGTCCTATGGAGGGTGAGTGGAAATACTCTTAGCTGAGAGTAGTTGTAAGATAAAAATCTAGTAAGTCCACGTAGACCAAGAGCCAAATAAACTTCTTGGGCCCTACAGTAGAATCCAAGTCTCTCTGCCAAAATATATGCCAGATCAAGTATTTGCTTTTTTTTCAAGCAAAACTGGCAAGAAAAGAAAAATAACTAAGCTATTATCTATGGAAATAGTATTAAAATTTACTAATAATTTGAGAGAATGAATGCTGAAAAGGATAAACCTCTGATCGACAGAAGTGGATCTCATATATTTTTTGGTGCCCACAGTGATTTCCATACCATTGTACTAGAGATCCAAACAAGTGTAAAAAGGCAAGGAAAAAAAAGATACAAAAACCATATAAGAAAAACCCTCATTATTTGTAGATGATATGATTATGGAGGTAGAAAATCCTAAAGAATTTATTATACAAATAAGTTATTAAAAATAGTAAATCTAACAAGGTGGCTGGATAACAATTTAATATACAAAAATGATGCTGGGTATGGTATGCACTCAGGAGGTTGAAAAAGGATTTTCTGTCTTGATGATCTGTCTAGTGCTGAGTGGAGTGTTGAAGTCCCCATCATTATTATGTTGCTGTCTATCTCTTTCTTTAGGTCTAATAAAATCTGTTTGGTGAATGTGGGTGCTCCAATGTTGGGTGCATATATATTTAGGATTATTATAGCCTCTTGCTAAAGTGATGGAGAAAAGAAGTTGATTTTTTCATCTCAAGATGAATATAATATTCCAATAGCAATTCTAAGAAACAGAATCATTGACTGATTCATTCATTCATTCGTGGTGCAGTATGCTTTTGATATGCTGTTAGATTTGGTTTGCTAATATTTTAGTGAGGACTTTTACATCTATGATCATGAGAGATAGGTCTGTAGTTTTCTTTTTTGGTAGCTTCCTTTCCTGGCTCCAGGATGATAATATATTGCCTTTGTTGAATGGGTTAGGAAGGATTTCCTCCTTCTTGATCTTTTGGAATACTTTCAACAATAGTTCTTCATTGTATATCTGGTAGAATTCAGCTCTGAATTGACTTGGTCCTGATGTAGTGGTGGTGGTGGTTGGGAGATTTTTTTTAATGCTGATTCCATCTTGCTACTTATTATTGATTTATTCAGAAATTTATTTGTTCCTGGTTCAATCATGGTAGATTGTGTGTTTTCAGAAATTCATTCATTTCCTCTAGGTTTTCTAGTTAATGAGAACATAGTTGTTCTTAATAGCCTCTAATGATCACTTATATTTCTGTGGTATCAGTTATATTTCTCTTTTTTCATTTCTGATTATATTTATTTGGATCTTTCCTCCTTTCTTGATTAGCTAGTGGTTTATCCATTTCGTTAATCTTTTTGAATAACTAACTTTTCATTTCACTGATTTGTTGTACTATTTCTTTGGTCTTGATTTTCTTTTCTTCTGGTAACTCTGGGTTGGTTTGTTCTCCTTTTTCTAATTCCTTGAGGTGTTATGTTAGGTTGTTAATTTGTGATCTTTCTAATTCTTTATTATTGGAGATTCACTGAGGGTACAAGAAACCAGGTTACACTGATTGCATTTGTTAGGTAAAGTCCCTCTTACAATTGTGCCCTGCCCCCAAAAGGTGTGTCACACACTGAG
>NW_003852597.1:389122-391335 GCF_000181295.1 Otolemur garnettii | reverse complement strand
TCAAGCGAGTCTCCTGCCTCTGCCTCCCAAGTAGCTAGGACCACAGGGGCCTGCCACAACGCCCGGCTTTTTTTGGTTGCAGCTGTCATTGTTGTTTGGTGGGCCTGGGCTGGATTCGAACCCTCTACCTTAGGTGTATGTGGCTGGCGCCTTAGCCACTTGAGCTATAGGTGCTGAGCCACCACAGCTTGTTAATCCATTCCTGGGTTGGTGGGTATTTAGGCTGTTTCCACATTTTGGCGATTGTAAATTGAGCTGTGATAAACAGTCTAGTGCAAGTGTCCTTAGGGTAAAAGGATTTTTTCCTTCTGGGTAGATGCCCAGTAATGGGATTATAGGATCAAATGGGAGGTCTAGCTTGAGTTCTTTGAGGGTTCTCCATACCTCCTTCCAAAAAGGTTGTATTAGTTTGCAGTCCCACTAGCAGTGTAAAAGTGTTCCTTTTTCTCCACGTCCATGCCAGCATCTGCAGTTTTGAGATTTTTGTGATGTGGGCCATTCTTGCTGGGGTTAGATGGTATATCAGGGTGGTTTTGATTTGCATTTCTCTAATAATTAGGGACGATGAGCATTTTTTCATATGTTTGTTAGCCATTTGTCTTCTTTAGAGGAGGTTCTATTCATCTCTCTTGCCCATTGATATATGGGGTTGTTGGCTTTTTTCATGTGGATTAATTTGAGTTCTCTATAGATCTTAGTTATCAGGGTTTTGTCTTATTCAAAATATGCAAATATCCTTTCTCATGGAATAGGCTGTCTATTTGCTTTGGTTGTTGTCTTCTTAGCTGTACAGAAGATTTTTAGTTATAATTAAGTCCATTTGTTTATTTTTGTTGCAATTGCTACACAAGTCTTCTTCATAAAGTCTTTCCCCAGGTCAATATTGTCAAGAGTTTCTCCTATGCTTTCTTTGAGCATTTTTATTGTTTCATGCCTTAAGTTTAGGTCTTTTATCCACCTTGAATCAATTTTTGTGAGTGAAGAAAGATGCGGGTCCAGTTCAGTCTTTTACATGTGGATATCCAGTTCTCCTAGCATCATTTATTGAATAGGGATTCTTTCCCCCAGTGTATGTTCTTATTTCATTTATCAAAGATTAGGTGGCTGTAACATGTTAATTTCATTTCCTGGTTTTGTATTCAATTCCAAATGTCTATGTCTCCATTTTTGTGCCAGTACCATGCTGTTTTGACCACTATAACCTTGTAGTACAGTCTAAAGTCTGGTATGCTGATGCCCTCAGCTTTTTTTTTTTTTAATCCAATGAGTCCTGGAATTTCAGATGCACTGGTTTGTTTTTATTACTAAGAACTGCCTTAGCTATATGGGTTTTTTTTCTGGTTTCATACAAAATGAAGAATTATTTTTTCCAAGTCTTGAACATACAATGTTGGGGGAAAAAAAAGAAAAGAAAGTACAAAGTTGGGGCTCAGTGCCTGTAGCTCAAGTGGCTCGGGCACCAGCCACATACACCAGACTGGTATATGGGCCTGGGCCCACCAAACAATGACAACTACAACCAAAAAATAGCTGGGCATTGTGGCAAGCACCTGTAGTCTCAGGTACTTGGGAGGCTGAGGCAAGAGAATCGCTTAAGCCCAAGAGTTGGAGGTTGCTGTAAGCTGTGACACCACAGCACTCTACCCAGGGTGACAGCTTAAGATTCTGTCTAAAAAAAAAATTAATAATAAAAAAATAAAGAAAGTATGATGTTGGTATTTTAATAGGGATGGCAATGAATCTGTAGATTGCTTTGGGAAGCACAGACATTTTAACAGTGTTTATTCTTCCCAGCATGAGCATGGTATGTTCTTCCATTTGTTAATATCCTCTATTTTTTCCTTAGGGTTTCATAATTTTCTTTATAGAGGTCCTTCACCTCTTTTGTTAGGTATAGTCCTAGGTATTTCATTTTGTTTGAAGCTATGGTGAAGAGAGTTGTGTCCTTAATTAGCTCCTCATATTGGCTGTATTGGCACATACAAAGGCTTCTGACTTATGAACATTGATTTATATCCTGAGACATCACTGTATTTTTTGATGACTTCCAGGAGGCTTGTGGTTAAGTCTTTGGAGTTCTAAGTATAAAATCATATTGTTAGTAAAGAGGGACAGTTTGGGGCAGCGCCTGTGGCTCAAAGGAGTAAGGCACTGGCCCCATATGCTGGAGGCAGTAGGTTCAAACCCAGCCCCGGCCAAAAACTGCAAAAAAA
>NW_003852597.1:387676-389102 GCF_000181295.1 Otolemur garnettii | reverse complement strand
AGAGTTTGACCTCCTCTGCTCCCATTTGGATGTCCTTTATTTCCTTCTCTTGCCTAATTGTATTGGCTAGAACTTCCAGCATGACGTTGGAGTAGTAGTGGCGATAGAGGACAACTTTGTCTGGTTCCAGTTCTAAGTAGAAAAGCTTTCAGTTTTATTCCATTCAGTAAAATACTAGCTGTGGGTTTGTTATAGATAGCTTCAATCAGTTTAAGAAATGTGCCACGGATACCTATAATCTTCAGTGTTCTAATTAGAAAAGGATGCTGGATTTTATCAAATGCTTTTTCTGCAACTATTGAGAGGATCATTTGGTCTTTGTTTTTGCTTGTTAATAAGGTGGACTTGCATGTTAAACCAGCCTTGCATCCTTGGGAAGAAACCTACTTGACATGATGTATGACTTTTTTGATGATAAGGTGTAATCTATTGGCTAGGATTTTATTGAGAAATTTTGCATCTGTATTCATTAGTGAAATTGGTCTGAAGTTATCCTTTTTAGTTGGGTCTTTTCCTGGTTTTGGTATCAGGGTGATGTCTGCTTAGTAGAACATGTTGGGTAAGACTCCTTCCTTCTCAAGTTTTTGGAATAATTTCTGCAGTATGGGAATAGGCTCTTCTTTGAAGGTTTAATAGAATTTTGATGTGAAGCCATCCAGACCAGTATACTTTTTTGTTGGGAGATTTTTTATTATTTCTTTGATCTCAGTGCTTGAAATTGATCGGTTCAGGAGCTCTATTTCTTCCTGGCAAAGTCTAGGCAGAGGGTGTGATTCCAAATATTGGATCCATTTCCTTCACATTGTCAAATTTCTGGGCATAGAGTTTCTGGTAGTATTCAGAGATAATCTCTTGTATCTTTGTGGCATCTGTTGTTATTTCCCCTTTATCATTCCTGATTGACGTAACTAGAGGTTTTACTTTTCTATTTCTAGTTAGTCTGGCCAAAGGTTTATCTATTTTATTTATTTTTTCAGAAAAGAAACCAACTCTTTGTTTCATTAATTTTCTGAATGATTCTTTTGTTTTCAATTTTATTGATCTCTGATTTAATTTTGTATATTTCTTTTCTTTTGCTGGGTTTAGGCTTAGATTGTTCTTTTTCCAATTCCATAAGATGGTTTATGAGTTTGTTGATGCGCTCTCCTTCTGTTTTTTGAGTGTAGGGATCTAAAGTGATAAATTTTCCTCTCAGGATTGCTTTTGTTGTATCCCATAGGTTTTCGTAGCTTGTGTCTTCATTGTTGTTATGCTCAAGAAAGTTAATGATTTCCTCTTTTATTTTTTTCTTTTTTTTTTGAGACGGAGCCTCAAGCTATCCCCCCTGGGTAGAGGGCCATGGCATCATGCTCACAGCAACCTCTAACTCCTGGGCTCAAGCGAGTCTCCTGCCTCAGCCTCCCAAGTAGCTGGGACTACAGGCGCC
>NW_003852597.1:360230-387535 GCF_000181295.1 Otolemur garnettii | reverse complement strand
AGGCGCCGAGCCTCCTCTTTTATTTCTTCCTGCACCCAACTGTCATTCAGCATAAGGGTGTTTTCATGCCTTTGTGTGGGGTTGAATGTTTTGGAGTTGAGTTCCACCTTTAATGTCTTGTGGTGTGAGCTGAAACAAGCCAAAATTTCAATTCTTTTGATTCTGTTGAGGTTTGTGTCCCAGGATATGATCAATTTTGGAGAATGTTCCATGGGCTGATGAGAAGAATGTATATTCTTTAGTTTTATGATGGAATGTTCTATATTATGTCTATCAAGCACAATTGTTCTAGGGTCTCATTTAAGTCCCTTATATCTTTAATTTCTGTTTAGAGGATCTGTCCGGCTCTGTAAGAGGAGTGTTAAAGTCCCCTGTTATTATGGTCTTATAGGATATCATATTGTTCAGACTAAGTAAGGTCTGTTTCCAGAATCTGGGTGCATTTAAGTTGGGTACATAAATATTTAGAATTGAAAGGTCTTCTTGTTGTATTTCTGCCTTGACCAGTAAGAAGTGCCCATCTTTGTCTGTTTTGACATTAGTTGCTTTAAATCCATTTGTATCTGAAATTAAGATTGAACCCCTTCTCTTCTTCTGAATTCTGTTTGCCTGAAAAATTGTCTTCCAACCCTTAACTCTGAGTTTTAATTCATCTTTTGAGGCTAGGTGTGTTTCCTGCAGACAGCAAATGGATGTCTTGTGTTTTGTAATCTAATCAGTCAGTTTATTCCTCTTCAGTGGGGAATTCAAGCCATTAACATTTATTTAGATAATTGATAAGTGTGGTAGAGTTCTATTCATCTTATTTTGTGAAAGTCCATTGCTTAGTTTTATCTTTTGCATCATTGTGGCAGCTAGGTTCTGTCCTTTAATTTCTGGGTGCTTACTTTGCTGGTGGTCCATTGTGATGGTCAATGTGTAGAACAGGTTGAAATATTTCCTATAGAGCTGGTCTTGTTGTAGCAAATTTCCTCAATGTTTGTGTATCAATAAAATTTGATTTCTCCATCAATTTTGAAGCTTAGCTTAGCAGGATATAGAATTCAGTTTTGTTTAAGTAGATTAAAGATAGATGACCATTGTATTCTGTTTTGAAAATTTCATTACAGAAGTCTGCAATCACCATGATGGATCTGCCCCTGTAGGTCAATTGGCACTTACTCCTGGCAGCTTGCAGAATCTTTTCTTTTGTCTTGACGTTGGACAGGTTCAGCACAATGTTTCTTGGAGAAGCTCTATTTGAGTTGAGGCAACCTGAGGTCCAATATCCCTCTGAAAGGAATGTGTCAGATTCTTTGGTGATATTTGGGAAATTTTCATTTATAATATTCTCTAGTATGGCTTCCATTCTTCTCGGGGCACTCTTATTCCCCCTCTGGGATTCCTATAACTCTTATGTTTGAACACTTCATGAAGTCCCATAATTCTGTCAGTGAATGTTCTGCTTTCTCTCTCTTTTTTTCTGCCTCTTTAACTATCTGAGTTATCTCAAGAGCTTTGTCTGCTACCTCTGAGATTCTTTCTTCTGCATGGTCTAATCTGTTGTTGATACTTTCTTTTGCATCTTTACATTCCCTAATTGACTGCCTCAATTCCTTCAGCTCTGTTATATCCTTTCTATATTCTTCATATGGTTTGTCTCTTATTTGATTCTGTTTCTGGATTTCCTTTTGGTAATTTTCCACTTTCTCAGCAATTTCCTTCATTGTTTTCATCATCTGTATTTTAAATTCCCATTCTGTCATTGCTAACATTTTTTTTATAAGTAGAATCCCCTGTAGTAGCTACCTCAAGGTCCCTTGGGGGGGTTGCTCTGGACTGGTTTTTTATGTTGCCAGGATTTTTCTATTCTTCCTTATGAAATGTTTTCTTTTATCTGTTTCCTTGCCCTAATTTTCCTTTCACTTCCTCTTGCTCTTTAATCTACAATGCCCCTGACCTAAGGGTTTGATGAGTCCTTTTGGTACAGGAAGAAAAGGCCTTCCCCATCTGCAATTTTGCTGCTGTTGTAGCTATAGCTGTGGCAGCCTCAGACCGAACACAACTGCTTGCTACTTCTCCACTGCTTTTGTCTTCCTCTGGGGGTCCAGAAGTCTCTTGCTGTCTCCCTGTGTCCCCAAAGGGATGTTTCTGGGTGGAGCCCAAAAGCCAGAGGTGCCTGGAGACTTCTCTCCCCAATCTCATTGTACCCATTTGTAAAGAAGCTGTTACTTGGCTGCATCTTGCTCTTGGACATGGGCTTGGGCAGCTGGACTAGAACTTCCCATGCAGGCACTGTAAAAAGTTCCTAGGCCAGCAGTTCTCAACCTGTGGGTCATGACACACAGGAACTGTTTTAGAGGGCCACAACATTAGGAAGGCTGAGAACCACTGCCCTATGCTAAGGGCGCCAATCTTAGATGGCTTTATCTCCAAACTCACAGAGGAAATGGAGGAAGAAAAAATCCAGTTAAAGGTAAGGTGAGGACGGCCTCATCCTACAATGCTCACCAAGCCGACGGGCTCAGTCAAGCCCTGCCTTTGCTAACAGTTGGCCATCAGGAAGCCACAGTAATGTCATAGTGGCCCCTGCCCTTTCTACATTTTTAATGTAGGCATTTCATGCTAGTATAAGCTTCCCTTTTACTTCTGCTTTTCCTGTATCCAACAGGTGTTGGTATGTTGTGTTTTAAATTTCTGATGTTCCCTAGTGGTCTAATGGTTAGGATTCAGTGCTTTCTCAAAAATTTTAAATTTTTGTCTTTATTTCTTTGTTGACTCAGTGATTATTCAGGAGCTTATTGTTTAATATTCATATGTTTGCACAGCTTCTGAAGTTCTGTTCATATTAATTTCTAGCTTTATTCCACTGTGGTCTGAGAAAATACCCAATACGATTTCAATTTTTAAAAATGTATTACCCTCATTAGTATAGTGGTTAGTAAAAATACATCTTTTTTTGGTAAAAACTTGTTTTGTGAGGTAACATGTAGTCTTGGAGAATGTTCCATATGCTAATAAAAAGAATGTATATTCTGCAGTTGTGTATGGAATATTCTAGAAATGCCTATGAAATCCATGTGGTGTAAAGTTCAATTCACATCTAAGGTTCCTTTGTGGATTTTTTTGCCTCAATAATCTGTCTAGTGCTGTGAGTGGGGTATTGAAGCACCCTACTATTATTGTGTTGCTATCTGTTCCATTGGGTCCAGTAATATTTGTTTTGCATATCTGGGTGACTCTGATGTTGGGTGCATATATATTTAAGATCATTTTATTATATTCTTGCAGAATTGATTACCTTTATCATTCCATTAATGGCCATTTTTTTTTTTACTGATTTTTAAATTTTGTTTAAGTATAGCTATTTCTGATCACTTTTGGTTTCCATTTGCATTGAATATGGAAACTTTACTTTCTACCCCTTTACTTTCAGTCAAGATGTATCTTTTCTTGTAAGCAGCATAATAGTTAAATCTTTTTTTTTTTTTTTTTTTTTTGAGACAGAGCCTCAAGCTGTCCTCCTGGGTAGAATGCCATGGCATCACAGCTCACAGCAACCTCCAACTCCTGGGCTCAAGTGAGTCACCTGCCTCAGCCTCCCAAGTAGCTGGGACTACAGGTGCCTGCCACAATGCCTGGCTATGTTTTGGTTGCAGCTGTCATTGTTGTTTGGTGGGCTCGGGCTGGATTCGAACCCGCCACCTTAAATGTATGTGACTGGCGCCTTAGCCACTTGAGCCACAGGCACTGAGCCCAGATACAAAATTCTTGGCTGCCAGTTTTTTGTTTGTTTTGTTTTTTTCTTTCAGCACTTTGAAAATACCTTCTTATTGTCTTCTGGCCTATAAGATTTCTACTGAGATTTCTTGTGTTAGTCTGATGAGTTTCCTTTATGGGTGACTAGATGCTTTTCTCCTGCTAATTTTAAAATTCTCTTTCACTTTAACTTTAGTCATTCTGATTATAACATGCAGTGAAGTCCTTTTTGCAATGTATTTACCTGGAGATTACTGTGCCTTCTATATCTGAATGTCTAACTCTCTTGCTAGTCCTGGGAAGTTTTTATTGATTATTTCCTTCCATAGGCTTTCTAAACTTCTTAATTCCTCTAACCTATTGGGAATACTGACAGTTCGTAAGTTAAGTAACTTTATGTAACCCTATGTGTCTCAGAGGCTTTGCTCTTCCTTTTTCTCTTATTTTTTCTATTATTTCAAAAGACCCATTTTCAAGTTCTGATATTCTTTCTTCTACATGCTGTAGTTTGTTTTTGAAGGTTTCAAATGTGCTTTGTATTTCTATGAATTTTATGGCTCCAGAATTTTTTTTTTAAGATACCTAACTCCTTGATAAATTTCTCACTCATATACTGAATTGATTTTCTGATTTCATTGTATTGGTTTTTAGATTTCTCTTGTACCTTGTCAAACTTCTTTAGAATTAGTATTTGAAATTTTTTATCTGGCAATACAAGGAATTCCTTTTGATTGTGATCCATTTGACAATTGTTGTGGTCCTTTGGTGGTGCCATCATTTCCTTCCTTTTTCACATTTCTTGTATCCTTCCACTGATACCTGCAAATCTGACATAGCAGTTGCTTGTTCCAATTTTTGAAATTACTTTCAAAGTATAGAATTTTTTTCCTAAAGATATATTTATGTTGGGAGGGAGAGGGGAGGGGGAAATGGGTGGAGGGAGGGGGGTTGGAGGGATCACTTCTGAGGTTTATCTTACAAGGGTATAAGTGAATCTTTCTAAGAGCAGAATGTGAACATTTTAAAATAATAACTAAGAAAATGACACGAAGGCTATGTTAACCAGTTTGATGGAAGTGTTTCGGATTGTGTGTGAAAACCCCACACTGTACCCCAGAAGTGCATTAATGTACATAGTTACCATTCAACAACAACAACAAAAAGATATATTTACGCTGTCAATTGGGCAGGAGACTTTGGCTTTCATTTGGGGTGCCTGCAGCAGTGTGATTTCTCAGGCAGCATACAGGGTCAGTGGTATCTAATCATTTTCTTAGTGGCTTAGAGTATTAGTTCAGGCTATGGTAAGAAGTTTTGCTAGGGACTTGAATGCCAGTCTTTGGGACCCACTTGGGGAAGTAGTGAGCTGAATATGCCTGATTTTAAGGCCCCAGAGCAGCCTATGCTGCCTGCAGTGTTAGTGTGTCATAGGAGGCCAATTTGGAAGGCTTTGGGAAGCTTCCTCAGAAACTAGTATTTGGAGCAGAGGGTTGAGTGTGTAGGCAGGTTTTCAGGCCTCTGGGCAGCTGGTATGATGGAGGAGGTGGCGCTGTTGGTAATGGAGGCACCCATTTGGATCCAAGTGGTCCAAGTTGGAGTTACTGGAAGCTGCAACAGATTGGGAAAGCTAGTCACCAGTCCCAAGTTGTCTGAAAAAGGATGGTATTATCCTAAGTGTGTTTAGGAAAGCTTGGTCTTCTCTGTCCCTTCCTGGCTAGATGGTGGCTGCACCCACGTCAGATTGAACTTAGCTTGAGGGTGGGTGCAGTCCCATGTTAAACTCTCAAAATGGCACTGGCTTAGGGTTCACGATCAAAGAGGGAAGGGCCCCTTTCGGGTAGGCAGCAAGGGCAAATACTGAGGGAAGCATGCTGAGCTCATGTCTCAGTCTTATAGCAGAGCAGTAGGAACTGTCCCAAGTGTGTGTAGGAGTGTGTGGCCCCCCCCCAACCCTCCTCAGCAGGGTTAGGCTACAGTGGTGTAAGCTCAAACCCTGCTTGAGGGCAGGATATTGCCAATCATTATACTCCCAAACTTTCCCCTTGGGCCTGTGACCAGAAAGGGTAGAGCTCCTTCTAAGGAAACAGCATAGGGAAGGTCCTAAGAGGAATGCTATCCATTTTGTCTTGGTCTCATTGCAGTCTATAACAGGATGGTGGGAAATTTCCTAGGGTACTTAGGAGAACTTGGGGTCCTATTCCTCCTGGGTTGGACTACAGCTATGTTAGCATGAACCCAGCCCAAGGGCAAGGAGCTGCCCACCTTTAAACTCCCCAACTGGCACCTTGGACCTATAAGCACAGTAAGTGGGGTTATTCTTAGGCAGGGTATGCTGGGAGGAAACTGTTGGGAGGCAGTTTGTTTGAGACTAAGTCCCACAGCAGCTGGATATAGGATCATGGGTACCATTCCAGACAGCCTAGAAAGCCTGGGTTCCCTGCCCCTCCCCAGCTGAGGGGTGGGCTGCAGCCACATCAGCCCAAGTTTAGACCAGTATCAAAATCTCAAAATGGTGCCTCAGTTCTGCAACCAGAAGAGCTAGGACCCCACCCCAACAAGTTATGTGGGCAACAAACTGAGGAAATTATGTTTGTTCATGTCTCTGTCTCAAAAGCAGCTCACAGTAGAGTGGTAGAGACCTTCCCAGAGGACTCTACCAGACTCCTCAGACTCCTCAGACTCCTCCATCCTTCCCTAGAGCCATGAAGTGGCTGCAGGTCTGTCTGTGGTTCCCCAGTATGTAGGTTCTAAGAATGATGCCCAGCTCAAGCTGTCCCAGGCTCAAACACTTGTTAGATTCTATATGGGTTCCTTTTCTGGAGCAACATCTCTGTGCAATCTCTAAGCATGCCCCTATAATTAGGTGTGAGATATACCTGGGTTGGGGAGGTTCTCTTAAAGTCAATTAACAGAATATACTTTCTCATCTCAGGAAGTAGAGCCCCCCCCTTCTCTCTTACTCTTTCTCTGCATCTAGGAGCTTCTTCTGGCTGTTAAGCAGTCCTAGGGTGGGCAAGGGACTCCAAACGCTCTGCTTGCCTGCTTTTGGTGCTTCCCATCACTTCCCTGGTGAATCCTAGAATTCTCTCCTAGAAGATCTGCTCAATGTCTAAGAATCTTACTATTCTGGTTCCTTTCCATGTCTAGTCAGCCTTCTTGATCCTATCTCCTTTAATTGATTTTTAAATGTTAAACCAACCTTGTATCCCTGGAAGAAACCTCACATAGTCATGGTGTATTATTCTTTCAATATGTTGAACTTAATTTGTTAAAATTGTTTATACTTTTGCATCTATCTTCATGACAGATACTGGTTTGTAGTTTTCTTGTACTATCTCTGTCTAATTTTGGTATCAGTATACTGCTGGCTACGCAGAATGAATCACTGTGGAGTCTACTTTTTTGGTTTTTATCAGGAAATGATGTTGGATTTTTTCATAAGCTTTATCTACATTTACTGAGTTTTGTTAATATGGTTAATTATATTTACTGATTTCTTAATGTCAAGCCAACATGAACAACATTTCATTCCTGGAAAAAAATCCCACTTGGTTGTGATGCATTATCCTTTCATATAATGTTGGATTTGGTTTGCTAAAGTATTACTTAAAATTTTTGTGTCCTGTTCATAAGGGATATCAGTTTGCAGTCTTCTTTTCTTGTAATATCTGTCTCGCTTTGAGAGACAAGTGATGCTGGTTTCATAAAATGATCTGTAAAGTATTCCTTTTCAAATTTTTAGAAAAATATTCATATGGAATTATTTGTACTGAAGAATATTTTCTTTAAATATTTTTAGCAACAGGATATCCATCTATACAATGTCTGCAGATCTTCTGGGACAGAGTATAGAACTGTTTGTACAAAACCAGTATTATTTCTTCTTTAACCTGTAGTCCCAGCTATTCGGGAGGCTGGAGGATTGCTCAAACCTGGGAGTTTGAAGTTGCTATAGACTATGATGCCATGGTACTCTACCCAGGGTGACTGAGTAAGAATTTTTATCTCAATGAATAAACAAATGTTTTCAGCAGTAGAATATCGATCTATATAATGTCTGTAGATATTCTGGGACAGAATAGTTTGAGGAGGGAAAGAACAAGGACCTTAGTTTCTTATATGTGTAAGCTGTAGATGGCATCCAGGAGAATTTGTATCTTTTTTTCCCCAAAATGTCAACATTTATTAGTATTTGAATACACACATATTTTCAACTATAAATTTCACATACACACTGTTTTCCTCAGCAAGTTCCAATTGAGCAGACATTAATATATGAGCAACAGTTTCATTACCAAATTGATATTCTCACCCAAATTTCAAGTGCAATATGAAACTTCTGGAAAAAGAAAAATTAAGGTTGTTTGGCACTTGCAGCCTTTCGTAGTGTCCTAAGGCTGACATAACAAAGTACAGTCACATGCCACTTAGCAATGGCAGACTGCATATATAAAGGTGGCTCCATATTATTATAATACCATGTTTTAAAGGCACCTTTTCTATGTTCAGAGATGTTTATATACACAAATACTCACCATGTGTTACAACTGCCTGCAGTATTCACTGTAGCTAAATGCTATACAAGTTTGTGGCCCAGGAACAATAGACCAAGTAGCCAAGGAGTGTAGCAGCTATGCCACTTAGGTCTGTGTACATGCCCTCTGTGATGCTCACAGTGACCAAACTGCCTGGGGATGCATTTCTCAGAATGTGTTCCTGCTGTTAAGGGAAACATGATTGTGCCACAAACTAAGTAGCTTAAACAAGAGAAATTTCTTCTCTTACAGATGTGAAGGCTGGAAGTCTGAAATCAAATTGTGAGCAGGGCCCATTCCTTCTGAAGGCTCTAGGGAAGAGTGGCTCCCAGCAATCTCTGGAATTCTCTTCCTTGTGGTGACACAACTCTAGTCTCTACCCGAGTCTCCACATGGTATTCTGCTCTGTATGTGTCAAAATCTCTTTTTCCTTATAAGGATGCAGTCACTGGATTCAGGGCCCACTCAAATCCAGTGGGACCTCATCTTAATTTGATTACATCTACCAAAGTGCTGTTTCCACATGAGGTCACATTCACAGGTAGTGGGGCATTAGGAACCCAACATATCGCTTTGGGAGGCACAACTGAACCCACAATGGAAGCCAAGCCACAAAGCAGTATATGTAACTAAACCTGTTTTTTCATGAAAATTTAAACTGAGATAAGGGCCAGGTTGCTTTAGAAAGAGTTTGGTGTTATCCTTCCAGAGCCAATGAGCCTGGCTGGTGACCACAGGCTGCAGACAAGTAGGCTACTCTTTTTAAAGATAGTAGGGACAGCCACAGCATTCACTTGATTTCCTTGACTTTGTTAGTCTTTATTGTGTTGCTTCCTGTTTCATTAAGTTTTGCTCTCATCTTCATTGGCTCCTTAGATTCCTTGCGAAGACCTTCCACTTTTGCCCACTTAGATTCTGCGTCCCTTACTTTTCAGTTGGTTTCTCATTCTCAGTGCCCATCTTCAGATGTAACACGGCTGTAGCGGTGCTACAAGAGCCCAGTGGCCAGAGGGGCAGGAAATCATATCTTGATGTCAGTTAAGGGTGATGCCAATTATGGAGAAATTTCACATAAACAATGGAGAAATATTTAAAAGCCACTATCATTCTTGAAATTAGAGATACAGATAGATTGTTGGCACTATAGGACTGGAGTTTCCCTTGTTTGGCATCATCTGCACTCCCTAGGTCTAAGGAGGAAAAGACTCAAACAATCAAGGACCTGTTTCTCTAGGACCATTCTGAAATTGGTAGTGAGCAAAGATCCAGAATCAAAGGTCAAGGGATCATGTAATCTCAGCTTCATGGAAAAAGTCAACCGGGTAGTTCTTCAGTTCCTTCCCCTTTCCAGAAGCTCTGGTTTCTGTATTCCTTTCTAACTTCTAATAGAAGTCCTATCTTAACCACTGATGTGTGGTCCCTGGATTCATTCTTTGAATCCCCGAGACCAAGGACCTACTGAAGAGTGAAATTCTGGTATCATATTTGCGGACTTGTCATCCAGGATTAAAGATCTGTGGTAAGCAATGGGACCATTTACCTTTATCCTGCTTTTCTCTATAGCTATAATAATGGAGATTAATTATTTTGATGCCCGTTGGCCAGTAAATGTGCATAGTGTGACTGCTGACCTCCAGGTCACAGGCAAGAGGCTGTTGGGGAACGAACTTTCTAATTCCCCTGGACTTCAAAAGAAAGGAGTGGAAGGGAATGCTAGACGGCTTGAGAACTGAACAAATAGAAGTAGCTTCGAGAGGTCTTGGGGCTCTAAGCAATGGTTCCTACCCCATAGCACAGGAGGGCCTTCAGAAAATCTGCTCTCCCAGCTCTATCTTCTTTCCTCTTCCACGGTCTCAAACTTTTCCTATGTATCTCTATAGACCTCTTCTGCTTCTCTCTTTCTCCTTGTAGTTTAAATGCTTGGTTTGAATGTTGGTAAAGGATTGCTTTATATACTAGTTAAGTTTGTATGGGCTCATTCTGGTATTTTTCAAATGTTGGAAGTGTGCTTCAGATGTTGTTACATGTGTCATAAGGTCTTTCTTACTGCCTTTCATTGTAGAATTAAATTCAATTGGCTCTCTGTATATTTGAGAAAAAACTTAATGATGTTAACAGAGGCCAAGAAGGGGGCTGCAAACAAAGGGCAAAATAACTTTTCTATATAGCTTCTCTGGGCAACCAGGAGCCTATGAACAGAAGCCTGGGGGCAACTCCCCAAGGCAAGACTGGCCCTAAACCCTCTGCTATGGTCCAGTCTCTTGAAAATGAAGAAAGGCAGGAAAAATGACCCCCGCTAGTTGATTTTTTCCTGGTCTATGGGCGTAAATGAAGAGTTCAAAGTCATTCTGGATTTCTCTAAGACTTCATCTAGTTGTAGCTGGTTATAATGCAAATTTTAAAGTGTCTCTCAATCCTGAGTTTAATTACTGTTGCCTTTCCTACTTTTGGGGAAAGAAAGGGAGGTTGGAAAGCACAGCATTTAAGACCTGCTCATGATAAAAAGACTATTTTCCTTTGTTACTGAGAATTTAGAAGAAGCTTGTAGAAATAATGAAAGGTTAAATATGCAAACACTGCACAGCCGTTTTCTCCAGGGCAGGGCTCATCCCCACTTTGCTTACTACTCTGGATCAGGCACAGAAAGGGGCAGAACTTGCATCAGGTGGGACCAGGCTCCCTGATACCTGATTTCTCGGGCTGTTCTGCTGGCAAGTAATAAGCACAGGAGAGCCAGTGGGTACTAAGCGCTACACTGGTAAGAGTGGCTAATTCCAGACAAGCGCAGGGGCTGAGGAGGCCGCTCTCCTCAGGTACTCTTCTCTAAGCACCGGAAGGACGCTTCCTTTTGTTTGGCTGGAAGGCTTCTTGGGTTGGTCAGAGGATGCTTTAACAACCCAGGAATACAGGGTGGGATTGAGCATATGCTGGACGTTTGTTCTTTCCCACAGATGGGTAATGTTTTCTGTCTGAGAACACCCCGTAACAAGTTCTCTTGTCAAGAGAACTGTCATCAGGTGGGACCAGGCTCCCTGATACCTGTTTTGGCCTGTGCTGCTGGAACACTCCACTGGGCTACGTTGGGACATGTAGAGCTCCAGATGCTGAAAAAAGAAGGTATGGTTTTCTTCTGCACCCAGGCCTGGCCTAAGTATCAACTCTCCACTGGTGAACAATGGCCCCCAGAGGGTACTCTTAATTACGATACAATTTTTCAATTACATCCTTTTTGTAAATAAGAAGAAAAGTGGTCTGAAGTGCCATATGTGCAAACTTTCTTTTTCCTCAGGGACAACCCCCAACTGTATTAAAACCTATCAGATAGCTTTAGCTCTCCTGGCTATAGTAACTTCCCCAAATGGTCAGGGATTCCCAAGAGAGATGCTGTCACCTCTTAATTCAAACCCACCATCTACTTCTCCCACACCTTCCTCTGTGCTTTCAGAAAACCCTAGGAGGGAGGCTGTCCCAAGAGTTTTTTCTGGTCTTACTGGGACCCCCAGAACGCAACCATATCCATCTTTGTGTCCCTTAGTGGAGACTGCCAGTAGTTAAAGGGGAAGTGTGTGAGTATATACTCCGTTTTCTCTGGCAGATTTGAAGCAAATTAAGGTTGATTTGGGAAAATTTGCTGACGACCCTGATAAGTACATAGATGTTCTCCAGGGGTTAGGACAAAGCTTTGACCTCTCTTGGAGAGATGTAATACTACTATTAGACCAAACTTTAACTTTTAATGAGAAAAATGAAGTCTTGGAGGAAGCTAGAAAGTGGGGTGATTTGTGGTTCATGTCTAATACTGATGGCAGTATGTCTTCTGAGGAAAGGGACAGGTATCCCATGGGAAGACAGGCAATTCCCTTTGAGGATCCCGTATGGGACCCTGAGAAACAGTTAACTGGTGGTGTAAACATTTTCTAACATGTATCCTAAAATGTTCTGTTGATCCAAGAGAAAACCTATGAACTATTCTAAGTTGTCTACTATTTACCAGGAGCAAAATTAGAGTCCCTTAGCCTTTCTTGAGCGGCTTAGGGAGGCGATGAGAAAACATACCCAGTTAACACCTGACTCCTCAGAGGGCCAAATTATTTTAAAACATAAATTTATCACTCGGGCGGCCCCAGACATTTGAAGAAAACTTGAAGAAATTGGCTCTAGGCCCAGATCATAACCTGGAGAATCTTCTTAAAACGGCAACTGTGGTCTTTGAGAAGGAAAAAGAGAGAAGGGATTAAAAAAAAAAAATGACAGCTCTGGTAATGGCACTCCAACAAACAAGCACCATTTGGGGCAGAGGAAAGCCAGAGGAGCTAAGAACAAGTGCTTCCAATGTGGTCGGACTGGCCACTTCAGGAAAGACTGCTTCCAGCAGAACCACCTGTCAGGCAAGCCACCGGGCCCCTGCCCAGAGTGTAAGGGTGATCACTGGAGGGTAGCCTGTCCCCAGAGGCAAAGGCCTCCTCAGACAGTGATCCCATCAGCACCCAAACTGGAGTGAGGGTGCCCAGGGCAGATTCTCATGGCTCCAGCTTGTGTCATCACCCCTCAAGAGCCCCGAGTTTGCCTCATAGAGAGGACCAGGAGACCAAATTTCTTCTGGACACTGGAGCAACCTTTTCTGTACCCCTCTCTAATCCTGGTCTTTTATCCCCTAAATCTGTAACTATACAGGGGGTGTCTGGAAAGCTGGTTACCAAATTTTTCTCTCAGCCTTTAAGCTGCAATTAGCATGACTGGCTGTTCTCTTACACCTTCCTAATCATGCCTGAAAGTCCTGCTCCCCTTTTGGGATGGGACATACTAACTAAAGCGGGAAAAAACATTTATATGAATATGGGACAGGAACCTATACTATGCCTTCCCTTATTAGAAACAGAAATTAACCCAAAAGTATGGGCTACTGAAGGACAGGTGGGAAGAGCAAAATAAAATTCCCAGTATCTTTTTGCTTCTGAAGATCCTTCTGACTCTAACACCCAACTCACATGGATTGTCTTACCCCAGGGATTTAGGGACAGCCCTCACTTGTTTGGACAAGCCCTAGCCAAAGACTTGAGTCATTTTTCATATCCTACAATGACTCTTATTTAGTATGTAGATGACATTCTTTTGGTAGCACCAGATGCACAGGAATGTCACAAAGCTACCCAAGTTCTAGTAAATGTTCTAGCTGATTGTGGGTACAAAGTTTCCAAGGCTAAAGCGCAATTATGTGTACCTGAAGTTCACTGTTCAGATCTCCAGTTTCACAGAGAGCCTTGGGCAAAGAAAGAATAAGACCAACATTGGTTCACCCTAAACTTCCAACTCTCAAACAGCTTCAAGGCTTCTTAGGAATTATAGGCTTTTTTACAGACTCTGGAAGGCCACTGTGGCACAATAAAGGTGAAGGCTGGTGCTCTCATCAGCTGAGGGGGGATTCCGAGGCCTCTCCCAGTCTACCGAGGGCCTGTCTTGCCCGTTGTGCCAGGGAGGTGGAGCACGAGCATACAGGTTAGAAGTCTAACACATGGGCTTGGTGCCTGTGGCTCAAGTAGCTAAGGTGCCAGCCACATACACCTAAGGTGGCGGGTTTGAATCCAGCCCGGCCTGCCAAACAACAATGACATCTGTAACCAAAAAAAAATAAATAAAAAAATAATCGGGCGTTGTGGAGGGCGCTTATAATTCCAGCTACTTGGGAGGCTGAGGCAGGAGACTCGCTTGAGCCCAGGAGTTGGACGTTGCTATGAGCTGCGATGCCACGGCACTCTACCCAGGGTGACAGCTTGAGGCTCTGTCTCAAAAAAAAAAAAAAAAAGAAGTCTAACATATGTGCAAGTCTGGGGCTTGCATAACTCTTCCATCCAATTCACCTTCCCTAACCCCAACTTGGGAAGGTCCCTTTTCTGTTATCTTGTCTTCCACAGCTGTTAAGTTATGGAAATAGATTCCTGGCTACATCATTCACGAGTAAAATGCTGAACCCACCCCCTCCTACAGAAGCAGACCAAGAAGAGAATCAACTACATGTAGTCCACCTACCATGTTTCCCTGAAAATAAGACACCATCTTATATTTATTTTTTCTCAAGACACACTAGGGCTTATTTTCAGGGGATGTCTTATTTTTATTAAGTATAATACAACGATCTACACTTATTCAAATACAGTTAAGTCATCTTTTTCTGGAACCTGACAGGGGGAGCCGACCTTGTTGGTGGGGCTGGCGCTAGCGGTGCGTGAACTCCTTTCCCCTAGCCGTTGGCACGTGCGCAATAGGATGCCTGAGACCATGGTTACCACACACGCACCCAGGCAAGTGCAACGGCTTGGAGAAAGGAGCTGTGGCCGATAAAAGGTATTCTAGTCTTCCTTACTGCTCCGTGCTGAAATGCATGGCGTGGCTATGCACATATGCTGCATAGCCACACCCATCACTAGGTCTTATTATCGGGGTAGGGCTTATATTTAACAAATGCATAGAAATCCTGCTAGGGCTTATTTTTTGGGTAGGTCTTATTTTCGGAGAAACATGGTATGCTTGTGAGCCTAAAGAAAATCTGACAGCAAGACAAGTGTTAATACAGTTTTCTCTCAAAATCAATCCCCTCCTCTCACTGTTCTAACCTTGCCTTTTAATGTACTAATCAGATTTTTGTCTTTCAGAGTTAGTATCATCAAACCACAAACAGTGAAAAGGGTTCCAGCCCAGACCTAACTCTATTGAGGACCCCTGGATCACAGCTCATCTGAAGAGACCCTATCTCCTTCTGTTGATATAGGGTTCCCTCATTCCAGGCTGGACAAAGGACCCCAATTTTCTGGGACTGGGCAATTTCATGAAGAGAATATACTAACATTTTACCCCAAGCTAGAAGAATCAACCTAAATTTTCATTTACTGTGAACTCTGGATTAACCTCCTCTGAGGAACCTCTAACTGCTTCCCCATATCACCATCCATCTTCAGTAGGAAAGAGTTTGGAGCAGTCAGTGCCCCTTTTCCCTAACAGCAAGCAGTTAGAGCTTCTATTTGGAGAGGGAAGATTGATACAGGATTCCACCAGTCACGGCTAGACAGGGAGCCCCCCCCCCCATTCTCTAGGCCCAGTTGAGCTCAGAAGTCAGACCCCCCTTTACAGGCACATGCAGATTGCCTTTTTCAGGACATACCCTCTGGGCTCTGATAACATCATGAACAAAGCAGCCTGTGATGGTTTTTTGGGCGTCCACCTTGGGTAGGAGCACACACCCTAATCCCTTCTCAGGGATAAAGACTGTAAAGGACCAACTGCCAGCCATGTGTAATCCTCTAGACTTAAGATCCCCAGATAAAAGGGCCCACATGGAGACTCCCAAGGGAGTTCTTCAGTTCTTTCCCCCTTCCAGAAGCTCTGGTTTCTGTATTCCTTCCTAACTTCTAATAAAAGTCCTATCTTACCACACATACACACAAAAAGTCAACCAAAATAATTATCCTTCCGCATGGAAGGTTAGAAAGAAGATCATAGGCTCGGCGCCTATAGCTCAACCGGCTAAGGCGCCAGCCATGTACACCTAAGGTGGCAGGTTCGAATCCCCAGCCCGGACCCGCCAAACAACAATGATGGCTGCAACCAAAAAATAGCCGGGCGTTGTGGCGAGCGCCTGTGGTCCCAGCTACTTGGGAGGCGGAGGCAGGAGACTCGCTTGAGCCCAGGAGTTGGAGGTTGCTGTGAGCTGTAAAGCCACGGCACTCTACCCAGGGGGACAGCTTGAGGCTCTGTCTCAAAAAAAAAAAAAAAAAAAAAAAAGAAAGAAGATCATATAGGGTGGCGCCTGTGGCTCAAAGGAGTAGGGCGCCAGCCCCATATACCAGAAGTCGTGGGTTCAAACCCATCCCCGGCCAAAAACTGCAAAAAAAAGAAACAAAGAAAGAAAGAAAGAAAGATCATTCATGGGGGAAAAAAATGTACCAAAAACATTATAAAGAGGGTAATTTGGTTGGCATAGGTTAGGTTTATGCCTACTGTTTCAGAGTAACTACAAAGAAACTGGAGTAGTTAAACTAATGTAAAACAAAATAGGCTGTAATATCTAGGTAACAATACCAGCTAAGATCAGCTTATCCACTTGTATAGTCTCCCTGCACAATAAAAAAATATTTCATGCCTTCACAAATGAACTAATAATTCACGCCTTCCTAGGGAACTAAGACTTCAATTTATATCAAGCATTTTTACGTAAATGAGATACTCTATGGTGGGCTCCCAGTTCCTATCAATTTGTAACTTAGACTGTTATATTGTTGAGCGGCAAAAAAAAAAAGCTACTAGTAAAATATTAATACTTATTCAAATACTCAGGCTATTATCCCTCTTTGTCTGCATTTGCAACATTAAATCTCTCTCTTCAAATTTTTTGCTGTATACCTGCAACCACTGGCTTTAAATCAATAGTCCCAATCACGATACATTTGAAGATTTATTGATGCTTAAAACTTTTAAAGTACAACTAACTCCACAGGTTTTGCCAAAACAACCATTAAGAAAAAAAATGTAGTCCAAGATGATTATTTTTCTACTCAAAAACAATAAGCAAAATGAGAAAGTTTAAGTGTCTATCATACTGCTACGTGTGACAGTGATTTGTAGACAATGCAGAAACCACAGAAATGCAGTATATGTAAAGCTAGTTACTTAATTTGATACTAAGATCCCAACTGAATATTAAGAAAAATAAACTCAAGCATATTTTTATTGATCTTCTTGAATGAATTAGGTACTGAGGATGTGGTAGTTAGTAAGACAGGGGTCTCTTCTCATGAAGCTTATTTTATAATAAAGAGGAGAAGGCAATCAATGAGTAGGCAAATAAAATAATTTCTTCCTATGACAGTGTTATAAAACAACTAAAATATGATGTACATTCAGGGATGTACAGAGATGAGGAGAACACAGCGACCGCTTTAGATAGTACAGTGATGAATGAATGGAGGAGATGACATTTTAACTAGAAGAAAGCAGCCAAAAGATTCAAAAGAAATCTACCTAGGAATTTTAAACAGTGAAAGGACCTACTTCTTTAGCATCTATTATGATTTGGGAAAACATTAATCTGGCCTTGAGACCATTTTTTCCCACCCATTTTTTCTCTGAGATAGTCTTCCTGCTTACCTCACTCTGCTTTCTCACCAGCACCCCAAACCCCTTTTTCTTATTCCACACTTCCCTTATACTGTAATAAATGTTCCTTAACTGTGAAGTAACTGTAAAATCCACTCCTTATGCTGCTATATTTGATCTGAGAAGCACTCAGGCCTATTCCTCAAACTCTTGGGCTCAAGTGATCCTCTTGCCTCAGCCTCCCAAGTAGGTGAGACTACGGTTGACTACCATAATCCCAGGCTAGTTTTTCTATTTTTAGTAGAGACTGGGTCTCACTCTTGCTCAGGGTCATCTTTAACTCTTGAGATCAAGCAATCCACCCATCTCAGCCTTCTAAAGTGCTAGGATTACAGGCGTGAGCCACTATGCCTAGCTATAAAAAAAATTTAAAACTGAGTAAAAATAAAAATACAACATAAAAATTTGTGGAAATGCAGCTAAACCAATGCTGAGAAGAAAATCAAATGCTTATATTAAAAAAAAGGAAGATCTCAAATTAACATCATTAAGTTCCCATCTTAAGAATCTAGAAAAAACAAAGCAAAATAAACCTAAAGTAAGCAGAAGGAAGAAATAATAAGCATAAAAGCACAAATCAATAAAAAGTGTAACAAAACAAACAAACAAAAATCTGGTTCATGAAAAGTGGAATAAAATAGATAAACTTTTAGCAAGAATAACAAAGAAAAAAGAGAAGACACAATACCAACATGAAGAAAGAGACAAGGACTATCACTGCAGACCTGCAAACCTTATCAAACGGATAAGGAACTCTATGAACAAAATTACACATGTAAATTTGACAATATGAATGAAAAGAAAGAAACAATCCCCCCAAAGCACAAACTACCACAACTCACCCAATAAAAGAAAAAGATGAACCGAAACAGCCCTAAAACTGTTAAGGAAATTGAATTCATAATTTAAAAACACCCTAAGGGAAATCTTGCCCAAATGGTTTTACCGGAGAATCCTACCAAATGTTCAAAAATGAATTAGCATCAATTCTACACAATAAAATGAAAGAGAAGAGAAAGGTTCTCCAGTCATTTTATTAAGCTAGTATTACCTGAATATCAAAAGCAAAGACAGTACTAAGAAAGAAAACTAAAGACCAATATCCCTCAAAAATATGGCATGAAAGGAAGGAAAGAAGAAGAAAAGGAAGAAAAGGAGAGAGGAGGGAGGGAAGGAAAGAAATGCAAATTTCACTGATTTGAGGTAAAAAGATATCACTAAAAGGTGAATCATTTAGCTTCCTGGGCTGTTCTCCTTCCTAAAATAAGCAGTTTGCACTATTTTGTTTCTGAAGTCCCTTCTATCTCATATAATCTATGATTCTACGTGCTAGTGTAGAAAGCTAAACAAATTAGTGAGTGCTGCAGGCACAGTCCTTGTCCCTATGCAATGCTAGAATAACTCACGGGAAATGTGTCCCTCTGTCTTAAGAACAAGGGTATAGCTGTTCTCAGTTATAAATAAAATGGCACTGTGACATAAGCTAAAAAGGCTTTGGAGTTAGTTGAGGAAACTAAAACACCATCTACAATGATGTTTCTCTGAAAAAATAACCTTTAAACTAAATATGGCATATAAAATTATACATACTCTGTTCAAATGTATTCTAAAATGTCAGTTCAGAAGAAAAGAAAAAGATGGGTCCTTTAAAAATATTAGACTCAGGCTTGGAAAGAGATGTGGGTCTTAGAGAAAAGTTAATGAATAATCTTTTGTGTCTGATGCCAATTAGCTTTTATAACAGTTCCAGGGCTTCAAAGGACAGGAAGCAGCAGAGAAGAATACAAGAGAGAATTTCCATCCAGAGTGGAAAAGGCACCAGAGGAAAAGGCACCAGAAAACAGTGCATATGTAAGAGAATAATTTCCTTTCTTTTTGGTTTAGAGTAGAAAAAAGGAAGCTGGCTCAGCGCCTATAGCTCAACCGGCTAAGGCGTCAGCCACGTACACCTAAGGTGGCGGGTTCGAATCCCCAGCCCGGACCCGCCAAACAACAATGACAGCTGCAACCAAAAAATAGCCGGGCGTTGTGGCGGGCGCCTGTGGTCCCAGCTACTTGGGAGGCTGAGGCAGGAGACTCGCTTGAGCCCAGGAGTTGGAGGTTGCTGTGAGCTGTAATGCCACGGCACTCTACCCAGGGGGACAGCTTGAGGCTCTGTCTCAAAAAAAAAAAAAAAAAGAAAAAAGGAAGCTACTGGGAGGCAAGCAAAACACAAGGACAGCAACATAGGATAGCAAAATAGCAATAGCCTTTAGTGACAGCCAGTAGTAGAAGAGCCACTAAGAAGAATACTTTCTCTAGCTTTTCATTACTGCAAATGAGAAGAAAAATTATAATTCTTATTAAAACAAAATAAAACCAAGATTAAATCTCAGCAGTAGAAATCTTATGATGAAATACAAGCTTGCTGAGGTGTTTTATTCATTTGTGCTAGGAATTGTGTGTCAAGTTGCATACACTGACTATTCCAAAATAGTTATTTATATCTATAGATCAGGACACTTCTAACTTGAAATTCTTATATTCCAGTGCCTACTTTACGTACATACCACAGCCTACACCTTTCAATGATTACATAATATAATCTAGCCCCTGCCGCTAATCTCTCTCTTTTTTTTCTTTAATGGGCTCTACTTCTGTCCAGAATTGGGCACGTGGACCCAACTGTGGAATCTAATCTCTTCTTTGACCACATCTCCTATCACCCTCCCAATTCTTCTCTTAACCATTATGCTTTAGCCCAGGGTGCCCAAACGTTTGGCTTGTCTGGGCCACAATGGAAAAAGAAGAGTTGTGTTGGGCCACACATTAAATATACAAATACCAATGAAAGCTGATGACCAAAAAAAAAGGAGTCCATGCATAATTTTTGTGATATCCACTACCACAGATAAGCAAAAAAGTCCTCACATAATAATCTTAACTATGCAGTGGTTCATTCAGAGTCTTTAAATATTGTCAAGCAGGTCCCACGTTTGTGATCATGAACACAGAAAATGTACATATCTAAGTAATAAAACATCTTTTTTTCATATTTTTTATTATAAAAGTAAAAGAAAAGTGGCCAACATAAAAATAGTGGGATATTTGATTTTATACTTAGGAAACTAATACATCAATATCCGGTTCAATGGAAGGAGTTGCAATTCTCAGTGAGAGCTCTCAAGGTGTTTATAAGATACTTTGGCTCTAGTTTTACTCTTAATGTGCTCATTGTTTTGTTTTTTGTTTGTTTTGCAACAGAGTTTCACTCTGTCACCCTGGGCAGAACTCTGTGGCATCATCTTAGCTCACAGCAACTTTAAACTCAGGCTCAAGTGATCCACTTGCTCTGACCTTGTTGCCTGGCTAGTTTTCTATTTTTGTAGAAGCAGGGTCTTGCTGTTGCTCAGAATGGTCTTGAACTCTTGAGCTCAAGCAATCCACCTGCCTCGGCCTCCCAGAGTGCTAGGATTACTGGCATTAGCCACCATGCCCAGCCAGTATGTTCATCCCTGAATAGCTTCTCACAAAGGTAGGTGCTGCCAAAAAGGGAGACATGAATAAGGCATGACTGTGAAGTGAGGGAATTTACCTCTGGAAAGACAGGACCTATAAAAGTCCAGTAAAAACACATGATCAAATTTTTCTTTAAGATGAATGTCAGATTGCAGCTGTATGCATTCTGTTTAAAAACTGGCAGGTAACACATTTATGTCCACTGAAAATGGAGTCACAAATACACCAAAATATTGATTATTTTCCCAGAAATCTTGAAATTTGTTTTCAAATTCTTGTATTAAATCAGAAAGCGAGGCTGCATATTTTTTGCTATTCATGGGACTGTGTTTAGCCAATGTCTCAAAATGGATAAAATTGTTTACCTTAATTTGAGTTTCCCATCATTTCAGTTTTATTTGGAACACTATTATGGCTTGAAATATTGTATTGATAAGTTGGTTTTCACCTTGAAGATGCATGTTTAACTTATCAATTTATTTATTTATTTATTTTCTGACACAAGAGTCTCTCTTTGTCTCAGTAGAGTACCCTGACATCACAGCTCACAGCAACCTCAAACTCTTGGGCTCAAGCAATCCTCTTGCCTCAGCTTCCCAAGTAACTGGGACTACAGGTGCCTGCCACAACTCCTAACTAATTTTAGAGATGGGGTCTCACTCTTGCTCAGGCTCATCTTGAACTCCTGAGCTTAAGCAATCCACTTGCCTCAGCTGCCCAGAGTGCTGAAATTATAGGCATGAGCCACCCTGCCTGGTCTATTTAACTCACATATCCACTAAAAATGCTAAGTCTGTAAGCCAGTTTTCATAGTCAAGTTTCGGCACAAATTTGGTTTTGATACCATAAACAATATATTATCATGTTGCAAATCATAAAATCTTTTCCACAGTTGGCCTCAACAAGGCCTCTTATTTCCAAAAAGTAAATGATGTTGCACCAGTAAATGTAGTCAGCATCAGTACTTTTAAGGAATTTGTGGAATTGGTGATGATTCAATCCCTTGGCCCTTATGAAATTTATAGTTTTGATGACAATTTGCATGATGTTATCCATTTTCTTTCTTTTTTTTTTTTTTGTTTGTTTGAGCTGGAACCTCAAGCTATCCCCCTGGGTAGAGTGCCATGGCATCACGCTCACAGCAACCTCCAACTCCTGGGCTCAAGCGAGTCTCCTGCCTCAGCCTCCCAAGTAGCTGGGACTACAGGCGCCCGCTACAACGCCTGGCCTTTTTTGGTTGCAGCCATCATTGTTGTTTGGCGGGCCCGGGCTGGGGATTCGAACCCACCACCTTAGGTGTATGTAGCTGGTGCCTTAGCCGCTTGAGCCACAGGCGCCGAGCCATGTTATCCATTTTCAAAGCTTTCTTTTTTTTTGAGACAGAGTCTCAGTATGTTACCCTTGGTAGAGTACCATGTGGTCACAGCTCACAGCAACTTCAAACTCTTGGGCTTAAGCAATTCTCTTGCGTCAGCCTCCTGAGTATCTGGGACTACAGGTGCCCACCACAATGCCCAGCTATTTTTTGGTTGCATTTGTCATTGTTGTTTCGCTTCGGTGTATGTGGTTGGCGCCTACTCATTGAGCTATGGTCGCCGAACCCATTTTCAAAGCTTTTGCACATAAATTTTTTTTCTTTGTTTTTTTTTTTTTTGAGACAGAGTCTCAAGCTGTTGCCTGGAGTAGAGTGTCATGGTGTCACAGCTCACAGCAACCTCCAACTCTTGGGCTTAAGCAATTCTCTTGCCTTAGCCTTCCAAGTAACTGGGACTACAGGTGCCCGCCACCAAAACTCCTGGCTATTTTTTGGTTGTAGCTGTCATTGTTTGGCGGGCCCAGGCTGGATTCGAACCTGCCAGCTCTGGTGTATGAGGCTGGTGCTTTTGCCACTTGAGCTACAGGCGCTGAGTCCACATAAATTTTCTTTATGTACTGTGCAATGAATACTTTATCAAACTTGAATTTGGGGCAATAATTGCATCATCTTCTAAAATTTTATAAGTCTTTCTTTTTTATTTACCATTTCTGGGGCACCATCAGTAACTATACCTGGTATGTTGACAATGGATTAAAAAAAAATCACTTTAACATGTTTTTTACTGCTTCATATTAATCTCTTAATTTAGTTGTATCTTTTAATAGCATTAAAGATGCCATTTCTTCAGTGGTATTACATTCATCATTAACACCACTAAAAAAAATGGCAAGTTGAACCATTATTTGTAGCATCCATCAGTGCTTTCATCCATTAGCAAAGCATAAAATTTAAAATTAGCAGCTTTACTCTTCAAACTTCTTTTGATACATTTTCCTATTTCTTCAATTCATTTGGCTATAGTCTGGTAAGATAAACTGATTTTAGAACTATCCACCTTTTTTTCAGGGCAAATTGTTTCTGCCGCGCTTTTCATATATTGCTTAATAAACTCATCATCAGTAAATGGTTTTGTTTTTTTGCTATTAAATATGCTACAACATAACTACCTTTTATAATAGAATTCATCTGAAGTACAACTTAAAAAAAAAATTATGTTGTGGCTGGCGCCTGTGGTTCAAGTGGATAAGGCACCAGCCACATACACTGAGCTGGTGGGTTCAAATCCAGCCTGGGCCTGCCAAACAACAAGGACGGCTGCAACCAAAAAATAGCTGGGCATTGTGGTGGGCGCCTGTAGTCCCAGCTACTTGGGAGGCAGAGGCAGGAGAATCGCTTGAGCCCAGGAGTTGGAGGTTACTGTGATACCACAGCACTCTACTCAGGGCAACGGCTTGAGGCTCTGTCTCAAAAAAAAAAAAAAAAATTATGTTGAGAAGAGATTTTTTTTCAGTTCCAGTATTTTATTTGTCCTTAGGACATAATTCTTCATATATGGCAACATGTTTTTGCATATAATGCCTTTACAAATTATAGTCTTTGAAAACTTGCACAAATTCCCTACAAATTAAGCAGAGTGCCTTAAAATTTGCCTTGACAAAAAAGTAGTTATTTGTCCACTTTTTGTTAAACAATCTTCCTTCATCCATAATTTTTATTTTTGGGGGTTCTGTTTTCTGTTGACATATTGTAAAAGCTATGTTGAAATTTAAAAAATAAATAATAGAGGCTCAGCACCTATAACTCAGTGGTTAGGGTGCTGGCTACATACACCGTGGCTGGTGGGTTTGAACTTGATCTGGGCCTGCTAAAAAAAATAATGACAACTACAACCAAAAAACAGCCAGGAGTTGTGGCAGGTGCCTGTAGTCCCAGCTACTTGGGATGCTGAGGTAAGAGAATCACTTAAGCCCAAGAGTCTGAGGTTGCTGTGAGCTATGAATCCACAGCGCTCTACTGAGGGTGATATATATTGAGACTGTTTCAAAAAACAAAAAATAAATAAGGGACTATATTTACTTTTACAAGAAAATTAATTGATAGGAAAACAGAAAGCAAGATTTGGGCCCTTCTATATCTCAGTTGCAGATGCAGAGCGAGGCAGAGGGCTGACTGTAAAGTGTGGTGGGTGATGTTCTGAGGCACCACTGAGGTGTGGAAGTACCCTTAATAATCAATAAGCATGTTTGCCTGACTTCTAAATAATATTAAACACCTAATATTGCAATGGCAGTTGAAATTACCATGAGAACATATAACATCTGATGGTGTCAATTTAACTGTCTACGCCTGGGAGATAAAATGCTGGAAGCCCCACATCTCAGTAAAACTGAAGCCACCCATGTGCACAAAACAGTAAGAGTAGATATAGGTTTACTTTATGTAACATTGTGACTTGACATTGTTGTCAATTACAAAGTTCATGTTTGAGGACCCCACAATTGAGTTCCACCAAAAAAAACAAAAACAAAAAAACTCATGTTTTGAGTAAGTTTACAATTTTATGTTGGGCTGTATTCACAGCCAACCTGGGCTGCATGCAGCCCCCGGGCTGGGCTATGAGTTGGATACCCTCTTCATAAGGCCCATCAACATATCAAGATAATTCCAAAGAATACTCTTCCCTCTCATTTTGACACAGCTGGCTCTTTCTTATCATTTAGCATCCTGAAAAATGTTACCTCTCAAAAAAAATGACCCCTAGCCATTTCATTTGAAGTCCTTGCTATAATACTCTCTAGTCATTATCAATTTTTATTTTCCTTGTAGTTTGTTTCTTATTATAAATATCAAATTTGTGTTCTAGTTTATTGTCTTAATTTCCCTATCTGAGATTAATAAAGGTAGGGACTCTGTCTATCATCTTCACTGATGTGTTCATCCCCAGTGACTACATGGCAGGCCTACAAGAAGTATTTGCTTGACATGGAAATAAAGATCATTAACATTTTTGAACCCCACAGCAATTCCACACCTAGTATATTCCCTAGAGAAACCCTGACACTCTTGCACCAGGACAAATATACAAACATGTTTACAGTAGCATTATATACAATAGTAAAAATTTTTAAATCCCACATATGTTTCAATGGTAGAATGGAAAACTAAATTTTGTCACACTCATAGTATGGGATTTTACTAAGCAGTGAAAATGAATAAGCTAAAGCTTAATAATAACATAGGTTATAAAAACAACACATGCAGAGTGAAAAAGCAAGTTACAACAAACACAGAGTTCAAGAATAGGTGAAACTAATATATGTTTATATATTTTTGTCTGTTTGGCAATAAACGCATACAGGGTGAAACTACAAAGAAAAATAAGGAAATAATTAACAGACAATGCTGCACTGTATCTGGTGGTAGGTAGGCTCTGAGAATCTAATGCCTGATGATCTGAGGTGGAACTGAGGTGGGCTCCCACTGATTCTGCATTATGTTGAATTGTATAATTATTTCATTATATATTACTATGTAAAAGAGAACTAAAGCACACAAGAAATGTAATGCACTTGAATCATCCTGCAACAACTTTCCCTACCTTCCAACTCTAGTCCATGGAAAAACTGTCTTCCATGAAACTGGTCCTACATGCCAGAAAGGTTGGGAACTCTAGTGTAGATCATAGTAAAGGTAAAATTGAACAAAACAATGCACAAAGGCTGGTAGGAGAGAAATGGAAGTATGCTGTGGTAAAGTTCTAAGGTTCTTACACTCTAAGTAGTACAATCACTTAAAAGTAGACAGTATTAAAGGTTAGCAAAAATTGGCAAATCCCAGCCTGCAGGTCCAATCTTAACCTGCTTGTTTTTAGATACAAGTTTTATTGGGACACAGTCACAGTCTATTTATCTATTATTTCCAGCTGCTTTTGTACAGAGCTGTAGTTGCAAGAGATAGTGTGATCCACAGAACCTAAAATATTTACTATCTGGACATTTATAGAAAAAATTTGCTGATTCTTAGCATACACCTCATACCCTGAAACAAGCAAAAAAAGAGGTATAGCCAATATGCCAACACAGGAGATAAAATGGAATCATAAAAGATAGTCAAATCAGAGGTATAAAAATATAAAGAAGAGAATGAAGAACAGATAAGACAAATAAAACAAACAGCAAGATGATAGATTTAAACACAACCATAATATACATCAATAATAATATTAATATAATGTATCATGTCTTAGGTGGTAACTCACACCTGTAATCTTAGCACTCTGGGAGGCCAACTCAGGAGGATTGTGTGAGCTCAGGAGCTTGAGACTAGCCTAAGCAAGACAAGAGTAAGACTTCATTTCTTCTAAAAATAGAAAGAAATTAGTCCAGCATTGTGGTGGGCACCTGTAGTCCCAACTACTTGGGAAGCTGAAGCAGGAAGATAGTGTGAACCCAGGAGTTTGACCTTATGGCACGCTAGCCTGGGGCAACAGAGTTAAACTCTGTCTCAGAAAGAAAGAAAGAAAGAAAGAAAAAGCAAAGAGAGAATTATTAGGAATAACTCTATATACATAAAACTTTAATGAAATGAATTAATTTCTCAAAGACTCAAGCTATGAAAATTCACCAAAGATTAAATAGATAATTTGAATAGTGCTACATTTCTAGAATATGGAGTCAAAAACTTTCTGAAAAGTAAATCTCCAGTGGTAAGTGGTTTCATAGGCAAAAATCTTCTAAATACTTAAAGAAGAAATCAGGCTAATTTTAATACAACTTCTTTCAGAAAAAATAGAGAAGGAATTCTTCCAAACTCATTTTAGGAGCCCAGCACTATTATCATCTATAAAACCAGCCAAAGACAGAATTAAAAAAGAAAAGAACTATAGACCAATATCTTTCATGAACACAAAAATTCTCAATAAAATGTCACATTGAATCTAGAAATAATATACAAATATTGTTATACACCACAACAAAGTGGGCTTTCTTCTATGAATACAGGCTGATACAGTGTTTGAAAATCAATTTATGTAATTTATTACATAAATTGTAATACATATATATATATAT
>NW_003852597.1:345595-360053 GCF_000181295.1 Otolemur garnettii | reverse complement strand
ATTGTTGTTTGGTGGGCCTGGGCTGGATTTGAACCCGCCACCTTAGGTGTATGTGGCTGGCGCCTTAGCCACTTGAGCCACAGGCGCCGAGCCAATTGTAATACATATTAACAGTGTAGAGAAGAAAAGACATATGATCATACTGTTTGACAAAGAAAAAAGCATTTGACAAAATACAACATCCATTTATGATGTCAAAACAAAATCAAATAAACTCTCAGCAAACTAGGACTAGAAAGAAATTTCCTCAACCTGATAAAGAGGAAAATTCTCCATTTACTATCATACTAAATGGTGAAAGACTCAGTGCCTTCTAACTAAGATCTGGAACAAGGCAAGTATACATTCTCATTCCACTCCTATTCAACATCATACTGAAAATCTTAGCTAGTAGAATATGGGAAGAAAAGGTAATTAGAAAAATACAGATTGGAAAGTAAGATATAAAACTATCCTTATTCAAAGATGACATGACTGTCTAAATAGAAACTCACAAATAATTTACAAAAAAGTGTACTTGGCAAGGACTCAGATACAAGATCATCCATCATACAAAAACAAATCATGTGTCTTTGTGCTAGCAATGTACAAATACAGAAATTTAAAAAAACAACAAATTATAACAACTCCAAAAAAGTAAAATATGATAAGTCTAACAGAACATGTACAAGATCTTTTAAACCGAAACCACACAAGTGTTGAAAGAGATTCAGGAAGACCTAACAGAGAGACCTACTATATTCAGAGACTGAAGACTTGATAGTAAAGATTTCAATTTTCCTAAAACTGATATACAGATTTAATGCAATACCAATCAAAATCCCTGCAGATTTTAATACAGAGAAGCTAATTGTAAAATTTATATGAAAAGGCAAAGGAGCTGACATAGCTAAAACAATTCTGAAAGGGAAGAAGTTAGAGGAATCGCACCGACCTTAATACTAGAAAGCTACTGTTATCAAGACAGAGTGGTAATGGGGAAGGGATAAATGCATAAATCAATGAAACAGAACAGAGTCTAGAAATATATCCACATACACGTATGTATATGGCCAACAGATGTTTGACAAAGATACAAAATCACTGCAATGGAGAGAGGACAGTCTTTTCAACATATAAGATTGGAACACTATATGAATGAACACTGAACACTGACATGCAAAAATAAACTTCAATATAAACCTCACATTTGTACTAAAATTATCTTAGAATGGATCATAGTCTACATATAAAATGTAAAAATATAAAATGTTTAGAATAAAACACAGCAGAATATTTTTGTGACCTGGAATTAGGCAAAGAGTTTTTATACATGTAACCAAGAGCACAATCCATTAAATTGGACTTCATTAATATTAAAAAGTTTTGCTTTAACAAAGGCACTGTCTAAAAAAAATTTTTTTTTTTATTGAATGGTAACTATGTACATTAATGCACTTCTGGGGTACAGTGTGGGGTTTTCACATGCAATCCGAAATACTTCCATCAACACTGTCTAAAAATTAAAAAAAAAAATCAAGCCATAAACTGGGAGAAAATATTTACAAGACAGGTATCTAACAAAAGACTTGTATCTAGGATGTATGATGAACGCTCAGAACTTAAAAATACAAACAACTCAATTTAAAAATAGGCAGAATATCTGACTTCTTCAAAGGTAACATACAAATAGGCAAATAAGCACACAAAAAGATGTTCAACATCATTAGCCCTTAGGAAAATACAAATTAAAACCAAAATGAGATATTATTACATACCTATGAAAATGAGTAAAATAAAAAATACTGACAATACCAAGTGCTGGTGAAGATGCAGAACAACTGGGACTCTCATGCGTTGCTGGTGGGAATGTAAAATGGTACAGGCACTCTGGAAAGCATTAGGCAGTTTCTTATAAAGTTAAACATACACTTACCATATTACCCAGCAATCCCACTCCTGGGATTTCTCCCTAGAGAAATGAAAACTTATGTTAACAAGAAAACCCTGATCATCAATGTTTATAGCAGTTCTATTTATAATTGCCAACAAACCAAATATCCTTTAACAGGATAAACAATTCGTGATATATCCATATAATGAAATACTACTTAGCAATAAGAAGGAACAAACTATACATACATGCAACAACCCAGAGGAATACCCAAGACATTATGCTGCGTAAAAGAGGTTATATACTCTTTTACATTTTTCATATATATGAAATGTCTGTTTCCAGACTATATAGACACCACACACACCCCACAAAAATCAACCCCTGCATATACACATACTCATATTGACTATGAGCTCCTTGAGAACAACTAGTCTTACTCATCTTGGTAGTCCTAGTACTTAAAAGACTCCTTAAATCCATTGGCTAGCTCTATGATAAATCAACTTACTTTTCTTTGAATATCCTTTATATTAGTTTGATAAGTAAGAAATGTTTGATTTCCCTAAGTATTAAGTCTGATAGTTAATATCTCTGACATTTCACTTTGACACTTCTTGTTTTATTTTTATTGTGAAAGTACATCCTCATTCTTTTAAATGCATGGTTTGGTCTATGATTATCTTTCAATTTATTTTTATTTTTTTTATTTCAAGTTCATGTGAGGGTACAAACAACTAGGTTACAACGTTTGCATTTGTTAGGTAGAGTCCCTTTTGTAATTGTGTCTCACACCCAAGAGGTGTGCCATATACACTTACATTATGCTTATTAAGTGGAAGCATACCAATCCCCTCTCACTGCCCTTGTTTCTTGTTCCCCCTCCCCCAACTGAATTGAATTGAGTTTTTCTCTTATGTGGGGGTTTATTAGATCATCTACTGGCTTCATATTAGTATTGAGTACATTGGACACTTGTTTTTCCATTCTTGTGAAGACTGTGTTTCAATTCCATCCAGGTTAATACAAAAGATTGATGTAAAGTCTTTTTACATCAATTTTTTAGAGCAATTTTTGTGAAACCATGGATAATTAAAAAAAAGTGTTATTTTTGAATATGAGTTCCATTGTGGAACAAATGCAGTGCAGACAGCTTGAAATCTCAATGAAGTGTTTGGAAAGGATGTTACTAATGAATGCATAGTACATCAATGGTTTGAGAAGTTTCATTCTGGTGATTTTAATCTTGAAAATGAGCCACGTGGGCAATTTGAGACCATGGTGGATAATGATGAGCTGAAAGCTGTAGTGGAAAGAGAGTCCATCTCAATCTATGTGTGAATTTGCAGCAAAGTCTGATGTGACTATTCCAACAATACTGGACCATTTGAAACAAACTGGCAAAGTAAAGAAGCAGGATAGATGGGTACTGAGTGAATGAAATGATCATCAAAAGAAAAATCATCTCAAAGCTTGCCTTTCTTTGCTGTCATAACATAAAGGCAAACCATTTCTACACCATGCTGTTGAGTTTGATGAAAAATGGATTCTTTTTGACAACTGCAAGCATTCAGCACAAGGGTTGGATAAAGATGAAGTGCCAAACACTCTGAAACTGAATATTCATCAAAAAACCTAATGGTGTCTCTTTGATGGTCCAGCACTGGTATTATCCCCTACAGCTTCATGAAACCTGGTCAAATGATAATAGCGGTTGTCTACTGCAACCAGTTGAACAAAATAATAAGGATGCTTGTGCTTAAGCAGCTGAGATTGGTCAACAGAGACAGGCCAATCCTCTTGCAAGACAACACTCAACCACAAGACTCAACTCACATAAACCAAGCTGTGCAACACTATAGAGGCTGGACTTGGGAACTCTATCATACACCAGAGTCACCAGACCTTGTATCAAATGATAACCACTTCTTCCAGGCTTTAAACCACTTCTTGCAAGGACAAATATTCAACTCTCAACAAGCTGTGGAAAAAACTTTTCATGATTTCATCACCACTCACTCTCTAGGCTTCTTCACTACTGGCATAGACAAGCTACCGTTAAGATGATAAAACTGTATTAACAGTTTAGGCACATACTTTAATTAATTGTACTGCTTTTTGTTTGAGATATAACAAATTAAACTTTTGGTTTGTAATCAGATATTTCATATTTAATGATCTAATAGCACAAAGTAACTCCCTGATTTCTCTGCCAACTCCTGACCCACCATATAACCATCCTTGGTCCAACACATCCACATTTCCAGTATTAACTATGAACCAAGTTGAATTCTTCTCCATTTTCCACTGCTCAGAAATACAGTCCTTTTATAAATGTTCTGTGGTTTCCCCACATCCCAATGGACACAAATGATATGTTGTGAATAATAAATGACATTAATAAAAGATGCAAATTATACAGTTTAAAAAGGGCTAGATATTAAAAACCAAAATTTTGGAAGTGGGAAATCCTAATTCAAAACATGGCTAAGCTTGTATGTAGATATCAGTTTAGATAAAATACCATATTAATTTAAGAACCAACTTTCCTATAAATCCCCTCCAATTACTGCAAAGGAAAAGAAACACATAGGTGCACAACACACACACACACACACAAAGCAACTTGCTAACTTTACTTGTAAATATGTAAGTACCATGATAGGAAAGGTTCCTGCTTTGCAAAACTCAACTGTGCATTCAAAAACAGTTCTAAGAAAGGCCTCTAATCTGTTCCATTGTTACTCAAGTGGTTTATACATGCAGGAAAAAAATAAAAAATAAACCAGACCAGTTATACATATATAATATAGAAAGAAAAAAAATGGGAATAGAAGAAATCACTCAAAGTTTCTTACTTTTCTCCTGTCTAAAAATCTCTTCTTACTTTTTAAATTTCTCATTCACACCCCCCGCCCCATCTCTGCCAACCCCCACAAAAACCTTTAGGTCCCTCTCAAGCATGCAAATGTAATTTTCTACCCAGACAACACACTCTCTTTTTAATGACCTCCAAAAACAATCTGTGAATGCCCACAGAAAAGAGGAAAATTGCAATGAAAAAAAAATACAAACAGAGAGAGATGTGGGGGAGGATCAAGATGGATATGGCAAGCCCAGAGTTTAAATAGACATAAAAGATAATGAAGGTGAAGGATTGTAATCAAACAAAATGGTTTGTAGGCTGTCATTTCATACAAATTAGAGTAAAAGAAATATATGAATATTCACTTGAATAAAAATCATTCATTATAGGAGTGGTCCTTCAAGTGAAAGGATCCCTGTCAGGGCCCAGTGTGGCTGTCATTCTTTGTTCCATTTTATAATTAAAAAACAACAAAAAAATTGTGTATGGATAAAAAAAGAGAAAAAATAATGTTATATATGCATGAACCTCTAACACTGTCAAAAACAGAAACAAGTTTACTCATTATGTAACAAAATACTATGTCAAAATTAGACATTGAAAGAGTATTAACAATGACAAGAGACACTTCAATTAGTCACATGATTCAGGATCCCTCCAGATGCACATTATAATTCAGATTTGAGCAGTAAACAGAGTAGGCCACAGGGTAGGGTGGAAGGACTTGAAGAAAAACATAAAGCAAAAAAAGGCATCAAAATGAAAACTGTCTTCTTGCCTTAACAATTTGAAAAGAAGTCTTATTGGAAAAAAAAGCTGTAAACCAATTTAGGCCAAAATAATTACAACATTTCACAACCTAACCTTTTAATGGTGAATAGAATCCTTTTCCCTGCTTAAGGATCAAATTGGTTGGACTCATACACTTATCTGGCACCATGCTGTGGGCTATTTCCTTTAATACATAACCAATCAAAGACATATTCAGGCTTTTGTGAAATCCAAAGCTTTGCAACTGCACACTCTACAGCATCATGAAGTTTCTCTAAAAGGAACAGATAGTGGCTCCACATTTCTCAAACATAGACACTGAATCCTTTTATAATACATCATATACAGATGCTTTTTAGAATATATTTGTTGTATAATATTTATACTAATTTTTTTCTTCCTTCAATTTGTATCAACAAGATCAAAGCTGCTTAAGGGAGAAGCAAATGAAAACAAACTTTAAAATAATATATAACATGTATCTTTATAACAAATCTATTTATTACAGATGGCTTGCACCTGTAGTCCTAGCTATTTGAGCTATAATGGTGCCACTGTGCACTGTAGCCTGGGGAAGCAAGTGAGATCTTGTCTCATAAAAAAAGGAATAAAGTGTTGATGCTACAACTTGGATGAACCTTAAAAACACTAAGCTAAGAGGAAGAGGCCAGACATAAACGGTCACATACTGTATGATTACTTTCATACTAAATATCCAACATGCAAATCCATAGAGACAGAGAGCAGATTAGAAGTCACCAATGGGGTGACGCCTGTGGCTGAAAGGAGTAGGGTGCTGGCCCCATATGCTGGAGGTGAGGGGTTCAAACCCAGCCCTGGCCAAAAACTGCAAAACAAAACAAAAAAAGAAGTCACCACTGGACAGGTAGAGAAGGAAATGGGAAATGACTACTTAATGGATATGGAGTATTTTTCTGGGCTGATGAAAAAGTTTTGAAAGAGGTAGTAGTTGTGTTAGTATCATAAATGTACCAAATGCCACTGAAATGTACACTTTAAAATGGTTAATCATGTAGGACAGAACTATGAGAGGGACCTAACAAATTCAAGTATTGTGGCTTCATTGTTTGTACCCTCGCATTAATCTGAAAATAAATAAATAAAAAGGTTAATCATGTTATGTGAATTTCACCTCAGTAAAAAGCAAAGGAAAAGCTGGCTGTATTTTTTTACAATTAGGACTTCCAGTATAAACACTTAAAATGTAAGAGGAAAAAGCAGAAAGTAAAAAAAGATCATTGACCATACGAGGACACAGTGAGAAGGGTCTGAACCTGTGACCCCTCACTGCAGGTCCTCCCCAACAGTGACTCTGCCAGTGCCTTGATTACTCGGACTTCTGGCCTCCAGAAGTGTGAGAAATCCAGTCAAATAAAATCAAGCTGAGTAATCATGGTAGGAGGTGGATTCAAACCCCGTGAATGTGTCTATTCTCATGAACACGTGCTGAGAAAGCTGATCAATCTGTTGCACCAGTCCCAGTCCTACTGCGCAGACACAGAATGTACTCAGGAATTACCAAAACTCCCTGGTGATAATGGGATCAGTTGTTATGATCTTGCTAGCCTGGATGGTTATCACAGTGATATTGTTTTTATGGACATCTCCTAATTTAAAGAGGATCTAGTCTACCTGAAAAGCTAGCCAGTCCTTCTAACAGACAAGAGCCACCAGCTCCTCCTGTGAACTATGTGATATGAGAAGTGAAAATAGTTAACACTTTACATGACTAAAAGAATAAAGATGACCAGGGTGCTCTTAACTCCACTAGAACAGTTCTTCCTTTTGTATCTGCCACATGGAATGATATTGTGATTTATGAGCTTCTAGAAATTTCACTTTAAGCTTATTTTTGTTTCTGGGCATGGTGACTCATGCTTGTAATCCTAACCCTCTGGGAGGTTAAGGTGAGATGATTGCTTGAGCTCAGGAGTTTGCTATGGTTAATTTATTATTGAAAAAAAAAACTTTATTCATAAATTTAGTACAGTCTAAGGGTATAGTCTTTATACAATCTACAATAGTATACAATAATGTCCTAGGCCTCCACATTCATTCATTAATCACTTACTAACTTACCCAGAGCAACTTCCAGTTCTACAAGATCCATTCATGGTAAGAGCCCTACCCTATACAGGCATACATTTTTTATCATTTTTATTTATTTATTTATTTATTTTTTGAGACAGAGTCTCACTATGTGGCCCTTGGTAGAGTGCCGTGGCATCATGGCTCACAGCAAACTCAAACTTTTGGGCTTATGTGATTCTCCTGCCTCAGCCTCCCAAGTAGCTGGGACTATAGGCATCTGCGATGCCTGCCTATTTGTTGTTGTTGTTGTTATTGTCGTCATTTTTGTTTAGAAGGCCTGGGCTGGGTTTGAACCCACCAGCCCCTGTGCATGTGGCTAGTGCCCTAACCACTGAGCTACAGGTGCTGAGCCTGTATTTTTACTGTCTTTTTCTATGTTTAGATTTGTTTAGAATTGCACTGGGGTGCAATTGTGTATAGCATTTAGTGAGGTAACATGCTATACATGTCTAGTCCACTTGACTAGAGGTCAATGCCATTACACTTGCTACTTCTCTTTAGCCATGTAACAAAGTCAAAACCTGTCTCTAAGTATTTTAACTTTCATACTTCTAGTGGTCTTATCCCGTAACATCATTTTAGCTATATACTTCCTTGGCCACACCTTAGATTTCAGCATCACTCCAAACTGTTCCACTTATGAAGTCACTAAGTTATATATTCCACTGTTTTCTAACCCTTGTCTTTCTTGTGTGCTCACGCAGTTATCCGATTATAGCTGTTCTTCCATTTCAGTTGGCCCTCCAGTCCATTAACTAGTCAATTAATTTTCTCTACCTATTTACTCCTCTCCTGAATGCTCAGCATAATAGTAATGACTTAATAAATGATAACACATGAAATTATATTATCATCCAGCTTAGATCCATGATCCATTATTACTCAACTATTTTTATTTGACAACTACCTGGTAATACCTTAATCCCTAGAACTATCTACCTTCTCTACAACCAAACTAATAGGCACTGTTCAATAAAAATCACAAAATTAGGCTGATTGATGCTACTGAAAATTCAGATTCACCAATTTTACTGGGCCCACAATATTTTTAGACATTCTTATTATGTTTTCTTCCTCGGTTTGGTCTCCGCTATCAACAATAGCTACACCAAAAGTCTTCCTCTTTCTTCAAAACTCTACTTATTACCTACATTTGGGTATCTCATAGACATTTCAGATCCAATAGGTTGAAGATCGTACTCAATGTCGTTCTCACTCAACACCACCCTTAACCATCCAAGTACATTCATTCCCTTTTCCAGCTCCCTCACTTTGGTAAATGGCACCACCTCCTTGTCTCCAATTGCCTCACCAGCCATCCTCCAAATCAATCACCAAGTCATGTTGACTACTTCCTATATGAGGTTGGACAATTAAGTATGTGAACTCATCCTAGAAAAAGAGCTACCTGCCTCATTGCTGAATATCACTATGGTCATATTCATAGTACTCTCCTTGGCCATCTGGTGACTATAGTGATATTCAACAACGAGGTATGTAAGCACTTTTAGGATGAATTTGTGGACCTCACTATCAGACCTCATAAGATGATAGCTTTGTGGCCATTCTAGAAAGAGAGTTCCAAAATTGTTTTAAAGGGTGGACTAGGTGCTAGCATCAGTGCACATCTTCCTAGGGGAGTACTTCAAAGGAGACCATACTGACATTCAGTAATGGGGCCTATAGCACTTTTTCTAGGATGAGTTTGCAAACTTAATTATTGGACCTCGATCAAACCACTTTTCTCATGCTTACTAGTAGCCCAGATCAACATTACTTTCTAATAGCTATCGTTTTCAAAGCCCACTCTCACTGCCTCCACTGTTGTGCCAATTCTAATTCCTACTCCAACTATAAAGTTAACCTTTGTTGTTTTCTTGTGGGTTTTTTCTTTCTTTTTTTTTTTGAGACAGCGCCTCAAGCTGTCACCCTGGGTAGAGAGGTAGAGTGCCCTGGCTTCACAGCTCACAGCAACTTCCAACTCCTGGGCTCAAGTGATTCTCCTGCCTCTACCTCCCAAGTAGCTGGGACTACAGGCACCTGCCACAATGCCTGGCTAGCAGCTGTTGTTGTTTGGCAGGCTTGGGCTGGATTTGTACCCGCCAGCTCAGGTATATGTGGCTGGCACCTTAGCTGCTTGAGCCACAGGCGCCGAGCCTAAAGTTAACCTTCTAATTGGCTTAAGATCCCTCCTAGGCTCTCTTAGCTCTGACCCTAGCCAAACTCTCTAACTTTACTAAATTTCTTTCAGTCTCAAACATGTCACTTTCTAATTCCTAGGACTTTGCAAAAACTATCTTCTCTACCTGATATACTTTCCCTCTACTTGTTAACTTAACCTGGCTGTTATTCAAACTTCAGGTCTCAAATTAAATATCACTTACTCTAGGGTCTACTTTATTTCCCAGAATAGGTAACTGCCTGAATTTACAATCTCATGTAGACCAACATGATACAAAGTGGTTCTTAAAATATATAAGAAATAGTGTGAGGAAGGAACCTCTTTTTTTCTACCTGAGAGAGTCATACAGTAGACGACATCGAAACATAGTTTTAAAGGATGAACCAGGGTTTACCAGAAGGATAAGGATACTATACCCTGCCACATACATACACAAAGGGAACAGAAGAAAGAAGTGACAGGATAGTCAGTGTCCAGAGAGATATACAAACATGTGCATATGCAAGTTATGAGGCAGAAAGTAAAGAAAGGAGATCCAGGGACAAGTAATTTTGTATCACAGTGGAATAAACTATAAGGGTGTGATGGATCCAATTCAGTGCTTCCCAAATGCAATCTCCAGACCATCTGCTCCAGAATCACCTGGTATTTGTGGCATATGTTAAAATCTGCTGACTTCTAGGCCTTATTCCAAGTGGAATCAATCCGATTTCCTGGGTTTAAGGCTCAGTATTTGTAACCTTAGCAACAGTCCAAGTGGTCTTATGTGCATCAGTTTGAGAACTGTCAGTGAAAAAAACTGACCTTTGTTATAAATAGGGTCACTTAAGTAGATTTATTATTTATATAAATATAAAGAAAAAAGTTTAGTTTTCTGTTTAGTGATTAGGGTTAGCAAAATTCTTTGAGACTCAAGTATAGATATCACACCTTAGATCTCTCCATCTCTGGCTATTTGGGAGAATTAATTGATTTTAGTAAACCAGGACACATCAGATGAGGGACATAACATGAGGTAGTCTTTTGCATTTGGAAGGCAGAAAAGAAAAACTGCTCAATCCTTGGGAGATTCTCATAGAAAAGCAGAGATTGTGGTCCCTGCAATGATAGGATACCCAAATTCAGATAGGCACAAACCGTATAGCTTTATCAGAGTATGTGTGAAGGGACTGGAACTAAACATGTACAAAGAGACTCTGATGAACTGAAGCACCGAGAGAATAAATGTGTCTATGGAATCACCCTTATCTGAAAAGACCTTACTGGCCTTTGCCAAAAATTGAACCAGTGAAATTTTGCTGTGTGGAGCCACCAGTAGCACCAGGTAAGTATCTGACTTCTGTACCATCCAGCAGCAAAAAACAGTAGTAGCAGACGGAGAGCCACTAGAACTTTTCCCTGCTCAGAAGCAGAAACCATATATACCTTCTGTTTGGAATGAACAAACCCTCTTAAGTTTTCAAATACAGGGAAAAGGGAAATGCCTGTATTTCAGAAAATACATAGAAAAGGGTGATACTGATTTCTCTGCAAAATACAGAATATAGGGATTTGGGTTTTGGTTTAAGAGAAATAAGAGATGGATTGTATTTTCACTCTGAATACTGTGGGGCAGATCATAACAGTTGCATGATAACAGATGTAAAACATCTATCAGTCTCACTACAATTAATCAATGAGTCGTAGGCATCATCACTGTTATTTTAGAACACTGGTTCTCAACCTTCCTAATGCTGTGACCCTTTAATACAGATGATATCATCACACTGGGTACTCGTATATGGACGGACCCACCTGGAAACAGGAGCAGTGTCTTGGTTCCTAAGACCATCAGAAATATGTGTTTTCTGACCTCCAAAAGGGTTGTGACCCACAGGTTAAGAACCGCTGTTTTAGAGGTAAAGCAGTTAAAGGGGCAAGGTTTACAGTCTAAATATTGGGGTGGATGGTTACAAACAGGGAAATTAGGAGAAAGATCTGAGTTTGTGGGAAATATTTGGCTTTTGATGTGCTGAGGTTGAGGTAGAAGATATCCAGTCGGAATTGCTCATTTGCATAGGACGCATTTACTACCATTTCTGCTTGTCAAAATCTTATCCTTCCTCTACCCACTCCCAGTTCCCCCTTTTCTGCTCCTACACCTTCAATCTTTTGCAATTATATGGTCTTTCTTTTAGCACATTTATATTTCTACTATTGCTCTTATTACATTCTAATGTCAATTATTTTTCTATGTGCCAACTATTTTTTAGAAAATGATTATCATTAATTTTAAGATTTTAAGTTTTCTTTCTTTTGAATGCCACACTAATTATATATGATAGTACCAGATAACAAGTGTATTTACACACTGAATATAAAATAAATACAAAGTAACTGAAAAACAAATTAGTTGTCCATTGATTGATTTTGCTTTCCCACTATCATCCTGTTTTATTTTTCTTTGCCTTTTATAAAACCTTTTCTTTCTTGTTTTCAAATCAACATTTGACTCTTGTTTTACCCACTGTATTTCTATTGGTTTTTCCTCAGCTGGTATAACAAAAACATCTGCAGTGGGATCATGGGGAACAAAGGTCTTCGACTCTTTCTGTCTGGGTTTCTGTGTATCTTTCACTTGCTATTTCTCTCTGTATTTTGCAGCTGTGATGGATCTTAAGGTAAACTGATTCACGTTTGGCAACTGGTAGTGGGAATTTTCATAGGAAGTTGGTCCTCCAAAATGTCCCTAGAAAATCTTTATGAGATTTAATACAAAACGAGATTCTGTTTCTTTAAGAGCAGCATCTCCTATGATCTGAAAGTTCTGAAACCATATTCTATTATACAAAATGCTGAAAGTAAACACATGGTCCACAAATGGTTGGCTTCTGGGATAAAGACGCTGGTGTACTAAAGATCTGAATTAAGAGTTCTTTTAACAAAACACAATGTGGTAATTCAACAAAAACAAGGTCAAAAGACAAAAGGGGCAGAGAACTTTTCAAACAGTTTCCAGTCCTCTTTAGCTGTGATATGAATATTTTGAACAAGGAATATAGCAGGTAGTCCATAAGGTGGATTTGAAAGCCTAAGATGTGAAAGAAGCACATATACAGATCCTGTTTATTCTTAGCTTCCAAATAGATGCATTTATTATAGCTTTTCATTTCATGGCTCTCATTAATTACAAATAATTTATCTTTACGATCCATTTTATTATTTTCTTTAGAAAGAGGCATCAGTGTTCTCAAGTCCTGCATTCAATGTCTTGTTCTGAAATTTATTCCTCTGGAAAAAAAAAGGTAAGAATCTGTTCCTTATTTTTCCACTTTGTCCTGGCAAACAAGGCCTAGGACATGGTCTCTCTCTTCTTCTGTGATGATGTTCCCCTTAGCTGGCCTTATCAACCATTAATAGTGAATTCCTTGGTAGCAGGAAGAGGATGAAGCCAGGTATATTGTTTTTGTTTATTCCACAGGATATTGCCCCTTAGTACTTCTTAAATCTAACAGCAGCAATCAAGGGAAGGCCCAGAGCCCTATATGACCTAGATAATGAGCTCATCTAAACGTCACATCCATTTGCAAGATGAACACAGGGAACCCAGGATTCTGTAGAATCCTAGTAAGACTCCTGATCCTCTCTTGCGTAACACTGATAGCTTCACTAATTGCCTTGAGACCTTCAGGACTAATCTCATAATGCCTTTCATGCCCTGTCTCTCCAAGGACTCTGCAGCTCCCAGGTCATCCTTCAATGCCCAGATTCTAATCCCCATATATCTCTATGGGTCATGGGACAAATTCTTCACATGCCTCAGTACTACTTATTCTCCTTCTCTGCTTTATTTTTCTCCATAGCATTTACCACTTTCAGATTATTTAGTTGTTTGTGTCAACTTTTAAACATAAGTTCCATAAAGACAGAGATAAAATTCTGTTTTATTCACTATTATAACTCCAGTACCTGGCTCATGGGATAGCATAATAGTTATTTGCAGAATAAATAAATGAACACATATTTATTAATTCATTCTAAAAATATTGAATGCCTGTAATATATCCCTAGGATACACTGAAAAGAAAGGCATAGTTTCTATCCTCCAAAAGCTTACAATCTATGAGAAACAAAGACATTAAACAAACACTAAATAATTATTCATAATTATGATAAATTCTGCCACAGAAAACATAGGACATATACCAGGGAGACCTAACCTAGAGGGATAGGAATGGGCATTACAAGTTAGAGCTTATGGAAATACACTTAAGTATAGACTGAAGGATAAATAAGAATTAAGTGAGCAAAGAAGGGTGAAAGAAGATTTCAGACAAAAAGAAAATGTCAGAACCCTAAAAAAAAAACAACCCATAGTTGTTTGTTAAGCAGCTTTATTTTAAAAAATTGACATGAAATAAACTGTATCTATTTCAATCAACTTCTTAAATTTTGGCATGTGTTAAGTTTAACATAGGTGGGTGGCGCCTATGGCTCAGTGAGTAGGGCACCAGCCCCATATACCGAGGGTGGCAGGTTTAAACTTGGCCCTGGCCAACTGCAACAAAAAATAGATGGGAATCGTGGCAGGTGCATGTAGTCTCAGCTACTCGGGAGGCTGAGGCAAGAGAATCACCTAAGCCCAAGAGCTGGAGGTTGCTGTGAGCTGTGACAC
>NW_003852597.1:321152-344385 GCF_000181295.1 Otolemur garnettii | reverse complement strand
AAAAAAAAAAAAAAGATAAGGACTAGAAACAAAAACCTTATAAAGAATGAATAAAGATAAACACATTCAGAAAAGAAATCAGATGATTACTGCAATGAAATGTTAAGCAATAATAATATTAGTAATGCAAAGAAAATAACATTCACATTGTCAAATAAGAGTATGACCATTATAGAATGCTTTGACTCTGAGGTTCAGTATAGAGTCATCAATTAACTTATTTTTTTTTCAAAGTCTCAAAAAAATAGACAATTAATATTTATAAATAAAAATAAAAGATAATTTCAAAAAACAGATCATGCCAAACCTTATAGACAATAGAAAAAGAGAAAATACTTCAAAATAATTCTGCTTAATCTAGATATGCCTGATATTAAAATTAGAAAAAATATATTATTATAGCAATTGTCTTTTCAAAAAGATCTCATGGACATAAAGATGAAGAATAGATAAGTCAAGAACAGTTTCTGGGGGAATCAGTTAGGCAACGCTGACAAGAGATGATAGTAGTTTGGCCAAGAGTGGTGGGAGCAGAGAGGATACATTTTAGACTGACTCAAGAGTTAATTAGAAAGTAGAACTATCAGGACTTAGTGATGGGTTAGATGTGATGAGTAAACAAAGTAGAGGAGTCAGTGATAATTTTCAGTTTTCTAGCTGAACAATTACTTGAACGTGATGTTACTTTCAAGATGGGGACTCTGGAGAAAGAGGACTTCAGTGGAAAAGATGGGTTCAATTTTGGACACATTGAGTTTGATGTGGCTAAAAAGATACATTAAGTGGATATACCCAGAAAGCAGTCAATTAGACAAAAGGTCAGGTATGGAGGGAACACACTGCAAAGGTGACTGAGAAAGGGCAATTAGGCAAATAACAGGCACCCAGATTGGAAAGGAAGAAGTAAAACTATTATCTCTACTCACGGATGACATAGTCTTATATATAGAAAGAAGTAAAACTATCATCTCCTTTCAAAATCAAATCCTAAGGAATCCACACAAAAGCTATTAGAGATAATAAATGAGTTCAGCAAGGTTACAAGGTTCAAAACACAAAATACTTCCAATGAACAATCCAAAAATGAAATAAGAAAACAATTAAGGTATAGAACCTTACTACTACCCTAGAAAGTTCCCTCGTGCCCTTACAAAGTCAATTCCCTCCCAAAGGCAACCACTGTTCTGATTTTTTTAACCATTGGTTAATTTTGCCTATTCTAATTTTTTTTCTTTTTTTTAAAAGACAAGTGTCTCAAGCTATTGCCCTGGGTAGAGTGCCATAGCATCATAGCTCGCATCAATGTCAAACTCTTGGGCTTAAGTGATCCTTTTGCCTCAGCTTCCCAAGTAGCTGGGATTACAAGCACCCGCCAAAACGCCTGGCTATTTTTTGGTTGTAGTTGTCATTGTTGTTTGGTAGGCTCAGGCTGGATTCAAACCCACCAGCTCTGGTGTTATGTGGCTGGCGCCTCAGCTGCTGTGCTACAGGCGCCAGGCCAATTCTGCTTATTCTAGAACTTCATGAAATGAAATCATACAATATGTACTCTCTCTCTCTCTCTTTTTCTTTTTGGAGACAGAGTCTTACTTTGTTGCCCTGGGTAGAGTGCTATGGCATCATAACTCATAGCAACCTCAAACTCCTGGGTTCAAGTGAAACTCTTGCCTCAGCCTCTCAAGTAGCTGGGATCACAGGTATCCACCACAATGCCCAATTATTTTTAGAAAGGGGGTCTCTTTCTTGCTGAGGGTGGTCTTAAACTCCTGAGCTCAAGAAATCTAACTGCCATGGCCTCCCAGAGTGCTAGGATTGCAGGCATGAGCTACTGCACCCAGCCTAATATGTCCTCTCTTAGTAAGACTTTTTTCACTCAGCATAGTATTTCTGAGATACATTCATGCTTGTATGTATCAGTAGTTTGTTCCTTCTTATTGCTAAATAGTGTAGTCCACTGAATGAATATAACAGTTTAGCTATTCTCTCCTGTTCATGTACAACTAGGCCTGTTTCCAGTTTGGGGCTATTATGACCAAAGCTACTATGAACATTCTTGTACTAGTTTTTTTTGTTGACATTGTTGAAATCTGTTTTCATTTAGCTTGAGTAAACACTTAGGAAAGAAATTTCTGGGTCACAGGATAAATGTATGTGTATACTTTTTCCCGAAGTGGTTATACCATGTTTTGTTTCAACAACGATGTATGTTTGAGACTTCTGATTGTTCTACATTCTTACCAACATTTGGCTAATTATAGCCATTATGGTGGAAAACAGTATTATTTTACTGTGGTTTTAATGTACACTTCCCTGATGACTAATGATGTTGAGTGCTTTCCCATGTGTTTATTAGCCATTTGTATATAATCTTTTATGAAGTGTTCATCTTTTATGTATATTTTATTGAGTTGTCTCTTTATTACTGAGTCATAAACATTCTTTAAATATCTTAAATATCAATCTTCTGGCCAGGCAGAGGGGTTCACACCTGTAATCTCAGCACTTTGAGAGGTCAAGAGTTTGAGACCAGTCTGGGCAACATATCAAGACCCCATTCCTATACACACACACAAAATTAGCTGAGCACAGCTAAAATTAGCTGAGCACAGCCTGTAGTCCTAGCTACTCAGAGAATGAGGCAGAAGGATGGCTTGAGCCCAGGAATCCAAAGTTACAGCATCACACTGAGTTATCATTGGGCCACTCCAGCAAGGGCAAGAGCTCAAACCAAAAACCAAAAACCAGAAAAAACCTTTGCCAACTATATGTTTGGCAAATATCATCCCTAGGCAATAATATTTATTGACTGAGCTACTTGCAGATTTAAAGTAATGTTACTGAACTCTTCTCTTTGGAACCAAAAAGAGGTTAGATTTAAATCCTAGCTCTGCATATAACCAGCTATGGGAATTTGAGCAAGGTATTTAACTGTTCTGGGCATTTTTTCTGCATGTGTAAAACAGAGATAATACTTACCTTGACAGGGTTGTTGTGAATATTTAGATAGTAGATTTTGACATGTCTGGCACATAAAAGATCCTCAATAGATGTTACCTCCATTCTTTTCTGATTTTAGTTCTATTATATGATAGTTGCCTTAAACAGCTGAACTGCAATTCTTAAGAGTGTAAAACCATAAAAATTTGAATTTTCACAATAATACAAATTGTAATAAAAGACACCATAAAGAAGATATCATAAAGGGTTTCTGGTAAGAGATTAATGTGTCTTTCTTTTATTCTAATTCAGTAACATATGAAAAATAAGGCTAAATCTAAAAGTAGTCAAATCAAATGAAATGCAACTGAAGGTGAAACTAGAAGGAAAACGTAAATGATTCATATTACATTGTGCTAAAAGACATCTCTTATAGCACACAGAAAAGTGAAATGACGTCCTACCGTAAATACAGTTGTACTGAATCCCACCCATACCAGAAGTAGTTGTATGTTGCTTCTTATAGAGATTCACATAAAAAATAAGTTTAACCCAATAGCATTGTTAGGGCAATAACTTCAGCATGTTAATAATACTTAAAGTAACTAAGTTATACTAGTAATTTACTATAAATAAGTTAGTGTAAGTAATAGTAATCACTGTAAGTAAGAGTTTTTTAATATAGCACGGAAATTGCTTTATTGCTTTCTATTCCAACATTTATTGATTGCTATAACAAATTTCATGTTCTGGACTCAAATTCTCTTAATTTAACTAGTCAAGTTACTTAACTATTTTAAATGTCATTTCTATCATATGTAAAATGAAGGTAATAATATGACCTATTTTATATCACTCCAATGAGGATTAAATAAGCTTATAAGGACCTACTTGGCCAGGCGCAATGGCTCACACCAGTAATCCTAGTACTCTGGGAGGCCAGGGCAAGAACAAGAGCAAGACTCCCTATCTACTAAAAATAGAAAAATTAATCAGGGATCCTGGCACACCTATAGTCCCAGCTACTCAGGAGGCTGAGGCAGAGGATGGCTTGAGTCCAGGAATTTGAGGTTGCAGTGAGCTGTGATGATGCCACTGCACTCTACCCAGGGCAAAAGAACAAGACTATCTCAAAACAAAACAAAACAAAACAAAAACTTCCTTAGCATAAAATACTTTTAGCATATAGTAAGCGCCGAGGAAATATTAGTTATTTATTATTGCTTTTGTTAAATTATGTTAGACAAGGTTCTTTTTAAAGTTTCTGTGACTAGTTTGGGCTTCATATTTCCTAATTTGGAGAGGTAATTGAGATATGATTATGGTTTATTTGTTAAACTGACTGGAAATCCCTGACAGAGATTATATACTTTCCAACCTTCATATCTCAGTTTAAATGTCATTTTCTTGGAGATCTTCTCTCCAAAGTAGTTTCTTCATTTAAATTTTAATATCTATGTAGTAAATATTGATAGATATGACTCAAATAAATGTTCTTTTGGGGTCCTCAGTACTTTTTCACAATGTAAGTTGTCCTGAGACCAAAATATTTGAGACTAATATGATGCATTGAAGAAAATATGTATTAGTTTTGAAAATAGGAACATTTCGGGTAAGTACCATAGCACAGTGGTTATGGTGCCAGCCACACACACACCAAGGGTGGCGGGTTTCAACCCAGCTCAGGCCAGCTAAACAACAATGACAACTGCAACAAAAAATACCCAGGCATTGCGGCAGGTGCCTGTAGTCCCAGCTACTTGGGAGGTTGAGGCAAGAGAATTGCTTAAGCCCAAGAGTTTGAGGTTGCTGGGAGCTGTGGTGCTCTGGCACTCTACCAAGGGTGACATAGTGAGACGCTGTCTCAAAAAGAAAAAAAAAAAGAAAATAGGAACATTTCACATTCTAGAAATAGACATCTGGCTTCACTTTTAAAAATTAGAAAATATGGCCAGGCACAGTAGCTCATTCCTATAATCCTACACTCTGGGAGGCCGAGGCAGGAAGATCTCTTGAAGCCATGAGTTGAAGACCAGCTTGAGCAAGAATGACACCCTGTCTCCATAAAAATTAGAAAAATTAGACAGGAATGGTGGCATGTGCCTGTAGTCCCAGCTACTCAGGAGGCTAAGGAAGAAGGATCACTTGCGGTCAGGAGTTTGAGGTTGCTGCGAGCTATGATGATGCCACTGCCCTCTAGCCCAGGGCACAGAGCAAGACCTATTTCAAAAAACAAAACAAAGTAGAAGTAAGGGTGAGGAGCGGCTGCAATACCCAGCAGAGGAGGCAGGCACCATGGCTGGTATCACCACCATCAAGGTAGTGAAGTGCAAGATCCAGGCTCTGCAGCAGCAGGCTGATGATGGAGAGGACAGAGCTGAGTGCTTTTGAGGGAAGTAGAGGGAGAAAAGTGGGCCTGGGAACACGCTGAGGCTGAGGTAGCCTCCTTGAACCATAGGATCCAGATGCTTGAAGAGGAGCTGGATCCTGCTTAAGAGTGATTGGCCACTGCCCTGCAAAAGCTGGAGGAAGCAGAAAAAGCTGTTGATGAGAGTGAGAGAGGCATGAATGTTACTGAAAACCAGGCCTTAAAAAAAGAAAAAAAAGCGAAAACCAGACCTTAAAAGATGAAGAAAAGATGGGACTCCAAGAAATCTAACTCAAAGAAGCTAAGCACTTTGCAGAAGAGGCAGATAGGAAGTATGAAGAGGTGGCTCCAAAGTTGGTGATAACTGAAGGTGACCTGGAAAGAACCAAGCTGGCAGAGTCCTGTTGCTGAGGGATGGATAAGATCAGACTAATGGACCAGAACCTGAAGTATCTGAGTGCTGCTGAAGAAAAGTATTTTCAAAAAGAAGAGAAATGAGAGGAAGAGATAAAGATTCTTACTAATAAACTCAAGGAGGCAAAGACTCATGCTGAGTTTGCTGAGAGATCAGCTGAGTAGCCAAGTTGGAAAAGACAATTCCTGACTTGGAAAATAAACTGAAATGTACTAAAGAAGAACACCTCTGTACACAAAGGATGCTGGACCAGACTCCGCTTGACTTGAATGAGATGTAGAGCACTCCAGTCCCACTCTGCTGTGGTTCTGCCTCTGACCCTACCTACACCTGAGGCCAGCCTGACCCAAGTTGAACTTTAAACTAAGGGTGGATCTTGAACTGGAAGGCTGCTTTCTCCATTCCCTTCTCCCTCAGTCTCCCACCAACTCCACCACTTTGTCTTTTTTGCCAAGCTGCCTCTGCCTATTCCCAGAGATTCCAGCTGGGCTAGAGTCTGAGGACCTATGGAACAGCATTTAAGGGAATGTAAGCATAATACAAAATGTCTTTAACAGGGTGTTGTAATGTACACATTTTGTAACTACCTTTGTTGTAACCACCATTTGTAAAACATTCCAAATACTTCCATAGCTCTAAAGCAACAATGTATTCCCTTTCTTACTTTTGGAAAGTGACTTTTCAGCTTAATGCATTTTGCCCTCTTCTTAGAGGAAAGAAAAAGGTATGGGCCTGCCTTACTGAGAATCAAACAGAGCCCCATAGGAAACCTCATTGCTCTGTACAAATACCAGACAAACCAGAAAGGTGGTCCCAGGAGGAGTTAGTTAGCAAAAAAACAAAAAACAAACCCCAAAATATACTTTTTAGGTTTTTGGCCTTAAGGTATCTTCGGACAACTTTATCTTTTATTTTCTTCATTAGAAGTGACCAAATTAAGATGGTAGGACCTCTGAGACCATTTTTTTTGGTCCTATCTTTATCCCCTTTTCAACCACTTCTCAACTACTCACAAAATGGATCATGAGCCCCTTACATTGAGTAGACCACATAATTGCTCTCCTGCCTCTTTAAAAGAAAGAAAATTATGTATTTGCCACTGATTTAGACATATGAAACTCATCTCATTACTCTTTGCTGGGTCTGAAGCTGCTATCTATAAAAGTGCCACCTCATTGTTTTGCATCAGTCTATGCTGGAGAAATCTTGATTGACTTACGTACAAGACTCTGAAAATTTTATATTATTTTGAAATTTTGCTTCTTTGGGTTTAGGGCACCTGGCCATCCCATCTGGCTTTGAGAGTGATCCATGGTCTGTGGGCTGGCACTGTATTCAGAGTACTGATTTCTGAAAGTTTCCTTCCCTGCTCAATCCCCACTTTGGGGGTAGGTTTCTGTGAGGTCTGTTAGGTGTCCATTCTGCAGCTTCTTGGCTTAAAATGTACTCTCCTTTGGTGTGGTCTCTTTGAGGGCAGATTAGGACAAAGGGAAAACTAATAATGCAACTGTTTTGATCCTAAATATTGACAAGTATCTTTTTGAAATAAAGAATCAATCCCTCAAAAAAAAAAAAAAAACGAAACAAAACAAAAATATCAGAAAATTTGGCAACATTGGGCCGAAATTTCCATACAGCATAAATTCTGCTGGAGCAGAGGGAAGACTATCTAGGTACAATAGCAAATATGATTCGCAATTTATAGTTTACCACAGTCTTTACCTAGATAGCCTCTCCTCTGCTCCTTACCTGCCTGGCTTTCCATAAACAACTGCATTTGTGCTAATCACTTTACAGGATAAAGTTCAAACTCCTTAGAAAATTATACAAAACTCTTGATAATCTAGTTCAAGCTAACTTTCCACTGTCAACACTCATCTCTTGTGCTCTCCCTCACATACATGCTCATCGTTGTCATGCTTTTTTACGCACTCTTTCACACTTCTAATCTGTGCATAGTTCCTTCTGCTTGGAATGTCCTCTCCACATTTGTTTTCCCAACTATCCAAGTATCTGAAGAACTCTACTCCTCCTTTGAAACTCAACCATACCAGAAGGTGAGAAAACATATAATCCCATATAGATGAGATAAACATTTAGCACAGAGGCTGGTGTATAGTAAGTTCTCATTAAATGTCTTTGCAACAACTTTAAGAAGTGGGACTCATTACCCCATAAAAGAAACAGGAAATTGTTGCTTAAAGACAACAGTGACTTAATGAAGACCAAGGAGCTAGTAAGTGACACAGTTGGAACATGAATCATAATCTCCCTAATTCTTTCACATTGTTATCACCAAGCTATACTGTCTCTTCCTATTCCAATTCAAATGACACAGAACTAACTGCAAGATTCCTAATACATTTCACTACATCACTTTTCTATTCAGGTACACCTCTAGTAATTTGCCAATCCAAACTACTCTACCTTTATATTCCTAATTGCTTTTCATAGTTCAGCACACAGTACAAGCTTAATATAGAATCTCAACTAATTCATATTATTAAATGAACAAATAAACCAATGAGAAAACTTCTATTGTACTAATAATCTGTATTAGATGATAGGCTCTGAATACTTTCTTTAGCATTTCCCATTTCACCTATCTTAATGCACAGTATGCAACTGAAAAAAAAAAACACTTATTAAAACCTATAATATATATATATATACATACATCACCCTGCTTTTTAAAGAATCTCACCACAGGTAATAACATTACACCACCAGGCTGGTGAAATACCAAAATTCAGCAACATGTGTGTGTGTGAGAGAGAGATGTACACGTATAATATCATTATGTATATTTCTCTATATCTATAGGCTGAGAAAGCTACTTGAAATCTGGAAGAATGTCCAAATGACTTTTTTTTCTCTGAACTTTCAGATATTGTTGTAATTTATAAATAAGTATATATAATTTTTGAAAAACAATAAAGCAATTTTAAGAAATGATTCTTTAGGGCCAGATGCAGTAGCTAACATCTGTAATCCTAGCACTTAGGGAGGCCAAGGCAGGAGGTTCACTTGAGGCCAGCAGTTTGAAACCAGCCTGGACAACATACTGAGACCTCTGTCTCTAAGAAAAAAAAAAAGATTCTTTGAATCCTCAACAGTAGTAGGATTAATCATATTCCCTCCAACCTTACTCAATCACATTGATGAAATAAATTAAAAAATCCTAAGAATAGATAACTACATAAATTAAAAGTCAGTTTTAGGCCTGATAAGATGGCTCACACCGGTAATCCTAGCACTCTGGGAGGCTAAAGCAAGAGCATCCCTGGAGCTCAGGAGGTTAAGACCAGCCTGAGAAGGCTGGGCACTGTGTCTCATGCCTGTACTCCTAGCACTCTGGGAGGCTGAGGCAGGTGGATTGCCCTGAGCTAACAGCCTGAGCAAGACTGAGACCCTGTCTCTAAAAACAGCTGAGTGTTGTGGCGGGTGCTTGTAGTCCCAACTACTTGGTAAGCTGAGGCAAGAGAATTGCTTGGGCCCAAGAACTGGAGGTTACGGTGAGCTATGATGCCACAGAACTCTACTGAGGGTTACTAAGTGAGAATGTGTCTCAAAAAACCAACCAAACAAACAAAAAACCAGCCTGAGCAAGAGATCCCGCCTCTACTAAAAATAGAAAAAATTAGTATGTTTGGGCCTGTACTCCCACATATGTGGGAGACTAAGGCAGGAAGATGGCTTGCACCCAGGAGTCTGAAGTTACTGTGAGCTAGGCTGATACCACAGCACTTTAGCCTGGGCAACAGAGTGACTCTGTCTCAAAAAAAAAAAAAAAAAAGGGAAAGAAAAAGAAAAATACATTTAACAGAGTAGAATCAAGAAATTTCAACATGAGGATTTACTCACACAATTAACTGTCAAATTAATTTTGAAAAATTCTGCCACTGCAACTACTCTGTATTGGCTTCCAGCACAGTCTTTGTTCTCTGAGTACATTTTCAATTCCCTAAAATCAGCTTAAAAAATTAATAAAAATGCCAAATATACTTGTCTGTTATCATTTTAACAAGCCATAATGCTATACCATAGAAACTAAGATTCAAAAATTAATTTTGTATTAAAAAAATAGTGTATGGTTATAAGGTTGGCAAATTAACTGACTCATCTGCAATGGCAGGTATCTGACAAAGATTAATTTAGGACAGATACTGTCTCTGAAACCAAAGTCCTGAACAGTTTCACAGCCTAACAATCACATGAAAGACTCCTGCTGCAGCTCTGCTATTACATTTCTTTCAGAAATAGTTCAGCCTATTTTCATAAGATTGGAAGCCATATTATTATATTCCATAAGAACTACAACAAAAGTACAAAAATAATTATAAAGAAATAAAGCTTGACAAAAAGGACTTTGTGAAAATGAACATTAACCAATACTATCAAACAAAATGCTGAGAGAATACCAGATGGAGCATTATATCACTGTGACCAATTTTTACTAGTTACAAATAACTCAGCAAATACACTTTAAAAGAAATCTAACCAACTGATCAGCAAGTTATTTTAACAAAAAAATTTTTTTGGGGGGGGACAGAGCCTCAAGCTGTCCCCCTGGGTAGAGTGCCGTGGCATCACAGTTCACAGCAACCTCCAACTCCTGGGCTCAAGCAAGTCTACTGTCTCAGCCTCCCAAGTAGCTGGGACCACAGGTGCCCGCCACAACGCCCGGCTATTTTTTGGCTGCAGCCGTCATTGTTTGGCGGGCCCGGGCTTTGAACTCGCCACCTTAGGTGTATGTGGCTGGCGTCCTAGCCGCTTGAGCCACAGGTGCCGAGCCTTAACAAAATTTTTATGTAATTATTTGCAAGTATAATCATTTCTATGGTACAAAAAAAGTAAAAAAAAAAAAAAACCCTGATATTTAAATGAGGCTATTCAATTAACAGGTCATCTTTATTCACTTAGCAACTGTTTTAAAGAATCAAAATTTCATAATATGAATTTTTCAGCCTAAAAATTCTTTCTAGGTCTAGGATCTTCTCAAATCCACAATGTCAAAAATGCACGGGAAAATCTATTACTATTAAAGAATACATACAGATCGGACCTCAGATGCAATGCTCAAAAATAAGGAAAGATGATCCATTCAGTGCTAGAACCAAATGCAAATCACGTTATGAAAATGAACAAATAGGATTCTGGTTAGGGGCTGCCCTATACTTTGTTTTGACTATATTTGTTGAGCAAATATTAATAGTTGTTCTTGTCTCTCAAAAAAGTTAACTTGAGGGCCTGGCATGGAGGCTCATGCCTATAATCCCAGCATTCTGGAAGGCCAACGTGGGAAGATCTCTTGAGCTCAGAAGTTCGAGACCAGCCTGAGCAAGAGCGCATCACCATCTCTACTAAAAATAGAAAAAAGTTAACCAGACTTTGTGGTGGGCACCTGTACTCCCAGCTACTCAGGAGGCTGAGACAGGAGGATTGCTTGATCCCACCAGTTTGAGGTTGCTGTGAGGTAGGCTGACACCACAGCACTGTAGCCTAGACAACAGAGTTGAGACTATGTCTCCAAAAAAAAAAAAAAAGTTAACTTGCCAAAAAAAAGAAGATAAAACAGCTCAATCAATAACAAACAGTAAATCACTGGTTAAAGGCTAAAGAACATAGTGTCATACATACTTGTATAGTAGCACAAATATATTCTCTGAACTGAAAAAATTGCTAATTTGTGTGTGTGTGTGTGTATTTGGAGGGGAGGCTGGACATGGTGGCTCATACCTATAATCCTAGCACTCTGAGAGGCCGAGGTAGGTGGATCACTTGAACTCAGGAGTTTGAGACCAACCTCAGAAAGAGCAAGACCTTATCTTGTGCACCTATAGTCCCAGCTACTTGGGAAGCTGACACAAGAGGATTGCTTGAACCCCAGGAGTCTGAGGTTGCCATGAGCTATGATGGTGCCACAGCACTCTACCTGGGGTGACAGAGTGAGACTCTGTCTCAAAAAAAATGTTACGTATTTTTTAAGAGACATGGTCTACCCTATGATTTTAGTGGTGGGATCATAGCTCACTGCAGTCTCAAACTCCTGAGTTCAAGTAAATCCTCCCTTCTTAAGCCTTCTGAGTAGCTGGGACTATGGATGGATGCCACCACACCTGTTTTTCTTTCTTTCTTTCTTTCTTTTTGGGGGGTTGCTATGTTGACTGGGCTCATCCAGAACACCAGGCCTCAAATGATCCTCCCACCTCAGTGTCCCAAAGCGCTGGGACTACAGACATGAGCCATTGCACCTGGACTGATTTATATATTTTTGAATTCTTTTATTTTGCAACATGATAATTAATGGCTGTTGTGACAGTTCTACAGAAAATTAAGCTACCCAAGACGTTAGACAAGACACTACTAACATCAACACAGAACTTTAGCAAGTACTTCAGATACGTTATCTTCTTCAGCTGAACTCTCTGGGGAAAATTATCCTCCCACTAAAGGAGCTATTAATACAAAGATTGCTACACACCTTTTTATCCCACAGGATGTTTTTGTAATCTTACCAGGACCTCTAGGATCACAGAGTTTAGAGTTAAGCAAATGAACCACGGATTTAGCTTATAACCACCATGCAAATCTTTTTTTTTTCTTTTTTCAAATCTTTCTTAAAATGAGTTTTATAAACCACTCTTCAATAAAACATACAAATATTGTGCCTCTTTTCTTCCTTTGTTAAAACTTACTGTTTTTTAACAAATTCTAAAACATAAGGTAAACTGAGAATATCTAAATTGCTAAGGAGTAGATCATAAAACCAAATAAAGATAGGGTGAATAAAATCAATAATATATTCCCCATTTAAGAAGTCACCTGTTTGGTTTTTCTATCTATTACAAAAGGAATAATTTCTTTTTGCTAAAAAATTATTAACCATCTCCAATTTAAACCATTTGTACTACTAGAGAAAATGCTAATTTTACAGAATACATATTAGGTTCATAATACATGAACTGAAAATACTGAGCTCAACAATAGAGTTATTGGTACTGCACAAACTAGACAGTTAAAAAAAAAGTCTATACGTTTGAAGATGTGATACAACATAGAAAGCAAGATTGGATGCTATTAAGGCAATAAAGAATGGTCACACACTATATACAAAACTTACGTCTGAATTTGCTTATTTATAGACATAGGATGTAGGATTTATAAACATAGATATAGGAAAGGAAACTATCTCAGCATATGATTTTTTCATTTAACTGACTTATTTTTTTTCCCTTCTCAATCACTCTTCAGGAATTAAGTTGTTCATTTATTTTTTACTATGCATAATTGAAAACTGATTAAGATCTTGACTTTTTTAGTTCTAATCTCAGGTGTCTCACATAACTAGCGATATTAACTTGAACTAATTTCTTATTGAGGCCTCATTTCTTCATCTGTAAAACTGGGACAATAACAGTACCCACCTCAAAAGAGTAAGGATTGAATAAATTAAAACATGTACCGGCAAAGTGTCTGGCACAGGGTAAATGCTCATTGTGTTTTAGCTTTTAATATCATTGTTATTGCTATTGTTCTGCAAATAAAAGTCAAATTATATCAAATGTCAATATTTACAAAGATTTAAAAATTAGAAGACTATAAGTATATACAACCAAGAAAGACACAATTCTTAAAATATCCTCAGAACTTTAGCCTATAATTTAAATAATAACCAACTATCATATGAAATAAAATTAGATGAGTTGTATATGTTTGTACTGTTGGTAACTTAACCTTTAAAATGAACATGTATAAAGTAATACACTCAAAAGTGGTCCTTATTCAAATAACTTGAGATGAGAAATCTAAGCTAAGAAAAGTATATTCTCTTAAACAATTCAAAGTAAACAGATAATGGGAGGGCCACTCAGTATTAATTAAAGTTCATTAAGGACTGAATATCACATTTATTTCTTTTTATTTTGAAAAAAACTTGTAGAAAATTTGCAAATACAGTTCAAATACTTTTTAAGAGCCATTGGAGAGTATGTTATCAATATGTTGCCATCACCCAAGAATATTTTTTGTGTATTTCCTTCAAATAAGAATATTCTCCTATATAACTATAAAAACATCAAAATCAGAAATCAACACCAAAATATTATTATACATGTATCATATAATCCACACACCTCATTCTAGTTCTGTCAATTATCTTTGATCAAAAATGTCCCAATAAGGATCTAGTCCAAAGTCATGTACTTTAAGTTTTTTTAGTCTCCTTCATTCTAGAATCAGCTGTTATCTTTCCCTGACTTTTATGACTTTGACACTTTTGAAGACTATGTCTTCCCAGTAGTGTCTATTATTTTATCACAACTAGATTTAGGTTATACATCTTTGACAGAAATATGTATATATAAGTGTTATCTTGTTCTTACTGTGTCCTATCAAGTATAGGGAAAATTTCAATTTTTCTCATCACTGGTTGAGGTTAACTTTGCTCATGTGATAATAGTAGTATCTGCCAGCCTTTCCCATTACAAAGGTTCTCCTTTTTTCCCCTTATGGGAAGATATATTGACATTATACAAATATACTCATGAATCTTTCAACTTGATCTTTTTAAAATGTATAACATATGACCTCTTGGGTTTCTATTTCACTCAACGGGTTAGTTACTTCCATTACTATCTTTATTTTCATGCTCAATTCATCCTATATTGGGCCAGCAGGAATCCCTTCAAGCTGCTTTTTCTGTCCTGTTTGACATGCTGCCACCATTCTTTGAGAAATCTTTGCTTTATAACACAAGAACATGTTTAAGGCTTACTTAGTACTTTCTCTGCCCCAACCCTAAGTTCAGTAATTTCTCCAAGGAGCCTAAGTTTCTTTTAGTGGACAAAAGTACTTGGAAACCAAGATCTGGGAATTAGATGTGTTGAATGTTATCAGGGTGATGCTGTTCTCAGACCCTTTCAATGAACAGAATACCATATGTATTTTTTCAACACATACTAAATACCAGGAGTTCACATAGGTATCTCCAATTACAATCCAATACCACTAAATTCATTCTAGTTTTCTCCCTGTTTTGGTTCCCTTCTCTGACAGTGAAAAACTTGGCTCCTGTTTTTCTTAATTGATTAGTCAATCACCACCTATCTACTATCATTACCTATACATAATCAATTTTCCACTGCCAGTGCAGCCCCCCCCCCATAAGGATACTCTCCTCACTTGGCCCAGCCTCAGAGAACCTGCAAGCATTGCTGACGTCCCCTGACACACCCTCCTCACTCCATGCATTTGTGCCCCCATCGCTCTTATATAAAAATAATCCTCTATCCTTTCAGATTCTGACATCTCAAGTTGTACCCTCCTTTCATGAGGACATTGTCCTCACCTACTTGAACTCTGGCACCCTATCCTAGGCCACTGCTCCCGCTGGGCTACAATATCCCCTTTCAGGACGCTGCCACTCCACCCTCCTTCCCTGTCTTACTTCCTCTTCTCTCTTGCTTCTCCTAGGTTTGGCCTGAATTTTCAGGAAGAGAAGACAGACAAGAGAAAAAGGAATAATTAAGGTTCAGGGTAGAAAAAAGAGGAAAGAGAAGAGCAAGTATTTTATGATGGCTTACAATTAGCTATTTAGCTACACAATGATTCCTGTTTCTAAAAACTAGGCAGTAAGTAAGGAACAAATAGTATAGAAGACAATAAGAAAAAAGAACATGATACGGAAAAAAATTATTTTCCTAAATGTATTGAATCCTTGTTCTTATATTATGCTGCCAATTATTAAGAGCTGTCATCAACTATAACAAGGCTATGAACTATGGCCAATTCTTTTTTTGCATCTTGTACTGAAAAAAAAAACACATAAAACATACAGTCTATAGACTACACAAAGTGGCAACAGCAGTAGAGCAATTCCTTATGACCTCTACAACCAAAACTATAAAATCAATAATGGTTAAGGATAAAGAGGGATATGCAAAATATACCTTTAGTAGCAAAATATGTCACAGTTCTGAATCTTATTAAATGAGAAGTGGGAGCCAGAGGATATTCTCCCTGCCCTTCTGTTAAGATAAATCAAGGAGATTGAGCAATCAGTTGCTGTTTGATATCAAATTAATACTTCAATAATATATCAAAGAAACATTAATAAAGCATATTCAATAATGCTATAAGTGATCTTTAAAACCTGCAAAATATATATGATTTTAAGGTCATATAATGTACTACCTTAGCAATAGATGGTATTTATGAAATAGAACAGATAATACAAAGAAAAGTAACATCAAGGAATAAATGACACTTAGCAAATACATTATCACTGGGGTATCTTTTGGTACTCTCCTGCCCAATGTTCACAGTAAATGAACACGTTCAATGGCCAAGGACTAAGAAAGGTCATGGTAACTAGGCTCAGGCTTCCTGGCAAGGACAGTCACTCCCCACTCCCAGGTAAGCCACCTAGACTAGCAGAGATTCTGGCCAAGAATTTATAAGGGAGACTGGAGGAGGGAGACAGTATTAGTTGTATTCCAGAGACCAGCTATAGTGGCAGTTTGTAACTCACCTAATAATCTTACTCTTGTTAAGTTTCCCCGGAAAAAGAAACCAAACAGAATCCTGAAGTTGTTATTCTCATACAGGGTGAATTTAATATATGAAATGAATTCAAGAGTCAAGGGAATGCATTACCCATATCTTTCCTTCAGGACCAAGGCATTCATTCCTTTAACTGCCATGGCACTTACAGCTATGTCCACCTCTACAAACTGTCCTCAACCAAAGTATCACAGATTGAATTCTCTGAAAGCAAACACCAAAACAGAATTTGAAATGCAAGATACTTAACTAGGTTTCAACACCTGTGCAGGAAAGGCAGCAGAAGCAGGACTGAGAAGAGAAAGAAGTCAAACTGCAAAGCACGCCTAACGAAAGCTCAGCCACTTAGGTATAGCTGGCTATCTGGAACAGGTACTCACAGAGTTCCACAGTGGGCTTGAAATAGCTAGACCTTTATATTCCAACCTTGCTCAGTCATTTGCAAGCTCCCCACCCACCAGAACAGTGATTTCCAACCAGTGTGCCATGGCACACTGGTGTGCCCTGAGAAGATCTAAGGTGTACCAAGAAAAATTTTAAAGATCATTAATAAAATTATTTTCTAAAGAACTTCAAAGCACAGTATTTGTTTTTTTAACTCCTTTTTTTTTTTTGGATGAACATAATTTAAGTGTGTCATGGAAGTTTAACTACAGGTTTTAATGTGCTATGAGATAAAAACGGTTGAAAAACACTGCCCTAGAAAAATATGACCTCAAATAAAGCAGATCTCTGCAGCAGAGACAGACTCTGAACTAGCTGATAGTTTAAAGCTGTTTGATGAAGGTACTTCCTACAACTGGGCAGCAAGGAGTTCCTTGAAGAGAAACTGTGTAATTCATCTTTATCTCTATCACATAAAGAAAAGCACCCCACCCAAGGTTATGCCCCCTGATCCTCAGTTTAGCCACATCCACTTCCAGACAACTCTAAAGTGCCACCCCAGTACCAAAGCTCTCCATAAGACTGAATGAGCTGGGCCTCGTGGTTCATGCCTGTAATCCAAGCCCTTTGGGAGGCCAAAGCAGGAGGATCCTTTGAGACACTGAGACACCAGCTTGGGCAACAACATAAGACCACTGTCCTTACGAAAATACTTTTTAAAAGTAAAAATAAATAAAAAAAATATACAGGCCTTATGGCATGTGCATGCACATGTAATCCTAACTACATGTTGGGCTGAGACAGGGGGATCGCTTGAGCTCAGTTCAAGGTTGCAGTGAGCTGTGATCATGCTGCTATGCTCCACCCTATCCAACAGAGGGAGAGTCTGTCTTAAAAAAAAAAAAAAAAGGCTGGGTGAGGTGCCTCACACCTATAATCCTAGCACTCTGGGAGGCAAAGGCAGGTAGATCCCTTGAGCTCAGGAGTTCAAGACTAGCCTGAGCAAGAGCGAGATCCTGTCTACTAAAAATAGAAAAATTAGTTGGGCATAACAGGTTCCCTGTAGTTGCAGCTACTAGGGAGGCTGAAGCAGGAGGATCACTTGAACACAGGAGTTGAGGTTACTGTGAACTAGGCTGATGCCACAACACTCCCCTATAAACTTTCTGCAAGCAAATTTGTATCTCAGAGTCTATTTCCCAGAGAAGGCAACCTAAAAAGCCCAATTCCATGGGAAGATTCAATAAAGAAGCTATGACCTACTCTACTCAGTAGCCTCATAGGACATTATTTTATTTCAGCTAGTGAAAGTCATTAAAATTCAGCTGTCTATGACATAATGTCAAGCCATCATTCTGTTGAGACAAAAACAACTTATATAGCAGCATTTGGATAAGTATCAGAACAGGATGAATACATGTTAGAGATGCCAAAACTGAAACATTTCCCAAATAGGAAATAGCAAAGCTGTATTAACCTTTTAAAAACTAAACTATTCCATTCATAACCTGAAAATTGGTAGATAAAAAAGGTTAATGAATCACATTCATCAATATTATATACATCAAGTCTCAAAGGCAATAAAGGAGTCGCAAAATTTAATCAAATAAAGGAGATTCTTCTACATCAGCAGTTCTCAACCTGTGGGTCATGACCCACAGGAACTGTATTAAAGGGTTGCAGCGTTAGAAAGGTTGAGAACCACTGTTCTATATAAATCAGTATTTCCTAAACTTATTTGGGATATGCACTCCTTCGAGCACCAAATAAATGTATAAATTGTCTTCCTGGAAAAATATCCATTTCCATTTGTAAAATCTGAAAATAATTTCAAGAGTTCATGGATCCTTTAGCCATCTATAGATGTGAGGTTAATAACCCCTGGCCTAAATTAGATTTATAAAGTTGAGATGACATCTATCTCTCTAACCCATGCTAATTTAAAAGGCAAAAGTGCAGCTGAATAAACATATCATCTTTAATTTATTTTTATTACATTATTACACAATAAATACTTGAATAGGTTCTTACAGTAAAACAATTCAAACAATACATATTAAACTAAATTCCTTCTTGGCCAACACACATTTCCATTTTTTTTTGTAGGGATTATCAGTTTGACATAAATCCTTTCGGACTTTTTCAAAAATAAATGCAGCTATTAAAATGTACAGAATTGGCCAGGCACTGTGGCTCATGCCTGTAATTCCAGCACTCTAGGAGGCCCAGGTGGGAGGATCATTTGAGCTCAGGAGTTCAAGACCAGTCTGAGCAAGAGCAAGACCCCTATGACTACTAAAAATAGACAAACTAGCCAGGCGTTTGGCGGGCACCTGTAGTCCCACTTACTAGAGAGGCTGAGGCAAGACAATCGCCTGAGTCCAAGAGATTGAGGTTGCTCTGAGCTGTGATCCCACAACATGCTCTACTCAAGGTGACAGAGACTCTGTACATACACACATAAAACACAATGTACAGAATTATTCTGAATAAACTATGTTAAGGACTAGCATTTAAAAATAAAGGAGGTTGGACATGGTGGCTCACACCTATAATCCTAGCACTTTGAGAGGCCAAGGTGGAAGATGGTTTGAACCCAGGAGTTCCAGGCTGCAATGAAGTCTGATGAGGCTACCATACTCCATCCTGGGCAACAGAATAAGACTCTTGTCTCAAAAAATAAATAAACAAACAAACAACAGGTAAAAACAAAGCATAGGTAATAGCAATTTTTACTACTATCTGTAAATTAAGTTGCTGAGCTTAGTGATTTTGTCACATTAACTCTTTCAGGAATCCAGTCTACTCAATTAAATCAACTTGACCCACAAGTTCCTAATCTGGTTTGGAAAAAGCTAGGGTATAAATTCATCAATAAATCAATTCAATCAACATCTACTAACTGAGCCCATTATATGTTAAGTCACTGTGCAGCAATGGTTTGCTAACATTGAAACCTGGGGAGCTGTCAAAAATACAGCTTCTTGAGCCCCACTCCAAACGTAGTTAACTAGCATTTCCAAAGATGGAGCCTCAGGATCTGTATATGTACCAAAGCTTCTCAAGTGACTATGAAAAGCAGTCAGGGCTAGAAATCATGAAGTCATACAAAAGAATAAGACAGTGGTCTAAATTTACTTCAACAGAGACCTCTTCAAAGTCCATGATGAATCCTACTAGGTATCTGCTGAATACTACTTAATAGAATACAATCCTTGTCCTAGGAGAGCTTGTAGACTGGAAGAGAGAATAAGACGTGTAATAGACTATAGCACAAGCTACAACTGCAAAGTGCTTCTATCCCCTCCACTAAAATGCTCCATGAAAGCAGGAACTTTGTTTTGTTGACCTCTGTATCTTCAGTGGTTAGACCAGGGTCTGGTACATAAGTACTCAAATAAACAAATGTTGGATAATGCATCAAAATAAAGTGGAAGGAAATTTTAATTTCAATGAAATGGCATTTTTAAGAATAGATGTATAGAATTTTAAGAGGCAAGGGAGGGGGAAAAAGAACAAATATTCACAGTACCCCTACAAGATGTAAGAAATTCTAAGCTGCTTTCTCATGTAACTGCCATATCAACATTTTGACATAGTACTATGTCCCCATTTTATGGATAAGGAAACTGAGGCACAGAGAAGTTAAGTAACTTGTCCAAGGTTACATATCTAGAAAGTGGTGGTGGTGGTGGGGATTTGAATTGAGATCTCCAAACATAATGCTTAAGAATTCAGACCTCATTTCCTATGAAACAGATTGTCTTTGAAGATTTTCCTTTTCTATTTTGGAATATTTGCTTTTCCTTCTTTTTTTTTTTTAGAGACAGAGTCTTACTTTATCGCCCTCAGTAGAGTGTTATGACATCACAGTAACCTCCAACTCCTGGGTTTAGGAGATTCTCTTGCCTCCCAAGTAGCTAGGACTATAGGCACCTGCCACAACGCCCGCTATTTTTTTGCACTTTGGCCAGGGCCAGGTTTGAACCTGCCACCCTCAGTATATGGGGTCGGTGCCCTATCCACTAAGCCATAGGCACTGCCTGGAATATTTGCTTTTCTAACAATTGTTTTATTGCGATATAATTCACATATAATAGAACTCATTCTTTCAAAGTATACATTTCTGTGGTATTTAGTATATCCACAGATTTGTGCAACCTCTGCCATTACCTAAGTTTAGAATATTTTCATCAGCCCAAAAGAAAATCCCATACCGATGAGTAATCACCCCCTCTACCCCCAGCCCCTATAAACCGCTAATCTACTTTCTGTCTACAGCATTTATTTATGTAACATGTGACCTTTTTCAACTTTTTTTTATTGTGGTAAAATATACATAAGATTTACTATTTTTATGTATACAGTTCCGTGGCTTTAAGAACATTCACGTTGTGGCTTTAAGTATATTCACATTGTTAAGAAAAAATTAGCCAAGTGTGGGGATGCCTACCCTAGAGATAGGTATTATCTAGAGATGAGTATTACCACTACCTATCTCTAGAACTTTTTCATTATTCCATATTAAAACACTGGACCCATTAAATAGTAACTCTCCATGCTTCTCTCCCCTCAGTCCCTGATAACCTACTTCTGTCTCTATGAATTTGCCTCTTCTAGATACCTCATTTAAGTAGAATCATATATTATTTGTCCTTTTGTGCCTGTTTCACTTAGCATAATGCCTTCAATGCTCATCCATATTGTAGCACATATCAGGATTTCATTTCCTTTTAAGGTAAAATAAAGTTCAATTGAATATATATACCACATTTTTTTTTTTTTTTGAGACGGAGCCTCAAGCTATCCCCCTGGGTAGAGTGCCATGGCGTCATGCTCACAGCAACCTCCAACTCCTAGGCTCTAGCGAGTCTCCTGCCTCGGCCTCCCAAGTAGCTGGGACCACAGGCGCCCGCCACAACGCCTGGCCATTTTTTGGTTGCAGCCATCATTGTTGTTTGGCAGGCCCGGGCTGGGGATTCGAACCCGCCACCTTAGGTGTATGTGGCTGGCGCCCTAGCCGCTTGAGCCACAGGCCCCGAGCCTATACCACATTTTTTAACTCGTCACCCTGGCTACAGTGCCATGGAGTCATACCTCACCACAATCTCAAACTCTTAGGTTCAAGCAATCCTCTTGCCTCAGCCTCCCAAGTAGCTGCAATGACAAGGCACCTGCTACAACACCCGGCTAATTTTTCTAGTTTTAGTAGAGACAGGGTCTTGCTTTTGCTCAGGCTGGTCTTGAACTGCTGAGCTCAAGCAATCCACCCACCTCAGTCTCCCAAAATGCCAGGTTTACAGGAGTAAGCCACCGCCCCCAGCCCCAGCTAATTTTTTTTGTTTTTAGTAGAGGCTGATCTTGAACTCCTGAGCTCAAGCAATTTACTTGCCTCAGCCTCCCAAAGTGCTAGGACTGTAGGCATGACCCACTGTGCCCCACTTATACCACATTTTTTGTAAGAGATAGGGTCTTACTCTGTCATCTAGACTACAGTGCAGTGCTGTAATCACAGCTCACTGTAGCCTCCAACTCCTGGGCTCAGGTGATCCTCTTGCCTCAGCCTTCTGAGTAGCTAGGACTACAAGTAGGCATCACCACATTTGGCTAATTTTTTCTTATTTTTTGTAGAGATGTGATCTGGCTAGGTTGCCCATGCTAGTCTCAAACTCCTAGCCTCAAGTGATCCTCCTCCCACTTCAACTTCCCCAGATGCTGTGATTACAGGCATAAGTCATTACATTTTTCAAAATCCATTCATCTGTCAATGGATACTTGGGTTGCTTCCATATATGGCTATTGTGAATAATACTGTTATAAACATGGGTATATAAATATCTGTTCAAGTCCTCATTTTCAATTCTTTTGGTTACATGCCAGAAGTAGAACTGCTGGATCATATGGTAATTATATGTTTGATTTTTTGAGGAACTGCCATACTGTCTTCTACAGCAGCAACACCATTTTGTACTCTTTAAGGGTTCCAATTCATTCACATCCTTGACAAAATTTATTTTGTGGTTTGTTTTTCTTTAATATCTATCATAATGAGTGTGAAATGGTATTTCACTGTTGTTGTGATTCCCATTTCCCTAATGATGGGTGATATGGAGCATCTTGTGCTTATTGGCCACTTATACACACTCTTCGGAGAAATGTTTATTCAAGTCATTTGCCATTTTTGAATCAGGTTGTTTTAGTTGTTGAATTGTAGGAATTCTTTATATATTCTGGATATTAATCCCTTGTTGGTTTTGAATGGCTAGCAGATGTCAATTTGGAATATCTGGCAGGTAAATATACATACTAATCTTGAATTCTACAGGAAAAACAAAAGATGCAGATGTAACTGTCATATTATTTGCATGATGACATTTATAAAGTACTTTTGCATTTACTACCTTAGTTAGACTCTCACAAAAATCTTGACACTTTTATAGATGAAAAACCCAAGGCAGATCTCCTTACTCCAAATCCCAACATTAAGACTATTTGGAGGGGCGGCGCCTGTGGCTCAAAGGAGTAGGGCGCCGGCCCCATATGCCAGAGGTAGTGGGTTCAAACCC
>NW_003852597.1:308454-321101 GCF_000181295.1 Otolemur garnettii | reverse complement strand
AAAAAAGACTATTTGGAAATACTTCAGGGTTTTAAAGGAAAGAAGCTGGCCAATCTGATGAGGCTCTGAGCTCCATCCCAATCTCCAGAAGAGCTCAGATTTTATCTGCTATAAAAACCGAAATTCCAGATAAGCTTTCATTTGAAAAAGAGAGTACAGCTGCTTTAAACAAATTTTAAACCATTATACGTCTTATACCATACTATCTTATATTCATAAAACTGTAATTGAAGCTCCAGAAATAAGATTACTAAAGTAGACTTGAGGCAAGAAGGTACATCCTACTTTTGTGGAGTAAAATAATAAAGAAGGAAGACAGAAAAGAAACAGAATGGTTAAGTAAAACAAAAACCCAAGACAGAGTGTTTCCAGAGGAAGGTACAGTAGACAGCAGAAAATTCTACACACAGGTCATGAAGAATGAAGACTGAAAAAAGATATAATGTTTGGCAACCATGAGGTCACTAGTAATCTTTAAGAGATCAATTTTAATTTAGTGAGTGAAAGCACAAGTAAGACTGCAAAGTCTTCAGAGGCGAGGTGAAAGCTGAAGGAGGAAAGGTAACACAGAATACCTTCAACAATTTTGTTAAAGGCTGTAATACTTAAGTGAATACTTACAGACCAGATAATATGTGCTAGAACTCATTCTAACTGCTTTACATGTTAACTAATTTAATCCTCAAAACAACCTATGAAGTATGTACTGTTCCTTTGCAGTTGTAGAAATAGACATAGTAAGAAACTAGAACTGCAGGCAGTGCCTATGGTTCAGTGGGTAGGGCGCCAGCCCCATATAGTGAGGGTGGCAAGTTCAAACCTGGCCCCAGCCAAACTGCAACAAAAATATAGCCAGGCGTTGTGGCAGGCGCCTGTAGTCCCAGCTACTTGGGAGGCTAAGGCAAGAGAATCACCTAAGCCTAAGAGTTGGAGGTTGCTATGAGCTGTGTGACACCATGGCACTCTACTGAGGGCAATAAAGTGAGAATCTGTCTCTACACACACAAAAAAGAAGCAGCCAGAATTGCATGTTTGTTATAGTATGTATGTGTGTATATATACACAGATGTGTATATACACAGATGTGTGTATATATACACATATATAATATAAAATTGAGTGAGAGAAAAGATCAACATGATTAAGAGTTTTTTTCATGATAGGGTACCATAATGTGCTTATATTACTAATAACATCAATATATGCTGGTGATGCTGGACAGTTATGCCGGTTTACCAGGTACTGATAGACTTAGACAAAATAAGAACAGGTTGGTTTTTCCTGAAACTACCAATGCTCAGAATCCCATTCAATAAAAAAGGTGAGGCCAGCCACAGTGGCTAATGCCTGTAATCCTAGGCTGAGATGGGAGGATTGCCTGAACTCAGGAGTCTGAGACCAGTGTGAACAAGAGGAAGACCCTGGCTCTACTAAAAGTAGAAAAACTAGTCAGGTGTTGTGGCTGGGAACTGTAGTTTCAGCTCTTCGGGAAGCTGAGGCATGAAGATTATTTCAGTTTAAGATTGCTGTGAGCTATGATAATGCCATGGCACTCTACCCAGGGCAACAGAAAAATATATAATAATTGTAATAAAATTAAAGAGATGAATGAAGGGGGGGAAATGTAATTATCTCCAAGGTTTTCAAAGACACAATATGTTTTCCTGTTGCTTACAGACCACAAGAAAATCAATGGATCACACAAAGTCTATGTTAATCAGTTTGATGAAAATATTTCAAATTGTATATGAAAACACTACACTGTACCCCATGTTTGCATTTATGTATACAGCTATCATTTAATAAAAAATATATATATCATAGAAAAAAAAAGAAAATCAATGGGTGGACAAAAATCTATTTTTGCTGATTAGCTTCATCACATATTTGTACCTAAAAGAAACAAAAAAAAATTTTAATTTCAGAATACTAGTGATACACATATTTTGTTTACATACTTTGTTTTTGTACAGATTGAATCAAAGTTATATACATAAGTGTGCCCCCAGATAGTCTGCACTATACCAAATAGGTGTTTTAAAAAAAGGAAACAAGATTTCAAAAGGAAAAAAAAGGATCACTTGAAGATAACAAAGCTATTCTATAGCCAGATATCTATAAAGTTTACTCTGAGAAAAAAGTTTTAGTATCTAGTAATATTTTGTCATCCTCCTGCCTGCCAATATTACCTTTCTAAGTCAACTACTCTACCGAGGGCGACAGCTTGAGACTGTGTCTCAAAAAAAAAGAAAAGAAAAGAAAAGAAAAGAAAAAATGTTTTATTTTGTATAAAAATTAAGTTTTATAAATTAATGAACAAGTAGACAAACATGAAGAAAATTATAGCTTAACATTACATTAAATACAAGTGTCTATTGATGACGGTAACAGTGACAATTTTGTTTTTAGACAAGTCTCACTCTGTTGCCCCAGCTAGAGAGTCATAGTGTCATCATAGCTCACTGCAGCCCCAAACTCCTGGGCTCAGGCAATCCTCCTGTGTCAGCTTCCTGAGTAGCTGGGACTACATGTGTGCACCAATACACCTAGCTAATTTTTGCATTTTTTGTAAACATGGCATCTGGTTTTTACTTGGGCTGGTCCTGAACTCCTGAGCTCAAATGATCCTCCCACTTCAGCCTCCCAGAGTGCCAGGATTATAGGTGTGAGCCACTGCACCAGCCAACAGTGACAATTTATATACCTTGGAATAAGGCCTTTCCAAAGAGATAATATTCTTTAAATGGTAAGAGAATAACTCTCCTTGAGATTCAGCAATTACACCTAAACATAGGTAAAACACAGATAGAATTAGAATAGGAAGTTGATATGATCCATAGTATTTCAGGAGTAAAAACTGCATAATACAGTATTTTGATTGCCAACAGTAAGTTTAGGAACACTGATAACACTGATAGAGGTGATCACGTTTTTCAAAAGCAGCATTTCTCAGCCTGGGCTGCACACAAAACTACCTGGCATCTTTTTTAAATTTTTTAAATTTGGTCCTTATTCTCAACAAATTCTGACTTAATTAATTTGGGGTGAATCCTGTACTGTCATTTTTCAAAATCTACCCAGGTGACTTAAATGTGAAACCAAAACAGATGCCCACAATTCTTTTTAAAATCAAACGTTTAAAGTATATTTGGCAATAAAATCCGCCAAGTTATAATTTGATAAGTTTTGACAAACAAGCAGTCAGGTAACTACCACAATCATGAACATTTCCATCATCCAAAAAAAGTTTTCTCACACCTGTAAATCTCAAAAACCCAATCCCTTGAGATAAATCTTAAGTGGCTAACTGGGTCTAAATTTAAAACAGAGCCAAATAGCCATTTGCTTACTAGAGGTTACATACTCTGAGTTCCTGGAAAACCCACACAGCTTCTTCACTTTAGGACTCTCATAGCTGACTGTTCTCTCCTTGTGCCTGAACCAACCAACAGGCCCTGGCTGGATTGACCAATCAAAACTTAAGCAAGTTTAAATCTTTCATTTACATAAACAGATCTGATGGGTAACCTGGATGAGAACATTCTCTATAAAAGCCAACTCCTCCCCCTGTTCTGTGGAAATGCACCTTCCTTTTATACCAAAGGCTGCATTTCTCTAGTTTGCAAACTTTTCCCTGGAATAAATTCTCTTTCCTCTAAATTACATTTCAGATAACTTTTGTTCATACACCCTATTCTCCTCTCCCCTGGCAACCACTGATCTACTTTCTACCATTATAGCTTTGGGCTTTCTAAAATTTCATATACCATCAGAGCTGTTGCCTGACCATTAAGTCTGATGATGAAGTTCACAAACTTGCCACCCTGTGCTTACACTGGCAGTTTATATTGGCAGCATTATACAAACAACTTCATACGGTTTCATAGCCTTCGCATATTGTTGTCCCACAACTATGTTGATGTGTGGTGGTGTCTGGCTGAGTGGTGTTCATTATTGTTGTTGCATGTTTTTGTATGCCATATGATGACAGCTTTGATGGCCATTCCAGAAAAAAGAGTTCCAAAATTGCATCGAAATTTGGACTAGGCATTGGAAATGGTGCACAGTTTTCCAAGGGGAGTAATTCAAAGGTGACCAATGAGGTATGTAGCATTTTTTTTTTTTATTTGCACATGAGACTTTCCTGGACTCGGTATGTAGCATTTTTAAAGGATGAGTTCACAAACTTAAGTGTCAGACTTCGTATGTCTTTATATGAATATACAATGGTCTTGAAAAAGTTCATGGAAAATGCTTATTATGAAAAGATTATGCATAGATTTCAATTTTTTTTGCACCAAAATAAACTCATACTTACTTACTATAACATGTCTGAATAGGATTCTGTTTGAGATACTAAGAATAAGACAACAGTTTGAAAAGAGCTCCTATCAGAGGAACATGAATTCTGCTAGAACTGACACAAATCAAACATCGAAGTGTGGGTGAAAGAACAGGGAAATTATTAGTGCTTTACAAAAAGTTTATGGGGTCAATGCCCCAAAGTTATAGCCAGGTGAGGTGGTGTACATCAGTAGCCCCAGCTACTCAGGAGGCCAAGGCAGGAGAGAGCCTCAGAGGTTGAGACCAGCTTGGGCAATACAGCTGGTCTCATATAGCGAGACCTTGTCTCTGAAAAAAAGGGAAACCAACAGTTTACAAATATCTAACTCATCTTAAGAAGAGATGAGACAATGTTGAAGATGACATCAATTTGAGAGGAAAAATGAACCCAGATCATGTGCACACAAGAGGACTTTCATGGGAATTTTTAAACAAACGGGATCAAAGTCCTGAAGCATGTTTTTGAAAAACCGTAACAGGATATGAAACATGGATACAAATACAAGCCTGAAGACAAAGCACAATCAAAGCAATGGCTACCAAGAGATAGAAGTGGTATAGCCGAAACAAAGACTAGTTAAGAGCAAAGATCACAGTATTTGGGGGTATGCAAGGAATGTGCTTATCATGAGAGTGTTTTGAGATAGCCAAAGCTTTAGCAGAAAAATCCCCAGGAAAGCTTCAAGGTAGAGTTCTTGTCCATCACAATGCTCTTGTTCATTCTTCTAATCAAATAAGTGCAATTTCATTAAGAGTTTTGATGGAAAATCATTAGACATCCACCTTAATGTCCTGATTTGCGTCATTCTGACTTCTTTTTCCTAATTATAAAAATCTTTAAAGGTCACCCTTTTTTTTTTTTTTTAGTTAGACTGCATTGACATTGTTAAATTCCCAGGACCCATAGTTCTGTAGGGATAGACTAATGGCTGATATCAATTACCAAACTGCTACAAAAGTGTTATCAAATGCTTACAAAAGTGTCTTGAACTTGACAACACTCATGTTGAGAAATAAAGCTTATATGTTTTTATCTTTTAATTTTACCTGTCCATGAAATTCCTGAAGCCCTTTTTGTATGTTTTCATTTCTCTTAGGTAAATATCTAGGAATAGGACTGCTGAATTTTATGGCGAAGTGTATGATTAGCTGTATGAGGAAATACTTTCTAAAGCAGCTATACCATTTTGTATTCCTATCAGCAACATATGAGAGTTATAGTTGCTCTATCCTTGTCAGCACTTGGTATTGTTGGTCTTTTTGTTTTTAGCCATTCTAATGTATGTGTAGCATAGGTATATCCTTGGGTTTTAATTTGTATTTCTCTAAGACAGGTGTCCTCAAACTACAGCCCATGGGCAGCATGCAGCCTGCCTAGGACATTTATCTGGCCCGCTGGGTGTTTTTGCCGCTGCTGCCTGTCCTACTTAGCAGCTGACTTGTCCCAGAGCCCGCAGTCTGGCCCTCCAACGGTCTGAGGGACAGTGAACTGGCCCCCTGTTCAAAAAGTTTGAGGACCCCTGCTCTAAGGATTAAATTATAGTAAGTACACAAACAACAACTAGGGAGAAGAAAACTTCATCTTTTGCTTCAATGGTCTATTTTTAAAGAATGTAATAATGTTATACTGCCCTGAATACCATATTCATGACTCCATGATAAAGCAAATGACAAAAAACCTTGTACACATAGAACTTTTCAAAAACAGGTTTCAGAGACTCTTAAAGAGTTATAAAACCACTTAGTTGACAATGTCTAGCTACATGAAGATGGTAACAGAATGTAATCCTTAAAAGTTCAAGCTTTAGGGTCCAACCTGGGTTTGTATTCTAAAATATAAAGTATTAAAGGGTAGACTAGGCACTGGCATCAGTACATAGCTTCCCAAGAGGAGTACCTGGAAGGTGCCCATAGTGATATTCAACAATGAGGTATGTAGCACTTTTTTCTAGGGTAAGTTTATGAACTTAATTATCCAACCTCATATAGATTCATTTATAGTCAATGCCCTAATTATTAATAGCCATTGTTAAAACAAGAGAAATAAAATTATTTCATATGGGCAGTAATAAATTTCTACCCTTTTCACTCTAAAACTTAGATGTTGTACTTACACATATTTTAAAAATTCCTGAAACAGATAACCTCTAAAATAAAATCCATTGTCTATAGTTTATCCATCATACCTTGAGAAAGTCACCTTTTATAAGAATTCATTTAAAGCAAGGGTCCTCAAACTTTTTAAACAGGGGGCCAGTTCACTGTCCCTCAGATTGCTGGAGGGCTGGACTGCGGGCCCTGGGACGAGTTGGCTGCTAAGCAGGACTGGCAGCGGCGGCAAAAACACCCAGTGGGCTGGATAAATGTCCTAGGTGGGCCACATGTGGCCTGCAGGCCGTAGTTTTAGGACGCCTGATTTAAAGCTTTCATTTGAAGAAACTAATAAATCACCATTCATCACACAAAATAGATGGTTAACATAGAAGACACACTTATGTTGTATACTCCTACTACTTGAGGCTATTCGTTTATTATAAGCATGAATCTGGAGTTCCTCCAAATCTTCCAAAATCACATTCATACTAAAAATCATTCAGGCTTTCTCTCTCTCCCTCCACACTTCTTTCTCTCTCTCCAGTTTTACAACACTGAGAAATTCATTCTCAACATTCATTCTTCCACCAAGATTTATGGAATATTAAGATGTGTGCAAGTCTGGTCTGTTGGTGTGGAAGAGGAGGCAGAGAACTCACTGCTCAAAAAAAAACAATTACAGAATGATTTAAAAATTGGTAACACTAAAAATGTTATACTTATCCCTTAAAGGAATGCAACTGCCTTCTGTGATGGAATATATTAAATATAAATTATTTTCCCCACATGAAGTTTTATTATGATTTTATCTATTCTAACTTATACATGATGCTATAGGTTTTTTTAGGTGTAGATGCCTTTTGTTCCCCCTAAACAATATAGATTAAAACAAATAACACATAAAAACCAACATTGTAATACTTGCTATTCATGCATTTCACAAAAGTTATACTACAAAAAAATTTCACACACATGTTTACTGATAATATACAAGTGCACATAATTATAAACTTACTAATTAATATTTAAGTTTATGGACACTTCCTGATCCTTTTTTTTTTTTTTACTACTTTTTATTACTATTACTGACTTTGCAACTATACCTCTCCCACATAAGGGTAATAATTAGTATTTGACTCTAGTCTTGAAGGCTGTGCTTATTAGCCACCATGCCCAGCCTCTGTTCTATTCTTATATTATCTATAGGTTCCTGAGTAAGTATTTTCTCAAAGTTTGTTAAAGCTATTTCCATGGGCTTCTGAAACAGGTTTAAATACAGATGTTTAAAACATCTGAATATTACTACTTCCATAATACTGAGAGATCAGACTGTAAGTCTACTGACACAGCTTCAAACTTACACACGTCTTACATGAAAAGAATAATTTGCAATTTTCCCTTTTTAAAAGGGATACAAATACTTTGATTCAGGGATGCTATACAGAAAAAATGTTCCTTTAAGCATAAAACAAATCTATAGTTCTCCCACTTGTTATATCAAGCTAGGAAATGGCTGGGCATGGTGGCTTATGCCTGTAATCCCAGCACCTGGGAGGCTGAGGCAATGGACTGTCTGAGCTCATAGGTTCAACACCAGCCTGAGCCAGAGTGAGGCCTCGTCTCTAAAAATAGCTGGGTGTTGTGGTGGGTGCCTGTAGTCCCAGCTACTTAGGAGACTAAGACAAGAGAATAGCTTAAGCCTAGGAGTTTGAGGTTGCTGTGAACTATGACGCTATGGCACTCTACTAAGGGTGACAAAGTGAGACTCTCTCTCAAGGAAAAAAAAAGGCTAGGAAAGTTTTAGTTCTGATCAAAAAATCTCATGTTTTCTACAGAGATTCCAATTTTTTTTCATTTAAATTAACTATGAATCTTTTCTTTAAAAATGTTTTATAGGCTCGGCGCCCATAGCACAGTGATTATGGCGCCAGCCACATACACTGAGGGTGGCGAGTCAGAACCCAGCCTAGGTGAGCTAAACAACTGCAACAACAACAAAAAGCCAGGAGTTGTAGCAGACGCCTATAGCCCCAGCTATGTGAGAGGCCGAGTCAAGAGAATCGCTTAAGCCCAAGAGTTGGAGCTTGTGACGCCACAGCACTCTACCAAGGGTAACATAGTGAGATTCTGTCTCAAAGAAACAAAAGAAAAGAAAAGAATGTTTTATAGAAATACTCCAACTTTTCTTCCTTCCTAAAGCAACCTTTAGTAACCTTCCAATTCTGAGGTTCTATGGCTTGGAAACAGTAAGGAGATAGGAAGAATTCTTAATTAGCACCACTTAGAAAGTGAGTTTAGGGTTATAAATTTAAGAACATGATTACTATCTTGCTATACACAAATCACTTCCTCGCTCATCTCTTGCCAATGCTTTTATAAAACCTATCATCTAGATTAAGTCATAGACTCATAATTTTAAGTTTAGAAGATGAATTACTCTCCAGTTTTGCATAGTACCAAGAGATTCATGACAAATACAAAACTCAAAATTATACAGAGGACACTTATTAACAAAAATTAAGGTCAGAAAAATAAAAGATTACACACAGCTTGTGGTTTTCAAATAGCATTACCTAAAAGTGATTCATTCACCTTTACTTATCCTTTTTTTTTTTTTTTTTTTTTGAGACAGAGTCTCACTCACTCTGTTGCCCAGTCACAGATAACTCAAATTCCTGGATTCAAGCAATCCTCCTGCCTCAGCCTCCAGAGTAGCTGGGACTACAGGTACCCACCACAATGCCTGGCTAATTTTTTCTATTTTTAGTAGAGACACGGTCTCCCTCTTGCTCAGGCTGGTGTCAAACTCTTGAGTTCAAGTGAACCTCCCACCTCAGTGTCCCAGAGTGCTAGGATTAGAGGTGTTAAGCCACCACATCCAGCTACCTATATTAATCTTTATGAACCAAAGTGAATCAGAAAATATGTTTATATGTGTCTTTTCTCAAGATCCCTGTAAACATCATATGAGAACCATCACCCAGAAGCACACCAACTATCAAACTGTAAAGGAGAAATATCTGCTTAAAACACAATCTAGACCAGTGGTTCTCAATCTTCCTAATATTGCGACCCTTTAATACAGTTCCTATGGGTCGCGACCCACAGGCTGAGAACCGCTGATCTAGATTATCCATAAATTCTGATTTCATGTGGAATTTGATATTCTAGTCACTTCAAAAATAGAGATAAATGGCCAATAAAGATATGAAAAATGCTCAATACCATCAGAGAAATACAAATTAAAACCAGAATGAGATTATCACTTTATCCCTGTCATAATGGCTTTTATTAAAAAGTCCAAAAAGTCTCGGCGTCTATAGCACGGTGGTTATAGCGCCAACCACATACACTGAGGCTGGTGGGTTTGAAACCGGCCCAGGCCAGCTAAACAACAATGACAACTGCAACAAAAAAGCCAGGCGTTGTGACGGGTCCCTATAGTTCCAGCTACTTAGGAGAATGAGGCAAGAGAATAGCTTAAGCCCAAGAGTTTGAGGTTGCTACGAGCTGTGACGTCACAGCACTCTACTGAGGGTGACACAGTGAGGCTCTGTCTCAAAAAAAAAAAAGACATATATATATATATATATATATAATATATCAAAATAAAAAGTCCACAAACAGTGGAGGTAGTAGTACCAGCTGCAGTACCAGCTACTCAGGAGGCTGAGGCAGGAGGACAGCTTGAACTCAGGAGTTTGAGGTTGTTAGCCAGGCTGAGGCCATTGGGACTCTAGCCTGGAACAACAGAGTCAAACTCTGTCTCAAAAACAAACAAACAAACAAACAACATTGCTGGTGTTGATGCAGATTGCAAACAACATTTATACGCTCTTGGGGGGAGGGACTACAAATTAGTACAACCTGTATGGAAAACAGCATGGAGATACTGTTCAAAGAATTAAAAGAACTACCATTTAGTCCAGCAATCCCACTACTGAGTATCCACCCAAAATAAAGAAAGTCATTTTATCAAAAAGACACCAGCACTGAAATGTTTATTGCAACACAATTTTCAGTTGCAAAGATACAGAATCAACCCAAGTGCCTATCAGTTCATGAGTAGATTAACAAAATGTGTTATATGTATACCATGGAGTGTTACTCAGCCATACAAAACAATAAATGAATGCCTTTTGCAACAATTTGGATGGAATTAGAGACCATTATCCAAAGTGAAGTATTTAAAGAATGAAAAAAACAAACACCACATGTACTAACTGATGAGCACACATGCGTGCACAGAGGGAAGTAAAACTCAGCTGAGATGGGGAGTGAGGGGTGTGGGGAGGAGGGGACAAGTGAAAATCTACCTAGTAGGTACAATGAACACTTACAAAGTGATCCATGTAATCAAAAATATTTGTACCTCCTTAATATTTTAGAATAAAACAAATTATAAAAACAGATACCTCTTTAAAACTCCTCTCATTGCCAAGTTTGAAAATTCTTTCAAATCCATCTCTTACTATTAAATGACCACTTAAATTCACCCTTTTCAATTTATTGACCCTCTTCAATTTAAAATATTTTAAACAAGAATCTTAAAAGTTAACTGATCCAAACTTATAAAGTTTACAGACTAAGAGACAAATACTTATTTTCATGTTTTCAACTTTTCAGTATTAAAGCTGAATGCCTTAATTACCTGTTCATTCAATTCATTCTTTGAAAAATATACACAAATACACAGAGATAACCTTTTTCAAATAAACAAAACTTTCTCAATCCACTGCCACCATATTCTGGCAAAGAATAAATTTACATTTCACACTTGCAAAACAAATTGTGGTATGCTGTTGTTTAAGAAACAGAGGAGTAAATGATTCTTAATAACCAGAAGCAGATTACTTTATATAAAAACACCAGGAAGTACTTCAAAGGAAAAGATTTTCAAATATGTTAGTTCTGCCTGGGGAGAAGAGAGCTACATGTTTTCCATTTGTGTATATGCGACTGCCTGATGCTTGTTTAATCCTAAAAACAACCACCCTTCAATTCCTTTCAAAAATCAATGTTTTCTTCTGTAAATATGAGCATACAAAATGCATAAAGATAACGTGTACTTCTAGCATGTTGTAATAATGCAAATACAAAAAAAATTAGTGCTTTAATTTTCCACATAACAAGTCAATGTTAAACAATGTCATTCTTCTCTTTCTAACCCATTCCATAAACGAGCAGCACTGTATTCATGTACCTAACAAGATTAACAAACTGACTAGCAGCTCCAGAGGAATCAAAGAAAAAGAAATCATTTTTCATTTTCCCTCAAACAAAAAAATAAAACAAAAACAAATACGATGACTTGTTAAAGGAAAAGCATTTGAGAAACCCATCACGACCAGCTTTTGATTTATCCAGTCTGACAAGGAAAAAGAGACCCCACCCCCACTCCAGATTGTGCGGCTTTTTTTTTTTCCTTGGGTGGGGGCGTGGAGGAGAGAAGCTGTCACATTTCCATCTTCGGTTATTGTTAGTCCACTGCCTAGACTTCCAAGCATCACTGGTCCAGGGGAAAAAAATACTAAAGCAGACAATTAAAAATTGTCTGAAACAAAAAATAAATAAATATATAAATAAATTGCCTGAAATGTGTAGTACTTGGTTGCCCACCCCCCCCCCCCCAGTTAAAGTTAATTATACCTAGATTCAATCTGCTAAGACTATAGATCGCCTGTGACAGGCTATCCCACGAACACTCCAAGACTGCTTGCTCCAGATTCACTAACAATTCTTCTGTCTCTAAACTCAAATTAGAAAAAGGCATTTGTGAAATTATTACATCCTAAAAGGCATATCTTCCCCCATTCTCTTTGCCTTTGGTGTGAGGAGTAGAGTGAAGAGTGAGAAAGACCTATTCTCTCTTCAAACAAAAAGAAATGTGGGTACAGGCCAGTGGAGAAAAGAACCGTAGTGGATCTGAATGAAATGCTGAGAAAAGTTTTCTACGTGACTTCTATGTCCTTCAGCAGGGGTACAGGAGTCGGGCAGAAGGCCAGGGTCTCGGCCCAAGGCTGGGGCAGAGAGGAGGCACCTGCGAAGATGAGGCCAGGGACCAGAGAGGAGCCGGGCGAGCACCTACCGACTTGCAGCACGTTCTCCACGGAGCCGCTGTCCAGCAGACGGATGCCCCGGCGGAACGGGAGCCCCTCGCCACCGGAGCCAACCGCGCCAGCCCCTGCGCCCAGCCCCGGGGACGCCCC
>NW_003852597.1:273053-307548 GCF_000181295.1 Otolemur garnettii | reverse complement strand
GGGCACCTGCCGCCAGCCAGAAAGGAACGCCAAGTGAAATGGCGAGGCCATGAAGCGTCCGAGGAGCCGCCTACGTGAAGTTTATAGGCTTGCGGGACACGAGGAGAGAAAAACCTCAAAATCGGGTTCCAAAGGTACATTGACATGGCAGGAGATTGGCACAGCCGAGCCGAGGATCCAGCATAAAGATACCGGGAAGACACTAAGAAAAAAAATCAGAAAGTGCGAGTGATGAAAGCTCCCCTCACTGCGTACCCCAAACCTCGTCCGTCAACCCCTAACGGGACAATGGGGCGCCGAGATCGCACCGCCTCCTGGGGGTTTTTCGGAGAGTTTAGCATTTTGCGTCCTAGGATACTAAACACTTTTTGTGTGGTTTTTGGTAGATTTATCTGATCCCCTATCTCCGGTCTAAATTAGGTCTTTCATATTTTCTTCACTTGGCTCGGTCTTCAATACCTTTTATACAGTACTGCTTATCAAAGTTGTACACATATTTTTAAGTATTTAATGTATGACTGCCCAACTGACTGTAAACTCCTTGACAGCGAGAATCGTGTATTTTCTTCACTATAATTTATCCTCCACCTGGCACATAATGGGTGCTCGAGAATGGCAGCTTCATTACTAACTCCTCCATGAACAACACAGAGTTTTAAGTGACTTGCCTTTTGCTCAGCCAAGAAAGCTCAGATTATTTCAGAATTCGCTGATACACTAATCTCTACAACTTTAAAATGTTCCAGGACGTATATTGAAAGAGTTCCTATGGTTGAGTTTGCCCTTCCAAATGAACAAATTCTGGGGTGTAGGATAAAGAATAAGAAGAGAATGAGTCGAGACAGAGTAGAGCCAAAGTTGTTTGGTTTTACTGTAATCTCAAAGAGCACAGGTTCTAGAGTCAGAATTGAGTGTGAATCACACTTGCTGTGTGTGATGCTAATCATGACTTAATTAAATCATTTGTAAAATGTAGCTAGTAATGCTTCTACATGCAATTGTTATAAAAATTAAAAGTAATTCAGATTGCGTGCTTATTCAATGTAGTAGGTACTCAGTACATATCTGTAAATGGATTCATATCTGTAAATTGGTAACTGAATTATCATAATCCCTACTTCCCTTTGAATCTGGTACCACATTTATAGGCTTTCATTATACACTTTCTTTTCTTTCTTAGAATTTATCAGACTTTATTCTGGAAATGAGTATTCCTTTAATGCTAGTCTCCTGAGTAGACTATGAGCTATTTAAGGGCCTATATCTAAAACTTGCCACAATGCCTGCATGTGAAAGATGTTTGAAAAATATTTGCATTTTGAAGCAATGAATGTGTTACTCTGATTTAATCAGTTATTAATAGAGATGAGGACATAGAAAAGTTATGTTTAAACATAATGAGTTAAGGTTGATTCTTAAGAGTTTGACTTAACTAGGTATTCTTTTCTTTATTCTGAATTAAACAATACAGAGAAGCACAAAGACTAGCCTATATCCATATTCTTACCACTCAGAATTAATAATTATTTAATATATATAAAGTCTACTTTAAACACCTTCATACAGCATCCCCAGGGGCAACTATAACCTGAGTTTTCAGTCTGTTTTTAAATTGTGTATATGTGTAACACTGATTTGTGTAGATTTCATTTAATTAAATGGTATCACATGGCCTACAATTATACTGGTTTCCTGCTGTTTCTATGCATACACATAGCTCTCACTGATGCCATGGAATATTCCATCCTAAGAACATATCACAGTTTATGTCAAAGCCTAATTCACTACTTGTTAGCTATATATATATACACCTTAGAGAAGTGTTGTAAGGCTTCTATATTTTAGATTCCTGGTCTGTAAAATGGGATAATAAGAGTACTTACCTAGTAAGGTTGTTTTGTAATTATTGTATGTGAATTGCATAGAAGGTAGCACAGGGTAGGTACTCAATAAATGTTAGCTATTATTTATGTATTTATTTAACTAATGATGGACATTTAGGTTTCACTTTTTTTTTCTTTTTTGAGACAGAGTCTCACTCTGTTGTCCAAGTTAGAGTATTGTGGGGTCAGCCTGCCTCACAGCAACTTCAAACTCCTGGATTCAAGCAATCTTCCTGCCTCAGCCTCCTGAGTACCTGGGACTATAGGCATCTACCACAATACCCAGATAATTTTTTCTTTTTTTACATAGCAGTAGAGACAGGATTTTGCTCAGGCTGGTCTTGAACTCCTGACCTCAAGTGATCCTACCATCTCCACCTCCTAGACTGCTAAGCTACAGGTGTGAGCCACCATGCCCAGCCACTAATTTATTTTTTATTTTTATTAATATTTTTCTAGAGATGGGAGTCTGATTTTATTGCTTAGGCTGGTCTTGAACTCCTACCCTCACATGATCCTTCTATCTCTAAGTGCTGGAATTATAAAAGTGAACCCTGGGTAGAATGCCATGGCATCATAGCTCACAGTACCCTCAAACTCTTGGGCTTGAGCAATCCTCTTGCCTTACCCTCCCAAGTAGCAGGCGCCTGCCACTACACCCAACTGATTTTTCTACTTTTAGTAGAGACAAGGTCTCACTCTTGCTCAGGCTGGTCTGGAACTCCTGAGCTCAAGTAATCTACCTGCCTTGGCCTCCCAGAGTGCCAAGATTACAGGTGTGAGCCACAGAACCTGGCTGATAGTCTGCTGGGGTTTTTTTGTTGTTGTTCTGCTTCTTAAACAATATTTTATAAAATTATATTTCAATGTGTTGGATTGATAGTATGCATACTTTCAGTGCTATTAAATTTATGCCATTTTTAGTGATTCTGTCATCCTTTAAATGAGTGCAAAATATTGTTGACATTAATGAAATATCCAGTGATAAGTTGTTCAGATCATATGAACAGTAAAATAAATCACTCATGGAAGCTGATGTAGCATAACAATAACCATAACACATCTTTAGTGTGGTTTAGAGTTTAAGGTCAAGAATTTAAGTCAATACACTTATTGTTTGTTTATTAAACAGACATCCAATGATTGCTCATGTATGCAAGCATGTGGTACCGGTGGGGAATACAAAAGTGAATCAAACCTGGTCCCTGGCCTCAAAAAATGCATTGGAAAGACCAGGCGCAGTGGCTTTTATCTATAATCTCCTCACCCTGGGAAGCTGAGGCAGGTGGATCCCTTGAGCGCATGAGTTTGAGACCAGCCTGAGCAAGAGGGAGACCCAGTCTCTTAAACAAAGAAAAAAAATCTTGAGCCCAAGAGTTTGAGGTTGCTGTGAGCTATGATGCCACGGCGCTCTACCAGGGACAAGAAAGTGAGACTCTGTCTCAAGAAAAAAAAAAGAAAGAAAGAAATACATTGGATTTGTCAGCATTTTCCCCAAACCTCATGCTGAGTTTATAACCTTGTTTTCTACATATTTTACTTTCATGTAGCCAAATTCAGTAGTAACTGCAAGCTTGATATAATATCTCTAACAACTTTCTTCCCTGGGGCAACCTGGACATTATTTCAATCTTCTTCAGACTGACTGGTTAAGTTATAGGACTGTGGTGTCTGACTGAAAACAGACCCTTGCATATCAGTTTATGCGCTTCCAGAACTTGGTTTTCAGCACTTAACAATTCTCAGAAATATAAAGGAAGACTGAATAAATATAGATATCATATTCCTGGATGTCTATTCTTTCTAAATTAATGTATTGTTAAGTGTGATTCTTATCAGTCATCAGATTAATTTTTTAAATTGTAACAGGGCCAGGTGAAGTGGCTCATGCCTGTAATCCTAGCACTCTGGGAGGCTGAGGCAGGTGGATTGCTTGAGCTCAAGAGTTGGAGACCAGCCTGAGCAAGAGCCAGACCACCTCTAAAAATAGACAGGCACTGTGGTAAGCTCCTATAGTCCCAGCTACTAGGGAGGCTGAGGCAAGAGAATTTCTTGAGTCCCATAATTTGAGGTTGCTGTGAGCTGTGTACTCTACCGGGGGTGACAAAATGAGACTCTGTCTCAAAAAACAAATAAATAGGCCAGGTGTTGTGGCTCTCTGGAAGGCCGAGGTGGGTGGATTGACTGAGCTCAGGAGTTGGAGACTAACTTGAGCTAGAGCAAGACCCCATCTCTAACAATAGCTGGGCATTGTGGTGGGTGCCTATAGTCCGAGCTACTTGGGAGACTGAGGCAAGAGAATCACTTGAATCCAGGAGTCTGAAGTTACTGTGAGCTATGAAGCCATAGCAGTCTACCAAAGGTGTCCAAGTGAGACTCTGTCTCAAAAATAATAAACAAATTATAACATAGTTTAAAGATAATTCAAATATCTTTTGAAAGAATATACAAGTCAATTTTTAAAAATTGAATGAAGACTAACCCTTCACTGAAACTTTAAATGTATTATAAAATTATGATTAAAACAGTGGTGAATTCATCCCAGCTAGAGTAATCAAGCCAGAAGGTGAAATAAAGGCATCCAAACCGGAAAACAGGAAGCCAGTTGTCCCTCTTTGCAGATAACCTTATGTATATTTAGAAAAATCTAAAGACTCCATCAAAAAATTCTTAGAACTGATAAATTCAGGAATGTTGAAGGATATTAATACCACTATACAGAAATCACTGGCATTTCTACACACCAATAAAAAACTAGCTAAAAAAAGAATTAAGAATTAAGGCAATCCTATTTATAATAGCTACAAAAATAAATAAAATACCTAAGAATAAATTTAACTAAAAAGGGGAAAGAGGTCAAGTGTGGCAGCTCCTGCCTAAAATCCTAGCACTTTGAAAGGCCAAGGCAGGAGGGCTTGAGGCCAGGTGTTGAGACCAGCCCAAACAAGAGCATGACACTGTCTCTACAAAAAAATAGAAAGTGGCTAAGGCACCAGCCACATACACCTAAGGTGGCAGGTTCAAATCCAGCCCAGGCCCGCCAAACAATAATGATGGCTGCAACCAAAAAAAAATAGCCAGGCATTGTGGCGGGCACCTGTGGTCCCAGCTATTTGGGAGGTGGAGGCAGGAGACTCGCTTGAGCCCAGGAGTTGAAGGTTGCTGTGAGCTGTGATGCCATGGCACTCTACCCAGGGTGACAGCTTGAGGCTCTGTCTCAAAAAAAATAGAAAAGTTAGCTGGGCATGGTGGCACATGCCTGTAGACTCAGCTACATGGAGGCTGAGCCAGGAGGATGGCTTGAGCCTGGGAGTTTGAGGTTGCTGTGAGCTATGATGATGCTACTATGCTCTACCCTGGGCAACAAAGAGAGACCTTGTCTCAAAAAAAAAAAAAAAAAAGCTGGAGAGTAGAGAAGACCTCTATGAGAAAAAGTATAAGACACTGATAAAAGAAATTAAAGATGATGCAAACAAATAGAAAGGCATTCCATGCTTATGCTTTAGATGAATAAATATTGCTAAATTGGTCAAGTATGGTGCCTCATTCCTGTAATCCTCCTCTAGGAAGCTGAAGCAGGAAGATTGGTTGAAGTCAGAAGTTTGAAAGCAGCATGAGCTAGGGCAAGCCCTGTCTCTACAAGAAAATGGAAAAATTAGCTGAGCATGGTGGCATGTGCCTAAAGTCCCAGCTCCGTGGGAGTCTGAGACAGGAGGATTACTTGAGTCCAGGAGTTTGAGGATTCAGTGAGCTATGATGATGCCACTGTACTCTAGCCAAGGTGACAGAGTGAGGCCTGTCATTAAGAAAAGAAAAAACCTTCTTAAAAACTGTTAAAATGACTTTACCATTCAAGACAATCTACAGATATAATGCAATCCCTATCAAAATACCTATGACATTTTTCACTGAAAGAGAAAGCAATCCTAAAATTCACATAGAGCCAAAAAAGAGCATAAATACCCAAAACAATCTTAAACAAAAAGAACAAAGCTGGAGGCATTCCACTACCTGACTTCAAAATATGTTACCTAAAACAGCACGATATTAGTATAAACACAAGACACTTAGACCAATGAAACAAAATAGGGAACCCAGAAATAAATCCATGTATTTACAGCTGACCAATTTTTGTCAAAGGCACCAAGAACATACATTGGAGAAAGGACACCCTTTTCAATAAGTGGTGCTGGGAAAACATGATATCTAAACACAGAAGAGTGAAACTGAACCCCTATTTCTTACCATATACAAAAACTCAAGATGAATTAAATACTTAAGCACAAGACTTGAAACGATAAAACTACTAGAAGAAAATGCAGGGGAAGCACTTCAGGACATTCGTCTAGGCAAAGATTTTATGGATAAGACCTCAAAAACATGGGCAACAAAAACAGAAACAGACAAACGGGACTATCCTAAACTAAGAAGCTTCTACATGGTGAAGAATACAATCAACAGAGTGAAGGGACAACCTGTTGAATTGGGAAAACATTTGCAACCCATCCATTTGACAAGGGACTAATATCCAGAATATACAAGGAACTCAAACAACTCAACAGTAAAAAAACAGCAACTAATCCCATTAAAAAGGGGACAAAGGACCTGAATGGACATTTCGCAAAAGAAAACACACAAATGGCCAATAAGCATATGAAAAAAAATGTTCCATGCAATTAATCATCAGGGAAATGCAAATCAAAATCGCAATAAGATATCATCTTACCCAGTTAGAATGGCTATTGCAAAAAAAACAAAAAAATAACAGCTGTTGTCAACGATGCAGAGAAAAGGGAACTCTTATATACTGTTGGTAGGATGTAAATTATTACAGCCATTATGGAAAACAGTTTGGTGAGGGTCTCAAAACACCTTCCATACAATCCAGCAATCTCACTACTGGGTATTTATCCAAAAGAAAGAAAATTAATTGTATCAAAGGGATTCCTGCAATAAACATCTATGTTTACTATTCACAACAGCAAAGATGTAGAATCAATCTAAGTGTCCATCAGTAGATAAGTGGATAAAGAAAATGTAGTATATATGCACAAAAGAATACTATTCATCCATAAAAAAGAATGAAATATCACCATTTATTTGCAGCAACATGGATGGAATTAGAAATCATTATGTTAAGTGAAATAAGCCAGGACTTAAAGGTAAATATTGCATGTTCTCACTTGTATGTGGGATCTTAAAAAGTTGTACTCATGAAGGTAGAGAGTAGAAATTTTATTTTTTTGCAGTCTTTGGCTGGGGCTGAGTTTGAACCTGCCACCTCTGGTATATGGGGCTGGTGCTCTACTCCTTGTGCCACAGGCACCACCCAAGAGTAGAATTTTAATTACCAGAGGCTAGGAAGGGTATGTAGGGTGGGAGGGATGAATAGGGAGAGGTTAATGGGCACAAACATATAGTTAGATAGAAAGAATAAGTTCTAATGTTCAATAGCACAGTAGGGTGAATATGTTAACAATGTATTATATATTTCAAAATAACTAGAAGAGAAGATTTGAATGTTCCCAATGCATAGAAGTGATAAACACTCAAGGTGATTTGATATTCTAAATACCCTGAATTGAATATAACTCTATACATATAGCAAAGTATCACATGTACCCCACAAATACATACAAGTATTATTTATGAATAATAAAAAGCATAGGGCACTAAACAAAAGGGTGAATCTTCTCTCAGAAGAATTTCAAATAATATTAATACACGTAGAGGCTCCCACCTCAAGGAAATAGGGCCTAATTTCTGCCTCTTTCTTTTCAGGATGAGCTGGACATAGTTACTCCCTAGGAAGGGATAAAGCAGGGAAAGTGGCAAATAGTAACTTCACAGTGTAGAAAGTTGGTGAGCACCACCTTAACCAAGTGATAAAAATTAACATCATCAGGGATGTCCTGTGGGTATCACTTATGGTTGATGGGCTATGACGACACGGGCATTTCACCTGTGTGATATTTTTTCCAAAGCGGGTAAGTTCAGTCTAATCATGAGAAAACATTAGACAAACCCATATTGGGGAGAATATTCTACAAAATACTTAGCTAGTACCCCTAAAGACTGTCAAGATCATGAAAAACAAGGAAAGACTAAGAAACAATCACAGACCAGAGAGAGAGAGAAAAAAGGCAACTAAACACTAGCATGTAAACATATGGATAGAGAAAAATTGATATACTGGAGATGTATTTAGAGACAGAACCAACAGAAATTGGTGTTGGAAATGATATGGGAGTAAATAAATCTGGGAACTCATGAATAATGTCTACCAATTTGGCTGAGCAACTATGGGTGATGGAGTGGATTTGGTAAGATAGACAACAATGGAAAAGCAGGTGGGAGCAGGTATAGAGGATGATGCCAGTTTTATATACATATATTTGTGAAGAAAATTCTGGCCTAGAGATAAAGGTGAGCATGATTAGCATATAGTTGGTAACTGAAATAATGACCATGGTTGAGATAACCTTAGGAGAGAAGTTAATGTAGCAAGAAAGATAAGAGCTAAAGCAACAGTCCTACAGTATCCTAATATTAGAGAATAAACAGTGGAGGAAGTACCAGACAGATGACAAGGAAGATGCAATCAGAGATTACATATATATATGTGTGTGTGTGTATATATATATATATATATATAAAATAAACTTCAAAAGAGAATGGCATCATGGAAGCCAGGAATATAGACTGTTAAATGTTGCTAATGGTTGAGGTGTCCCTTGGGTTAGCAACATGAGGTCATTGATTATCTCAATAAGAGCACTGGGATGATAGAAATGAAAGCCAGATTAAGTCTTTTGAAGGGGCCAGAGACAGGACTTGTGGTTTTAAGATGGCAGAATGATCACTTAACTGTAGTCTCCTAAAGATACAGGACATGCCTTTAATCCAGGCTTTGAGAATTGCATTGGTAAGACAAGCACCAGCATCCTTGAAAGGTTCTATATTGGCCATTCTGTGCAAGGCAGGAATGACAGCTGGTGATACTGCCATTGAAATGGGCTCCCCGAATTCAATGTGTTTGATAAGATCCCAGGGGGCAGAGGCCAAGCCAGGCACTTAGGTATCAGAGAAAGTGACCATTTCTCTGTCTCTGTCTCTGGTGTGTGTGCCCAGAAGGAATGTGCTCTGGTAACACACAGACAGAAGTACACCTTCACTGTCTTGCCTTAAGTCTGTGTCAACTCTCCAATTCTCTGTCATAATCTACATTGAGGAGGCTTTGATCATTACAGCTTTCCATATCACTGAACCAACTTACATAAGTAGTTGACATGTTGCTGACTGTACCTAATGAACAGGAAGTCACATAACAAATACCCTAGTTTCCTTTGTAGGTCACATGCATGCCAGACAGTGGAAAATAAACATCATAAAAATTAAGGAGACTAGACCAGGCGCGGTGGCTCAGCCTGTAATCTTAGCACTCTGGGAGGCCAAGGTGGGTGGATTGCCTGAGCTCACAGGTTTGAGACCACCCTGAGCAAGAGCAAGAACCCTATTTCTAAAAAATAACTGGGTGTTATGGCAGATGCCTGTAGTCCCAGTTACTTGGGAGGCTAAGCAAGAGAATTGCTTGAGCCCAAGAATTGGAGGTTGCTGTGAGCTATGATGCCACAGCACTCTACTGAGGGTGACAAAGTGAGACTCTGTCTCCAAAAAAACAAAATTTAAGAAGATTGCTATATTCTTTTTTTTTTTTTTTTCAGTTTTTGGCCAGGGCTAGGTTTGAACCCGCCACCTCCAGCATATGGGGCCAGTGCTCTACTCTTTTGCGCCCCAAGCACTGCCCCTGAGACTGCTATATTCTTGTTTGTCCCTCTCTATACCTCCCCAACCAAATTCATATGTTGAAACTTAATTACCAAGATAATGGTATTAAGAACTGGGGACTCGGGGAGGTGAATAGGTCATGAAGGCTCTGCCCTCATTAAGGTAGTTTGTGCCTTAATAAAAGAGACCCCAGAGAGCTAGCTAGCGGGCTCTTTCTATCATATGATGGCACAGCCAGACACAACCCTTATGAATAAGAAAACAGGTCTTTGTTCCCTTGTAGATACTCCTCACTAAACACCAAATCTGGCAATGCCTTGATTGTGGACTTCTTAGCCTCTAGAACTGTGAGAAATAAATTCTTATTGTTTATAAGCTACCCAGTCTATGATATTTTGTCATAGTAGTTGAAAAGATTAAGATAGAGACTGTTATATTGAAGAAGTTTCCAGGGATCTATTGACTTGAGGCATATCAAGATATGTTGTCCGACGTGAAGGACAAGTTGCATATTGCACTACCTACTGCTAAGGAAAAGGTACGGTGCCTAGTAAGTCTCCAGATTCTGGCAGCACATAGACCACATTTGGTCCTATTGCATGGACCAAGCAACCCATAAGGTTGCAAGGTTTTGAGGGGTTTGGGGATTTTTTTAATTTTAGGAACAGGGTCTCATTATGTTGTCCAGGCTGTAGCACAGTGGAGATTCATAGGTGTAGTTATAGCACTCTAGAGCAGGCATCCTCAAAGTACAGCCCACAGGCCACATGCAGCCCGCCTAGGACATTTATCTGGCCTGTCGGGTGTTTTTGCCGCCGCTGCCCGTCCTGCTTAGCAGCCGACTCATCCTGGGCCCTGCAGTCCGGCCCTCCAACGGTCTGAGGGACAGTGAACTGGCCCCCTGTTTAAAAAGTTTGAGGACCCCTGTTAGAGCCTCAAACTCTTGGCCTCAAGGGAACCTCCCACCTCAGCTTCCTGAGGAGCAGGTTCTACAGGCACATGCTACCACGCCTGGCTTAGGTGGCTGGTTTTGAATGGGACCCAGATCAAGGGAAGAAAGCAGATCCAGACTTCCATGCAAGTTGGTCGGCTCCTAGCACCATATAAACAGTATATCCAGTGCTGCTCAAAAGTGCCTACAGCAGACAGATAAAACAAAAACCTCTGCCATTTCACAATAGAATAATCATAGCTTTAATCCTCAGTATTTTGAAAAACAGTTATGATTTATTCTGCAGATGAGCATTCTTCTTATGAAAAACAGATCCCGGCTCAGCGCCTATAGCTCAACCGGCTAAGGCGCCAGCCACGTACACCTAAGGTGGCGGGTTCGAATCCCCAGCCCGGACCCGCCAAACAACAATGACGGCTGCAACCAAAAAATAGCCAGGCATTGTGGCGGGCGCCTGTGGTCCCAGCTACTTGGGAGGCAGAGGCAGGAGACTCGCTTGAGCCCAGGAGTAGGAGGTTGCTGTGAGCTGTAATGCCACGGCACTCTACCCAGGGGGACAGCTTGAGGCTCTGTCTAAAAAAAAAAAAAAAGAAAAACAGATCCCATAGAGACTGAATAATGTAACTACTGTACATCAAATGTTATCATGTGACCTGAGCTGCCCATAATGAAGTAGATAGTCCATGACCCTCCAAACCGTAAATTTTACAGATGCAGCAGCATTCTATTGTCATTTGAAAGTAAGAGGCACAGATATGTATGTACATATATATCACATAAATATATCTCACATGCCACATATATTATATTGGCTTGGAGCTGGTCCTGAAGACACAAGTGAGTTGCATGAACAAATCACTCATCTTCCTATGGCACCTACTCTTGCTACATTAATTCTTGTCCTAAAACTCACTTCAATAGCCTGTGACCAGCTAAATAGGGAAGAAAAAATCCAGGCCTGGTTTTCTGATGAGTCTGCCTGCACACTGTGGGGGGCATCATCTGAAGGTAATGGTCATAGCATCGTAGCCCCACTCAGAGTTGGCTCTAAATGAATGTGAAATCCTCCCAATGTACCTAACTTGAAGCAAGGCACTTGGTTGTTCACTTTGCTTGGAAGGAGAGATAGCCAGAGGCATGTATTTACACTAATTCTAGGTCAGTGGTTAAAAGAAATGAGATGGAAGGACATCTGAGTAAGAGGTATATAGATAGACCTCTCAAAATGAACGCAGAGTATGAGAAAATCTGTATCCCATGTGAGTGCCCACCAAGTGGCACCATTTCAGCGAAGGTTTTTTTTTTAGAGACAAAGTCTCACTTTGTTGCCCTTGGTAGAGTGCTGTGGCATCACAGCTCACAGCAACCTCCAGCTCTTGGGCTTAGGCAATTCTCCAACCTCAGCCTCCCGAGCAGCTGGGACCACAGGCACTCACCCCAGTGCCCGGCCATCTTTTGGTTGCAGTTTGGCCGGGGCTGGTCTCAAACCCGCCATCCTTGGTACATAGGGCCGGTGCCCTACTCACTGAGCCACAGGCACCGACCCAGAGAAGGTTTTTAATAATCAAGGAGACAATGTTTTACATGCTGTAGATGTTAGTCAGCCTCTTTGTCTAGCCCTCTACCTTCTACCATTCTTGATACACAGTTTTATGAACAAAGTGGCCCTGTTTACAGGGATGGAAGATACGAATGGGATTATCAATATTGGCTTCCTCTCACCAAGGCTACAGTCATTGATGGGTATTCAACCTTCAAACATTAGAGCCCAACATTAAGTTCTTGATATGATCCCTGGGGGACCAGCAAACTACCTTATGGCCCCCTTCCATTATGGAAGTGCAGCAATCAAAAAAATTTTTTTTTTTTTGAGACAGAGTCTCAAGCTGTTGCCCTGGGTAGAGTGTTGTGGCATCATAGCTCATGGCAACCTCAAACTCCTGGGCCCAAGCAATTCTCCTGCCTTAGCCTCCTGAGTAGCTGGGACTACAGGCACCCGCCACAATGCCCAGCTATTTTTCTGTTGCAATTGTCATTGTTGCTTTAGCTGGCCCCAGCCAGATTTGAACCCGCCAGCCTCAGTGTATGTGGCTGACACCCTACCTGCTGAGCTACAGGTGCTGCCAGCAATCAATTTTAATTAAATAAACACTTATTTTGAATATGACATTTGATTTCCTGGTCTCCAATGCTTCTGATAAAACTCTCATCCTTAGATTTATAAAATTCCTAATTCACTATCATGTTAGTTCATACAATATTTCTTCTGTCCAAAGAGCTCACTTTGTGGCAAAGGAAGAGTTTCAGGGAATTCATATTCCATCATTGTTAAGCATTGACTTGATAGAATAGCAAGAATATCCTACTAAAAACTAAGCAACTGTGCCATCCAGGTGACAGTATTTCATGTGGTTGGGATTCTGTCCTTCAGGACACAGTATGTGCAGTAAACCATTAATCACTATATGGTGCCATTTTTTCCTTTACCCAGAATACATGCATCTGGGAGCCAAAGGGTACTAGTGGGAATGACCCCTGTCTCTATTATTCCCAATATTTCATTTGAAAATGTTTGTTTCCTCTAGGAGGCTGAGGTGGGAAGATTGCCTGAGCTCAGGATTTCAAGACCAGGCTGAGTAAGAGTAAGACCCTGTCTCTATTACAAATGGAAAAACTAGCTGGGCATTGTGGCAGGCCCACAACTACTTGGTTGGCTGAGATAGGAGGATCACTGGAGCCCAAGAGTTTGAGGTTGCTGTGAGCTATGATGCCAAGGGCATCTGAGTGGGACAACTAAAGAAAGAAGAGAGGAAGGAAGGAAGGAAGGAGAAAGAAAAGAAAATGTTTGTTTCCTATACCTACTAGGACTTTGAGCTTTATAGGCCTTAGTTCCAAAAGAAGGAACAATTCCACTAGAGTACAGTTTATTGGAAAGTGAGACTATGACCTGCCACTTTAGGTCTCTCTGAACCAACAGCAAAGAAAGGAGCTAATACATGGCTACTGTGAAAAATATTGATTTTCTTTTTCTTTTTTTGTCCCCAAATGAATGAATCTTTTATTGTATCACTAAAATAATAAAGAGGCCTTAGGAATCACCCAGTATCTTGCTGCAGCTGGACAACTCTTAGATCTTATTCATGCTGAACTGTTCATTTTCAGAGACATAAATACCATCCAAAGTGTTTCTGATATCCTTGTTTTTAACTGTTGGGGCTTGCTGAATCAAAGCAGCTGAATTTGAAACAAGCACAATGGTGTTTCCTTCAAGGATTAACTCACCTTTCTGGGCTTGAGATACTGAACAAGAAATGCTTGCCCTCATCCGAACACCATGGATGTATTTTTCCCCCAAGAAACTTCTTATTTCAACAAGAGATCCGTTCTCCTGGATAACAATGTTGATTGGGAAGTGAGCATACACGGACCTCATCTTGTAATGAAAGCCCAGTGTAACACTCTTGATCGTATTCTGTATGTGACTAAAGATAGTGCAAGCAGTAGCCAGTCCCTTCCTATTTCCCAACTGTTTGTCAACCCAGAGCCTCTTCTTTTTCTTTCCAAAGGACTGAGTTCCATATTGATGTGGTTGAAGTCCTTCTGCAGGGTTCCTCTGGGACCCTTCACAATAACTGTGCATCCCTTCAGAGTGATGTTGACATTTTCTGGAATGTTAACGGTCTGATTGCTGAGAATTGTCTTCATTCTCACAGCAGATATGACAAAGAGAGGGTTTTTTTTTTTCTTTTTGAGACAGAGTCTCAAGCTGTTGCCCTGGTTAGAGTGCCATGGTGTCATAGCTTACAGCAACCTCCAACTGAGGCTCAAGCAATGCTCTTGCCTCAGTTTTTCTATTTTTAGTAGAGACAGGGTCTTGCTTTTGCTCAGGCTGGTCTTGAACTCATGAGCTCAAGCAATCAATAAGCCTTGGTCTCCCAGAGTACCAGGATTACAGGCATGAGCCATCGCGCTTGGCCAACATTGATTTTCTTTAAACATTTTTTTTTTTAAAGAGACAGAATTTCACTTTGTCTCACTTTGTCACTTGGTAGGGTGCTATGGCATCACAGCTCACAGCAACCTCTAGCTCTTGGGCTTAGGCAATTCTCTTGCTTCAGCCTCCTGAGTAGCTGGGACTATACGTGCCCACCACAACGCCCAGTTTTTTTTTTGTTGTTGCAATTTGGCCAGGGCTGGGTTCGAACCCATCACCCTCGGTATATGGGGCTGGCGCCCTACTCACTGAGCCAGAGGCGCTGCCCTCTTTTTAAAGTTTAAACATTTTTTTATATAAAACACTTCACAAATTTGTATGTCATCCTTGTGTAGGGGACATGATAATTTTTTTTGTATCATTCCAATTTTGTGCTGCCAAAGCAATCATGATAATATTGATTACCATGAGGCAATAGAACTGCTAGTACATAATAGGAACAGAAAAGAGTATGTGTGGACCCAAAGGGATTTCAAGGTTTCAATACTCTTACCTTCAGTATAAGAAGTTATTGGAAAGACACACAATCCAATCTTCTGAAGGGAAGACCATCACTGCATCCCTTGATTCCTGACATTGAGCCTTCAGGAATGAATGTCTGGGTCATCGCATCAGGTGAAAGAACTATATCAGCTGATGTGTCAACTGAAAGAAAAGAGGAATGGAATGGGTAATGAAAAAGAAAGTTATAAATACTAAGTCTGGTTACATGACCAGTTGTAAAAAGAACCTAGTACTATGCATGTTTTCTTTCTTGCTCCCATAAATACAGAGAGTGCCAAAAAAGTATACACATTTTAAGAAAGAAAAAAACTGTATTAAAATGTCAAATGTCACATGTCACATTTGACTTTCTGCAATTAAAGAGATATAAGATACAATATAGCAAATGTTATTGGTATATACTGAAGGATATATACTGGGGGCCCAGGCAGAGACTTGTCACAGAGGCAGAGCCACTGCAGATAGCCGCTAACAGAGCAATGCCAAGCAGAAATGTGACGTCAGAGCTGGAGGTGTCTGGAGGTATCTGGAGGTATCCCACTAGGCAATGCCTAGTAGAGCTGCAGGGGGAGGGCCAGCCCTCAAGACCCCAAAGCTACCAGAGCTACCAGCCTGTAACAAAAGCTTGGGAGAACTTCAGACATGAAGCTCTAAACTGTAAGAACTACTGCATGGGCAGGGCCAGGGACAGGGATGCTTTGGGGGGGGGGGCTAACCCCCCAGTGTGTCAAGGAGGTGGCAGGTGGAGTAATAATCATTCTCAAGCTTTATGATTTAATGTTATTTTCCCTATTGGGTTTTAGACTTACTTGGGACAAGTTACCCCTTTTTTCTTACTTCTTTCCCCTTTTTGGAATGGAAATGTCTATCCTATGCCTGTCCAACCATTATTCATAGGCGCTCAGCTGGAGAGAATTTGCCATGACAGGAATTGTGCCTTGAGTCTCACTCATATCTCATTCAGATGAGATTCTTGACTTTGGACTTCTGAGCTGATGCTGGAATGAGTTAAGACTTTGGGAGCTATTGGTATGGAATGAAAGTATTTTGCATATGAGAACATGAATTTTGGGAGCCAGGGAAAGAATTCTATGATTTGAATGTGTCCTTCAAATTTCATATTTTGAAAACTTACTCCTCAAGTTCGTATGTTGATGGTATTAGGATGTAGGGCCTTTGGGAAGTTATTAGGATTGGATAAAGTCATCAGGATAAAGGCCCCATGATGGGGACTGGTGGCTTTATCAGAAGAGGAAGAGAGATCTGAGCTAGCACCCTCTTAATGTCTCACTGTATAATGCCTTCTACCAGGTTAAAATGCAGTGGGCGAGCCCTCATCAGATGCTGCATCATGTTCTTGGACTCCCCAGCCTGCAGAACTGTGAGACAAAATTTCTTTTCTTTATGACTTAGCTAGTGTATGGTATTCTATTACAACAACAGAAAATGGACTAAAATAGCTGACTTTAAGTAAAGAATGCTGTCATCTACATCCTTGGGATACATTCCAAGGCCCCCAATAGATGTCTAAAGCCATGGCTAGACCCACATAAACAGCATAAAGAGCATAGATAAGCTGGACAAAGGGATGGTTCACATCCTGGGTATGACAGAGTAGCATGAGATTTCATGTAACCCAAAAGGGCAGGTAATTTAAAACTCAGGAATTGTTTCTTTCCAGAATTTTCCATTTAATATTTTCAGACTAAGCTTGGTTTCATAGAAAGTGAAACCTTGGATAAGAAAGAACTACTGTATTATTACCCTTAATAATGTAGGCAGTCCTTACCCCAATCAATTGGCAAGCCTTAAGATAAAAAATTTTTTTTTAATATTTTTTTTCTTTCTCTTTTGAGACAGAGTCTTACTCTGCCACCCTGCACAGAGTGCCATAGCATCATCAGAGCTAACAGCAACCTCAAACTCTTGGGCTCAAGCAATCCTCTTGCCTCAGCCTCTGAAGTAGCTGAGACTACAGGCACCTGCCACAATGCCCAGCTAATTTTCCACTTTTCAGTAGAGACAGGATCTCACTTTTGCTCAGGCTATTTTTTGTATGTTTGTTTGTTTTTGTTTTTTAGCAGAGACAGGGTCTTGCTCTTGCTTGGCCTAATCTTGAACTCTTGACCTTAAGCAATCTGCCAACCTTGGCCTCTCAGGGTGCTAGGATGACTGGTGTGACCTACCATGTCTGGTCAATTTTTGTATTTCTTTTGAGACAGGGTCTCCCTCTGCTGCCCAGGCCAGAGTGCAGTGGCATCATTATAGCTCACTGTAACCACAACCCCTCAGCTCAGCTGGGCATGGTGGCTCAGGACTATAATCCTAGCACTCTGGGAGGCTGACGCAGGAGAATCACTTGAGCTCAGGTGTTGGAGATCAGCCTGAATAAGAGTGAGACCCTGTCTCTACTGAAAATAGAAAAATTAGCCAGGTGTGGTGGTGCATGCCTGTAGCCCCAGTTACTCGGGAGGCTGAGGTAGGAGGATCACTTAAGCCCAGGAGTTTGAGGATGTAGGGAGCTATGATCATACAATTACACTCTACAGAGTGAAACGCTGTCTAGTAAAAAAGAGAAAGAAAGAGAGAGAGAGAGAGAGAAAGAAAGGAGGGAGAGAAGGAAGGAAGGAAGCAAAGGAAGAAAAGAAAGAAAGATTGATAAACAGATATCTAGGTTCAAGTGATCCTCCCACCTTAACCTCCTAAGAAGCTGGAATGAAAGGCATGGACCACCATCCCTGCCTAATTTTTGTAGAGACAGTGTCTTGCTATTGCCCAGGCTGGCCTTGAACTCCTGGCTTTAAGTGATCCTTCTGATTCACTGGGATTATAGGTGTGAGCCACCATGCCCAACTTAGATCAAAATTTGAGGCCTCCCAGAGAAGAAATTGACTCACTACTATATAACTGCCTATCTGTGATCTATTTATCTATCTCTGATGAATTTATATCCCCTATTGATTCTGTGTTTCTGGAGAACCCTGACTGACAAAGAATTTAGTATCAGGAAGAGGTATAGCTGCTAAAATTGTGGAAGTGGATTTAGAATTGGGTAATGGATAGAGGCTAGAAGAATTTTGGGGCACATAATAGGAAATGCTTGGATTGGCCTGAAAAGACTATTGTCAGAAATAGGGAGGTTAAGTTGCTTCTGGTGGAAGCTTCAGAGGAAGTAAGTAATAGATTATTGGACACTGGATAAAAGGTGGGTTTTTTTTTTTTATGAAGTCGTAAAGAACTTTGCTAAATTGTGTTTTACTGTTAGGCAGAGAGTAGAAAGTGTAAACAATTAACTTGGTTATTCATCTTGGGAAATTTCCCAAAGAGAAGTATGAAAAGTAAGGCCTGGTTTCTCTGATAGTAAAATGTGGGAGAAAAAAAGAGAGAAATTGAGGAAAGAACTGTTAAGCAAAAAGGGACCAGCATTTGACAATTTGTAAAATTCTCAGCCTATCAAGATTGTGTATTCTGGGGCGGTGCCTGTGGCTCAAAGGAGTTGGGCACTGGCCCCAAATGCTGGAGGTGGCCGGCCCTGGCCAAAAAAAAAACTGCAAAAGAAGGAAAAAAAAAAAAAGATTGTGTATTCTGGAAACAGAGTCAAAGGTATAGCTGGACAGACTTTTGCTGAAAAGATTAGAGAGATGACTTATGGACCCAGTCAACCATCTCAGCAGAAGCCAGGAAAGGGACGGGATTTTCCAGGTTATCCAGGAAGGATCTGTGGAGAATCCTCTTCTGTAACAGTGTGGACTTCCTTGACACACATGGAAGACCAATGAGGTTTCTAAGAATGTTAGATCGCAGAAACATTGACATCTTGTGCTGAAGGGGGGCAAAGACAGAGTAAAATGAAGGAAGGCTGTCAAATGTCAGGAGCTGGACAGTCAAGAAATGAGCTGATAGAATTAACTTGGCTAAAAATACGTGCTGTGCTTCAAGAAAAATGAATGATTCTGAGGATAGAACTGCAGAAGCAGGGCAGGGGACAGAGGAGTGGGCACAGAAGCAAAAACCTAAAGGAATTTGTCCTGGTAGGTTTCAAACTTGCTTGCGACCAGTGAACCCTTTATTCCTTCCATTTTCTCTCTTTTAATGAACCCTTTATTCCTTCCCCTTTCTCTCTTTTAGAATCTGAGTATCTTGGGCGGCGCCTGTAGCTCAGTGGGTAGGGTGCCAGCCCCATATACTGAGGGTGGGCAGGTTTGAACCCGGCCCGGCCAAACTGCAACAACAACAACAAAATAGCCAGAAAACAACAACAACAACAAAAAACAAAAAGCGGTGCCTGTGGCTCAAAGGAGTAGGGCGCTGGCCCCATATGCCAGAGGTGGTGGGTTCAAACCCAGCACTGGCCAAAAATTGCAAAAAACCAAACCAACAAACAAAATAGCCAGGTGTTATGGTGGGCGCCTGTAGACCCAGCTACTTGGGAGGCAGAGGCAAGAGAATCACCTAAGCCCAGGAGTTGGAGGTTGCTGTGAGCTGTGACGCCACAGCACTCTATGGAGGGCGATAAAGTGAGACTTTGTCTCTTAAAAAAAAAATCTTATAGAATCTGAGCATCTTATGGCTGTCTTACCAACTATTGTATTAGAAACAGGCAACTTGGCTTGGCGCCTGTGGCTCAAGTGGCTAAGGCGCCAGCCACATACACCTAAGGTGGCAGGTTCGAACCCCCAGCCTGGGCCAGCCAAACAACAATGATGGCTGCAACCAAAAAATGGCCAGGCGTTGTGGCGGGCGCCTATAGTCCCAGCTACTTGGGAGGCTGAGGCAGGAGACTCGCTTGAGCCCAGGAGTTGGAGGTTGCTGTGAGCGTGATGCCATGGTACTCTACCCAGGGGGATAGCTTGAGGCTCCGTCTCAAAAAAAAAAAAAAAAAAAAAAAGAAACAGACAACTTGTTTTCTAGTTTCACAGGTCCACAAATGGAGATGAATTTTGATCCGGGATGAAAGACAACATACACACAGTTTCATCTATATCTGATTTAGATTATTTTGATTATGAGATCTGGGACTTTAAAAATTTATATTTAGAAATGTATATTTAGAGGCAAGGTCTCATTCTGTTATCTAGGTTGAAGTACAGTGGTGTGATCATAACTCACTGTAACCTCAACCTCTTGGAATCAAGAGATCTTCCTGGCTGGGCATCTGTAGTTCAGAGGTGAGGGAGCCAGCCACATACACTTGAGCTGGAGGGTTCAAATCCAGCCCAGGCCTGCCAAACAACAATGAGAACTACAACCAAAAAAAGAAAAAAGAAAATAGCTGGGCATTGTGGTGGATACCTGGAGTCCCAGCTACTTGGGAGGCTGAGGCAAGAGAATCGCCTAAGCCCAGGAGTTGTAGGTTGCTGTGAGCTGTGATGCCACAGTACTCTACCCAGGGTGACAGCTTGAGACTATTTAAAAAAAAAAAAAAGATCCTCCTCCCTGAGTCTCCCTAGTAGCTGGAACAGCAGGCATATACCACCATGTCTGGCTAATTTCTCAATTTTTTGGAGTGACAGGGTCTCATTATGTTCCCTGGGCTGGTCTCAAACTTCTGACTTCAAGCGATCCGTCTTGGCTTCCCAAAGTGCTGAGATTACAGGAGTGAACCACCATGCCTTGCCTTGAGTTGATACTTAATGAGATTTAGGATTTAGAGTTGACACTGGAATAAATTAAGGTTTTGGGAAATGTTGGGATGGGGTAAATGTATTTTTCACATGAGACATATGTGAATTTGGGGGGCCAAAGGCAAATTCTACAGGGTTGAATAGTGTCTCTCAAAAATCTATGTCCACAGGGACCTCAGAATGTGACCTTATTTGGAAATAGGGTCTTTGTAGATGGAATCAAGTTAAGATGGTGTTACATGAGATCAGGACATGACAGTGTCCTTCTAAGAAGCCCATCTGAAGACATAGACAGATACTTAAGGAAGAAGGCCATGTGAAGACAGAGGCAGAGACTGGAGAGATGGAGCTACAAGCCAACCAACACCAAAGATTGGCGGCAACCACCAGAAGCTGAAAGAAAGCACAGAACAATTCTTCTGTGGAGCTTCCAGAAGAAACTAGCTTTGCTGACATCTTGATTTTGGACCTCTGGCTTCCTGAACTATGGTAGAATAAATTTCTAGGAAACCAATAAAGTTAATATTTAGGTGTTAATTGGTTCTTCATTATATTCTTAATACATATTTTTGGTCGAATATTTTGGTCACAAAAATCATTTCTTGTAATTTGCCATTTAGCCTTTCACTTTTTATATGATTCCATTGATTTGTGTAATTTTTAATCGAAATGTATAAACCTTTTCCTTCATATTTTGTGCTTCTTATGTCCTGTTTAAGAAATCCTTCTCAAATAATGAAGATATTCTCCCATATTGCCTTCTGAATGCTTTTGTGAATGATGTGAGATAGGACTGTATTTTTTTTTCAATCAATTGCTCTAGCACCATTTAGTAAAGAGCCTATCACTTCTTCACTAATATGTAATTCTACTCTATCATATATCACATACCCTATGTGTATGCAGGGTCTGTTTTTACTTTCTCCTCTGTTATTCCTTGCACAAATGTGGTTCTCAACTGGGGTCAATTTCACATTCTGGGGACATTTGGCAATATCTGGGGACATTTTTGGCTGTCCTGAGTTAGAAGTAGCTACTGACATCTAGCGAGTAGAGGCCAGAGATGCTGTTCAACAAAAACAAGGCACAGGACAGTTCTGACAACAAAGGATTACCCAGCTAAAAATGTCAGTGGTACTGAGGTTGAGAATTCTGTCTCATACTAAGACTTGGTATCTGGTTAGAAAGTACAGTATCTCACTGAATCCTCACAATAACTCTATACAGTACATGATTGCTAGCTTCACTTTACAAATGAAAACTGAGAAAACTGAGTCTAGAAGGCAGTGATTTTCAACCGGTGTGCAGCACACCGATGAGTGGATCCTAGGTGTGCTGCGAAAATTTTTAAAGATCATTAATTAATTTTTTTTGTGAACTGTTTATTTTATTTTATTTCATTTTATTTTATTTTATTGTTTAGGATTCATTGAGGTTACACTGATTGCCTTTGTTAGGTAAAGTTCCTCTTGTAACTGTAATTGTGTCCTACCCCCAAGAGGAAATTAAATTACTTCTGAAAGAAGTACAAAGCACAGTAAGGGTATTCCCTTTCGTTTTTTTACTTTTTTTTAACATAATTTAAGTGTGCTGTAAAAGTTTAACTATAGGTTCAACTGTGCCATGTGATAAAAAAGGTTAAAAAGCACTGCTCTTAAGAGGTCGAGTGACTTGTCCTAGACAATACATTGCTCAACAATTTGCATAACTGGGTATAAACCTAAGTAAAACTTCCCCTAGTATAAGGTAGTTCTCATTATGTCCTAAGACAGGGCTCCCAAATCCCAGCAAGTTTCCACTGATTAATTTTATCAGGAAACTCACAGGGTACCTTTTATGTGCCAGGTCCTGGCTGAATGGTGGGAATACCCGGGAAACAAGTCAAAAGCTCTGAAGTTTACAGTCTAGTGGGGAGATAAAAATACCTCGTAGAAGGTAGCCATCACTTTAGTTTTCTACCACAGGCTGGGTGTGGTGGCTCACTCCTGTAATCGTAGCACTCTGGGAGGCTGAGGCAGGTGGATTGCTTGAGCTCATGAGTTTAAGTCTAGCCTGAGCAAGAGTGAGAACTAGTCTGTACTAAAAAAAGAAAACAAAAAACAAAAAACACCCTAGCCCAGTGTTGTGGCAGGTGCCTGTAGTCCCAGTTCCTCAGGAGGTTGAGGCAAGAAGATCTCTTGAGCCCAAGAGTTTGAGATTGCTGTGAGCTGTGATGCCAGGGCACCCTACCCAGGGCAATAGAGTGAGACTCTGTCTCAAAAAACAAAAAAATAAAAATAAGTAGTTTCCTACCACAAGAAAAATTTTCAAAGTCTTTAAAGAAACTTGTCATTCAATATACTCCCAATTTTTGTTTAAAATATGAATTTGAATCTGATAGGGGTTTACCAAGCAAAATTTAACTTAACTCCATTCAAATTATTGCAAATTCCAAATAAACTTACCATGTGGAATTTTACTATCAATGTATATAGGAGTTCCATAAATGTTGGATGATAACTGCGCATAAACTGAAATTCATTATCCCTCTCATGTGAAAAATAAATTTTAAAAATAGGACAGGAATTTGTTAATGAAGAGGTGAATGCTTTAATTATTTCTTTTGTTTAGGGAACATGCTTATCAATTGTACATGGATCAACAACAGGGAATCTGATGAGACAGCAGAATGAAAATTAGCACTATTTAACCCCTTTCTGCCTTTCAGAAGTTTGGAATAAAGACCTGCAGGGTTATTAAGTTTTCTCTGTGATAGCAGGATGGGTGTGGTAGTCTCAAACCATCTATAATAGATGGATGTCTAGTCTAGCTTTAGAAATCTACTCATATGAAGATTGCTCCACAGCCTCCCTTGGCAGTTCTTAAGTGTTCTTGGAATGTTAATGTTTATTAAATTCAAGCTCCATCAACTTATTTCCAAAGCCCAGACAATAGCAGGCAGAATCTGTTGTAATGATTAGTCAACTGTCTCTCCCTTGCCAGAGTCTCATCTTATATGCCAGGCACTTTCCAACATCAAACTACTTCTTCCTTTCTCTCCCAGTTGCCAGACTTCCTTCTACTTAGATTTACTTACATCACTGCTGTCTACCTCTGTTTCACACACACCCTGCGTCTCCTCCTCTCCTTTTCTCTCAGACTCCTCTAGACTTAGTTACTGGGGTGCTCTGATTCCAAATGCTGGAGTTTGAAATTTTTTTGTTGCCAGTTTTACTTTTCCTAAGCAGTACTGCTTTAGGCACAAGGTTAATACTGTCTAACTGCGTGTTGGTATCCCCAGAGAAGGTAAATTGATGCATGTTTTGTAATGTTACATTTATGAGAAATAATGTAGCTTTGAAACTTTTCATTTAGTGATGCTGACATTACCTATTTAGCCATTTTTACACCATTTTCTTTCTTTCTTTCTTTCTTTCTTTTTTTTTTTTGAGACAAAGCCTCAAGCTATCCCCCTGGGTAGAGTGCCATGGCATCACAGCTCACAGCAACCTCCAACTCCTGGGCTCAAGCGAGTCTCCTGCCTCAGCCTCTCAAGTAGCTGGGACCACAGGCGCCCGCCACAACGCCCGGCTATTTTTTGGTTGCAGCCGTCATTGTTGTTTTGGCAGGCCTGGGCTGGATTCGAACCTGCCACCGTAGTTGTATGTAGCTGGTGCCTTAGCCACTTGAGCCACAGGCGCCAAGCCACCATTTTCAGTTATGTATTTTTTTACTGAAGCAGATCGACAAAGACTAAACAGCCCTTAGGATGGTATGGCCAATGGTTGGAGAGTTATGAAGAGTAACTCGGTTTTAACTGCTCCTGCTCTGATCATTCATCCAACAAATACTCATTACTCATTAAGCACCTGTTGTGTTCCAAACAGGGAGACTATAGCAGTGGTAATATTAACAGGTTTGTGTTTTAGAAAGATCACCCAGGTTGTGTGTGAAGTGGAGGGTGGGGTTTTTGGCTTGTGGAAATGGGTAAATTCGGTTCCATTTACTAGCTAGAGAATATTGGGAGAGAAGATGTCAGTCATGTGGGCAGTGAGGGAGGGACACAAAAAGTTCAACATGCAGTATATAGAATTTGAATCGTTTCAGAGACATCAGAGAGGAAGTATTTAGCAGGAGCTTGAATAAACTGTGTGGCATATCTGGGGAGAGGTCAGAACTGTAGAACAGGGATTTCAATCAGTCCCAAGTATATCCTTCCTCAAGCAGGAGCTTGGAAACACTGTGTGGCATATCTGGGGAGAGGTCAGAACTGTAGAGCAGGGATTTCAAACAGTCTCATGTATATCCTGCAGCTTTTCTAATTGCAGGTCTGACTGGCCCACTTTGAACACTTCACAGTTGATGCCCCTGTTCTTTTTCCTCCCCACTCCCCAACACATCAGAATGGCTCACTGACTGTCTACTGAATGGACCAAATTGTTGAAAGTCCATCTTACATTTTAACTGATTAATTCTCACTACCTCCCAGGAAACCTTGTATTACCCTTACATTGAAAACTATTTGCAGGTGCTGAAATCAGGACCTATAAAGGTATGACAAAGTCGAGATAAATTCTTCCCAGTTCAAACCAGAAATCAGTTGTGGGGGGAACCCATAATTTATTAAATTTATATATTAATTCTGACAGTTTTCCTTTAAAAAACTATTTAGTTGCATTAGATGCTTTGATTTAGGGTATATAGATAAACTGAGGTAATTATTAATCAACTTCTGCTTATTAATAAAATACAAATGCATTGGTTAAGATGAACACAAACAGTTTAGTCCAGGACCAGAGATTATCTAAAGAGAAACATGTTATGTTGTTGCTTTGATGAAACAGCACAGGGTGGTAGGTAAGAGCATAGATTGGTAGATAAAAGTATGGGCTTTTCTTTCATCCCTCACCCTTTCTCACCCCTTTTAAGTCTCCAGTGCCCATTATACTATTTTGTGTATCCTGTGTAGCCATAGTTTAGGTCCCACTTATAGATGAGAACAATGTGATGTGTTTATTTTTCTGTTACTACATTGCTTCATTAAGCTTAATGACCTCCAGTTCCAACCAACTGGCTGCAAAAAACATTATTTCATTCTTTCTTATTGCTGAATATTACTCCAGGGTGTGTGTGTGTGTGTGTGTGTGTGCGCATTTTCTTTATCAGTTCATCAGTTGAGGGATACTTAGGTTGATTCCATATCTTTGCAATTGTGAATTGTGCTGTGATAAACACAAAAGTGCAGGTATCTTTTTGATAAAATGATTTCTTTTCTTTTGGGTTAGATGCCCAGTAGTGGGATTGCAGGAATAAATGGTAGGGTAGATCTACTTTTAATTCTTTGAGAAATCTTCATACTGATATCCACAGAGCTTTTACTAATTTACATTCTCGCCAACAGTGTATGTGTTCTCTTTTCACCACATCTGCACCAAGTATCTATTGATTTTGACTTTTTAATAATGGCCATTCTAATTGGAGTAAGACAGTATCACACCGTGGTTTTAATTTTCATTTCTCTGATTATTAGCGATGTTTGAGCATTTTTTATATGTTTGTTGGCCATTTGTATATATGTGTGTGTGTATATATACATACATACATACATACATACATATATATATTTTTTTACTTTGTTTAGAAAAATTGTGTGGTTTTTTTTTTTTTTTTTCAGTTTTTGGCTGGGGCTAGGTTTGAACCACCTCCCATGTATGGGGTCGGTGCCCTACTCCTCTGAGCCACAGGCACCGCCAGTTTTTGTTGTTCTTTTTTTTTGAGACAGAGTCTCACTCTATTGCCCTAGGTAGAATGCTGTAGTGTCACAGCTCACAGCAACCTCAAACTCTTGGGCTTAAGTGATTCTCTTACCTTAGTCTCCTAAGTAGCTGGGACTACAGGCACCTGCCACAACACCCAGCTATTTTTTGTTGTTGTTGTCATTGTCGTTTGGCAGGCCTGGGCCAGGATCGAACCCGCAGCCCTGGTATATGTGGCCAGCACCCTAGCTGTTGAGCTATAGGCACCAAGCCTATTTCCCCACTTTTTAATGGGGTTGTTTTTTCTTGCTGAGTTGAATTCCTCATAGATTCTGAATATTAGTCTTTGTTGGACACAAAGTTCATGAATATTTTCTCTCATTCTATAAGCTGTCTATTCTTTTGATTATTTCTTTGGCTGTGCAGAAGCTTTTTAATTTAAATAAATCCCAGTTGTCTGTTGTTTTTTTTTGTTTGTTTGTTTGTTTTTTTTGAGACAGAGTCTCACTTTGTGGCCCATAGTAGAGTGCCCTGGCATCATAGCTTAGAGCAAGCTCAAATTCTTATGCTCAAGTGATCCTCTTATCTCAGCCTCCCAATACAGGCACTCAACTATTTTTTCTTTTTCTTTCTTTCTTTCTTTCTTTCTTTTTTTTTTTTTTTTGAGACAGAGTTCTGTGACATCACAGATCACAGCAACCTCAAACTCTTGGGCTCAAGTGATTCTCTTGCCCCAGCCTCCCTAGTAGCTGGGACTATAGGTGCCTGCTATAACACCCTGCTATTTCTTTCTTTCTTTCTTTCTTTTTTTTTTGTTAGAACGCACCAATCCCCATGCATGTGACCAATGCCCGAACCACTGAGCTACAGGAATGGAGTCTGCCCAGCTATTTTTTTTAGAGATGGGGTCTTGCTGTTGCTCAGGCAATCCACCAGCCTTGGTCTCCCAAAGTGCTAGGATTACACACATAAGCCACTGCCGCTGGCTTATTTTTGTTTTTATTGTATTTGTTTTTGAGGTCTTAGTCATAAATTCTTTGCCTAGACCAAAGTCCAGAAGAGTTATTACCAGGTTTTCTTCTAGAATTTTTATGGTTTCAGGTCTTAAATTTCAGTCTTTAATCCACCTTGACTTAATTTTTGTATATGTAAGAGATAGGAAGCCAGTTTCATTTTTCTGCATATGACTATACAATTTTTCCAACATTATTTAATCGAATAGAGTATTCTTTTCTTGATGTATGCTTTTGTCTGTTTTGTCAAAGATCAATTGGTTTTAGGTATAAGATTTTGTTTCATTTTGTTTTCATCTCAATGTTCCACTGATCTGTGCGTCCACTTTTTTCCTTTTCCTCCAATTTTGTTATTTCTTTATTTAGCTAGCCCTTGTTCTTTCTTTTTCTTTTTAAATGTGTCTAATTTTATGCCAGTACTATGCTGTTGTGGTTAGTGTAGTCTTACAGTATAATTTGAAGTCAGGTAATGTGATGCGTCCAGTTTTGTTCTTTTGCTTAGGATTGCTTTGGTTCTTCAGGCTCTTTTTTTGGTTCCCTGTGAATTTTAGACCTATTTTTTTCTAAGTTTGATATGTTGGTATTTTGATAGCAATTGCATTGGATGTGAAGATTGAAAAGCATAGATTTTGAAACCTGCCTGCTTCTGTCTTCATCTTGACTCTACCACTTGCAGCCATGAGGTTTGGAACAATTTACCCAACGCTTCTATTTCTTAGTTGCCTTAATGATCAAACATAGATAATAATAGTACTTACCTCATAAAGTTGCTCTTTTTGAGATGGGGATGATGTTGCTGTTGTTTGGGGCCTACCTCTGTTGGCTTCTCTTTGCCATCTTCCTCCTGCTCCTCCAGAGAGCATCCTACTCCTTGTCTGTCCTACACTTCCCTCCTTTCCCCCCTAACCAGCTACTCTCTCAGCCTCTCCCTTCTTTCTCACTACCTGAGTCCAGCCCAACATCTCTATCCATCAGTCACTTGTGCCCTGGTGCCTCTATCCCAATCCCCTCCTTCCTCTGCCTACTTCATCTCTCCTGTCCAGTTTGAGTACTTTTCTATGTAGAAAAGGTATATTTGCAGGACTCAAAATGAATGTTCAAGAAGGAATGATTGAGGAAAAGGGCAAGGAAGGAGGGCTGGGTCAGTTGAGGGATGTATAGAATATATGGGAAGGAGAGTTAGAAAGGTAAGGGGACTCCAGTGAATGGGATTCATCCTGAGACTCACTGGGAGGAAGAATCACTAACCCTTACCCATTTTCTTCCTAAAATAGTACATTTCTTATCCTACACAGGGCCTCAAGTGCATCTCTCCTTCTAGGTACCTGGAAGGCATAATTGAACAGGAGTCATATGTTTCACTTATGGATAAAGGTGGCAGGCTTGTTGCTTCGGAAGACAAGGTCTTATGAGAAGAGCTCAGCTCCTTTAGTTTTCAGCCCACTGTAATCTTGTAGTACTATCTCAACTATATCTAAAAAGTGAGAGTTAAGAATATTTTGGCTCTCTGGCTATAGATTTAATTTAGATTTACAATCTCCTAGAATCATGGCTAGCAGTGCTGCATAGAATAAAGCATAAACTGTGGTGTCTGAAAGACATAAGTTCAAGTTTCAGGTCTGCCACTTACCACCATATGACTGAGCAAGTCCTTTAACCTCTTTGTGCCTCAGCTTCATCATGGAGATTAAAATAGCTACCTAACAGGTTTTAGGAAGAATGAAATGAAATGATATGCAAAAACACAATAGTGTGAGAGCTGAGACTATGCCAGTAGTTCATCAGAATAGTCCAATGTCTGGCACAGAATACATCTTCAATAAATATTTGTTGTAAAGTAAATGAATGAGTAAGCACCCAGCAAACTGTAGCTAAGTATCCCTTTGTCCTCGTAGATGTTTGGCAAGGATTTTGGCTGATGGCAATGACACTTTGGCTTGTTACAGAAAAAAAAAAATCTCTGCATCAAATCCAGGGATAATGATACAGGCCATAGTGCTTGGGATATTGCATCATGTCCCATGGGCTAAAGGAGCTTTGTGAAATAGAAATTTGAATAGTATTGCTTGTTTCCACTGACAAGTCTAATTCAGTGCTTCTCAAACTTTAAGGTGCCTCTGAATCAGCTGGGGCTTTTATTTAAAGGCAAGTTCTGATTCAAGATTCCAAGTGGAGGCCTGACAAGCTCCTAGGTGATGCTGAGACTCTTGGCTTGTGGACTTTTTCTTGAGCAGCAAGGGTCTAAGCAAGAGATCAACAACCTATTTCTGTAAAGGGCCGGATGGCAAATACCGTAAGCTTTGTGAACTATACAGTCTCTGCTGCAGCTCCTCAATGCTGCCATTCTAGAACAAAAGCAGTCACAGCCAATATGCAAACAAACGGGCATGGTTGTGTTCTAATGAAACCATATTTACAAAATCAGGGGACCAGAGGTGACCAGTGGGCTGTAGTTTGTCTCCTAGTATAATAATATATAAAATCAGTATGTCATTCTTGTGATGGATGTCCATCAGCTTATCTCCTGAGCTCCCAATAGTTCCCTCTGATAGTATAGGCTAATTTTCTCTACCCACAGACCCACCTTCCCCTGCCCACAACGTATATGGTCTCAGGAGCAAAGCACCCACTGCCAAGTTCCTGCAACAGGACTTAGACTCCAGCTTCCAGCTGATTGGCTCCCAAGGAACATCATTTACATTCTATTCTATAAAATGTACTGCTCCAGAGGCACCCTTTGCATTGAAAACAAGATGAATGGCTCCTCTGTGCAATGTGGGCACCTGACTGATGCTGGGGTACTCAGAGGCTTTCTTCAAGACTCTGGAATTGAGTGTAGGAGACTCTTACCTCAATCTGTCCATTTAAACAGAGGATATATAAATGTGGAGATGAAGACATATTTTTTTTTTTTTACCCAGTGTATCATGATGCAGAGAAATGAGAAAGAAAGAAGGAGCTATGTAGAGAGACACAAGGGTGGAGCTAATAAGAGGGCTTCCTACATTATCCATAGCACTACAGTTCTTGGCTCCAGGCCATTCCTGAGGTCTAGCCACTTCCTAGCCCTGGGTTTCATGAGATGACCTGTAACCTTACATAAATTCATATTTCTCTTTTACCTTAAATCTAGTATTATTCTGTTACATGTAAACCATACTCATAATAGCACTAGCAAATAATAAAAGGAGTACCAGTACTTCAATAGAATTCAAATTCGGTAGGATTTTTTAAAAAATCAACCTATAGATCATTGCAGGAGTATATATTTTCATTTGAAACTGGATTGCCCTGACAATAGAGTATGAGAGTATGTGAAATTTCATAAATATTAAGTTACATCTATATTCTAATGATCTACGTATTTAGTAATAAATCATTTTGTCAATTGTGTAGTAACTCCTAGCTCCTTGCTTTGGTTAGAGTCCAGTGGCAGAGGAAAAAACTCAACCCAACTGCTTTGCACAAAAAGGGATTTATTAGAAGGTATTAAATGACTTACGATATTGTTGGAGGGGCTGAAGAAACTAGTCTGTAAAGGAAGCTGCTGCTCTCTCCAAGAACAGGAAACCACTTGCTGAATCAGAAAGTAACCACTAGTAGCCACTAGCTCTGTAATCATGCCACCTCTTCCACTTCAAGAAGCTACTTGCCAAATTAGGGAGCCATCACTTGCACTTCCAAGTCTATGACCGTTGGGACCAGAAAGTTCTCATTCATTCTCTCTCTCTCTCTGTCCCACTTAACTCAGTTTATTTTCTGGTCCCATGTGAATGCATTTGACTGAAGGAACCTAACCGTCTCATTCAGAACCCTTATCACAAAGGGTAAGTGTCTGGGAAATGTGGTTTAAGATTTCTAGACTCTGCATTCCAGGAAGACACACTATGATGAAACTGGAACAGATGTTGAGTGAGCCAGTCCACAGAATAAGCCACACCCCTAATTTACCACATAGTTGTAAAACAAAAATTATATTTTGTGAAGAAAATGTAAACATGAGCAAACAAGCAATAACAGTAGTTTACTGTATTTGTCAGATTGATGCTACATGATTCAGACTTTCCCTGTTTCTGCCAGACAGTGTTAGTTATACATTTATTCTTACTTAAGCAACTGGAATAGCATTTAACATCTGAATGATTATGATGAGTAAAGAGATTTATTCACTCATTCATTTAGTCAACAAATACTTTTTTGGGTGCCTGTTGTGTTTGTTCCAGGAATTACTTCTGTGCTGGGCTACAACAGGGAATAATGCATGTTTACATCTTACTATATATAGATTCCCTGTGAAAATTCTCTCTTTGTCCTCTGTGAGGCTGAAAGGATTCAAGGGATCTGTTGACAAAGGCATAGAGAAAGCAGTTGCAGTGGTTGATGACCCTTAAACATTTGGAGTTTTTTAACCCAGAAGGTAGAAACTTTCGGTCAAAGCATGTAGTGAAATATAAGTCAACTATTGTCTTAAATATTGGGTAAAAAAGCTCTGGAGCAACATCGTGGTTCTTTAGAGGCTGAGTCCTCTTTGCAGTGCCCAAGGAGGCCAAGCTCTGTTCTTCCAAACTCCAGTGGTCAGACCTGCTCATGTGTCAACATTTCTCCAGGACCAACCTACCCCTGGATGTTGTGGAGCATAGCATGTACACCTGTCACTGATCCACCATTCTGGTTCCAAGACTGTGCTTTTCCACTGGACTAGTGAGAGGGTCAAAAGTGTTTTGGTCCTGGGTCAGTTTCAAGTTGCTTATTTCAATCCTTCTGTGATGGACTATCCCTGGCTGCAGCTCTTAATCTCCATAGTCACTGCCCTGGACAAGTTGTTACATTATTCATGGAGATGCATCATATAAACCTGCCAAGGTAGACCTTTTGGCACTTTCAGCTTTAACTTTTGCCAGGCTTTGTTATTTCAACTATCATGATGAGGGCATCTGTAAAGCTGTTGCCATGCTGTGGAAGCTCTGTGACCTTTTTTATACCTTAAGAATTGATTATATGCCTCTTTGCCTCTGCTTTGTCTTACCCTTCAACTTGTAATAAGGAAGAAATAGATAAGTCCATTGGTGGGACAACTTCTTGTCATAATCACATGGTTATTTTCAAAATCCAATCTTTGAGGAAAAGATTTGAGAGGTCTTGTGTCCAAGAAATTGTAAAACTCACTCTGGGAGGCCAAGGCAGGTAGATTGCTTGAGCTCAGGAATTTGAGACCAGGCTGAGCCAGACCCTGTCTCTAAAAATAGCCAGGCATGTGGAAGGCGTTTGTAGTCTCAGCTACTCAGGAGGCTGAAGCAAGAGAATTGCTTGCCCAAGAGTTTGAGGTTGCTGTGAGCTATGACACCAGAGTACTCCACACAGGGTGACAGGGTACAATTGGGTCTCAAAAAAGAAAGAAAAAAAGGAAGGAAGGAAGGAAGGAAGGAAGGAAGGAAGGAAGAAAGGAAGGAAGGAAGGAAAGAAGGGAATCTATGTTCTTTTTAAATTACTAAGTCTGTGGTATTCTGTTATAGTAATACAAAACAGACTAAGACAATGCCAAACCAAAAGGAAACAAGTAATTGTTTGTCAATGTGCCGATTCATTCATTCAGTATTCACTGAACACAGATTTTATCATATTAGTATTCCATTGCTATGTAACAAATTATCCCAGAACTTAGAGCAGCAGTTCTCAACCCACAGGAACTGTATTAAAGGATCACAGCATTAGGAAGGCTGAGAACCACTGACTTAGAGGCTTAAAACAACAAGAGATACTGATCATTCATTATCTCTCACAGGATACAAGTTGGTGCATTAGTTCTGGCTCAGAATCTCTCATGAAGTTAAGTTCACATGTCACTGAGACATGCAGCTATCTGAAGGCTTGACTGGGGCTGGCACATCCACTTTTAAGGTAGTTGCCCCTCTCATGGCTGACAAATGGAGGAGGCCTCAGTTCCCCTCCAGGTGTGCCTTACCACAGGGTTTCTTCAGTGACCTCACAGCATGGCATGGCTCCCCCCAAAATGAGTAATCCAAGAGCTAGGAAGTTGCCTTTCTTTAATCTAGCCTCAGATGTCACACTCAGTCACTTTGGGCATGGTGGCTCATGCCCATAATCCTAACACTCTGGAAGGCCAAGGCAAGTGCACAACTTAAGCTCAGAAGTTTGAAACCAACCTGAGCAAGAGCGAGACTCTCATCTCTACTAAAAATAGAAAAACTAGCTGGGTATTGAGGCAGGCACCTGTAGTCTGACCTACTCAGGAGGCTGAAGCAAGAGAATCACATGAGCTCAAGAGTTGAAGGTTGCTGTGAGCTATGATGAAGCCAGGGCAGTCTACCCAGGGCAAAAGAGTGAGACTCTGTCTCAAACAAACAAACAAACAAACAAACTAGAAGTCACTAAGTCTTGCCTCCATTCAAGAGGAAGGCTGGGTAGGATGGCTCATGCCTATAATCCTAGCACTCTGGGAGGCTGAGGAAGGTAGATTGCTTGAGCTCAGGATTTTGAACCCAACAGCGAGATCCTATCTCTCCTAAAAACAGAGTTGGGCTGGGCATTGTGGTGGGTGTCTGTAGTCACAGCTACTTGGGAGGCAAAGCAAGAGGATTGCTCAAGCCCAAAGAGTTTGAGGTTGCTGTGATCTATGATACAATGGCATTCTACCCACAGCAACAGAGTGAGACTCTGTCTCACAAAAAAAAAAAAAGATTTAAAATGATGAGTATTATACAAAGTACTATCTCTGATCAGAATGGGATGAAGTAAGAAATCAATAACAAAAGTAAAATAGTAATTTTCACAAAATTGTGGAAATTATCGCTCTTAATGAATGAATCAAAGGAAAAATCACAATGGAAGTAGAAAATACTGAGAGATGAATGAAAACAAAAACACAACATATCAAAACGTATGGGACACAGAGAAAGCAATGCCAAAGGAGAACTCTTTTTTTATATTTCTTCTTTTTTTTTTTTTTTTTTTGCAGTTTTTGGCCAGGGCTGGGTTTGAACC
>NW_003852597.1:271419-272790 GCF_000181295.1 Otolemur garnettii | reverse complement strand
TGAGCCACCACACCCGGCCCAAAGGAGAACTTTTTAGCTGTAAACACATTAATAAACAAGAAATATTTCAAATCAACAACATTGAAGGAACTAGAAAGAGGACAAACTAAACACAAAACTACCAGAGGGAGGAAAATAATAAAGATTAGAGCAGAGATACCTGAAATAGAGAATAGAAAAAATAGAGAAAATCAATGAAAACAAAAATTAGTTCTTTAAAAACATAAACAAAATTGAAAAACCCTTAATTTGATGGGCTATGAAATAAAGGCAAAGAATTCAAATTATGAAAATGAGAAATGAAAGCTGGAATATTGACGGTATTCTATAGAAAGCAAGCAAACTATAAGAAAGTAGTATGAACCATTGTACACCAACAAATTAGATGAAACGGACAAATTTCTAGAAACACAGGACCTACCAATACTAAATAATGAAGAAGTAGAAAATTCGAATAGACCTATAATTTGTAAGGAGATTGAATCAATAATAAAAAAATCTCCTTACTGGCCAGGTGTGTGGCTCATGCCTATAATCCTAGCACCCTAGGGGACCAAGGCCAGTGGATTGCCTGTGCTTAGGAATTCTAGCCAGCCTGAGTAAGAGTGAGACCCTGTCTCTGCTAAAAATGGAAAAACTAGCCTGGCGTTGTGGTGGGTGCCTATGGTCCCAGCTACTCAGGAGGCTGAGGCAAGAGGATTGCTTGAACCCAGGAGTTTGAGGTTGCTGTGAGCTATGATGCTATAGTACTCTACCCAGGGCAACAGAGTAACACTCTGTTACTTCTGAGTGTTCACTCTGTTGAGTGTCTGAGTGTTCTGAGACACTCTGTCGTCTCAAAAACAACAACAACAAGAAAATCTCCTGACAAAGAAAAATCCCTGGATCTGATGGCTTCACTGCTGAATTCTACCACATACTTAAAGAAAAACTAATACCAAACCTCAAACATTTATAAAAACAAAAAATTAGCACGGTGGAATACTTTCTAACTCAGATACCAAATTTAGGCAAAGACACCACAAAAGAAAACTATAGGTCAATATTCCTTACAAACATTGATACAAAAAATCCTCAGCAAAATACTAGTAAACCAAATTCGGCCGAATAGTGAAAGGATTCTATGCCGTGAGCTACTGGGATTTATTCCTGGAATGCAGGATGATTTAACATGTGAAAACTGATAATATACCACATTAATGGAATGAAGGAATGTAAACAACAGGATCATCTCCACTGGTGCAGAAAAACCATTTGACAAAATTCAACACTCTATCATGATAAAAACAGTTAATAAACTAAGAATAGAGAGAAACTACCTCAACATAATAAAAACCATAAAAAAAAGACCCCACATGATAAAAACAGTTA
>NW_003852597.1:265380-270107 GCF_000181295.1 Otolemur garnettii | reverse complement strand
GGAGGCTGAGGCAAGAGAATTGATTAAACCCATGCATTGGAGGTTGCTATGAACTGTGACACCACAGTGCTCTACCCAGGGCAACAAAGTAAGACCTTATCTCAAAAAAAGAAAAAAAGAAAGAAAGAAATTAAGAAAGTTACAGACTGGGCACAGTGGTTCATGCCTGTAATACTAGCACTTTGAGAGGCTGAGATGGAGGGATTGCTTAAGATCAGGAGTTCAAGACCACCCTGGGCAACATAGCCAAATCCTGTCTCTACAAAAAATTAAAAAATTAGCTGGGTATGGTGGCACATGCCTGTAATCCCAACTACCCAGGAGTTCCAAGGCTATAGTGAATTATAATTGTATCCCTTCATTCTAGCCTGGGGGACAGAGTGAGACCCTGTCTCTAAAAAATAAAAAAAAAAATTAGAAATAAATGGAAACATATTACATGTTCATGAATTGGAAGATTTAATTCTCTGTGTGTGTGTGTATGTGTAAGACAAGGTCTTGTTCTGTTGCCTGGACTACAGTGTAGAGTGCAATCACATCATCATAGCTCACAGCAACTTCAAACTCCTCGGCTGAAGTGACTCTCCTGCCTTACCCTCCTAGGTATCTGGGACTACAGTTGTACACTACCGTGCCCGCCTTATTTTTAAAAGTCTTTGTAGAGACAGGGTCTCATAAGTTGCTCAGGCTGATCTCAAACTCCTGACTGAGCTCCTCAGCAAATGTCCTTGTTATGGACTAAATGTTTGTGTCCCTATAAACTCACCATAGGTTGAAATTCTAACCTCCATGGTGATGGTAGTAGGAGATAGGGCCTTTATAGGGTGATTAAGTCATGAGGGCAGAGTCCTCATCAGTGGGATTGGTGTCCTCGTAAAAGAGACCTCAGAGGGTTCTCTAGCCCTTCATGTGAGGTCACTGCAAGAAGATGGCCATCTATGAACAAGGAAGCAGGCCCTCATCAGACACTGAATCTTCTCAGGCCTTAATCTTGAACTTCCTAGTCTACATACTTGTGAGAAGTAAATGTTCATTGTTTATGCCACCCAGTCTATGGTATTCTGTTATGCCAGCCTGCACTAGGATTGCCTCTTTAGTGTCAGTAGGCAGGAACAGAATATATCCTCATTTCTAACCCAATTACTAGCAAGAAGGTTGGAATGAATATGATTGTTTCAGACTAATTACCAGGGTTGAAAAGAGGTTAGGGAGTCAACAATATGCCTTCTCTAGAAGTCTTTCTCCAGAAGGTGGGAATTGAAGCTGAAAGTGTGGATGAGCTCCAAACCCATAGAGCACGTTCCCAGGGAGAAGCACTGAGGACCCGCATCTCCAAATCTACTGGAAGGCTAGAGGAGTAGGGATTGAATTACGGTTATGGTTCCTGCTACAGAGGGGCTTCCTGTCTGATGGAGGAGATGCATTATCAACCACAGTTACAGATGGATCCAAGCTGTAGTCGGGTCTGCCTGGGACAGGAGAAAGGGTTGGCATTCCAGTTGTGTATTAATGACTGTGTGGTTTGGGGCAGGTTACTTAAGCTCTCTGTCTCAGTTTCCTCCTCTGGAAAGCACCTATACATAATAAATATCAAAAAAATGTACTGTTGTCTACATTATTATCTTATTACGGTGGTGGGAAGCCATAGGATGAATTTAAGCAGGAAAATGTCCTGGTCAGATTTGTGTCTTGGTTAGATGCCTTGAGCAGTTTGTGCTCTTTTCCCTGCTTTGGGTTAACTCTTCCCCTTACTGAGTTTCCTTCCGGCTACCCTTAGAGTGAGCCCCACCAGACTCTCCATAAAATCTCTCTGTTGGTTTTCATTGCACTCCTGTGCCCTGGAATCAGGATGAATTATTTTCTCTCTTTTCACCCCTGTCCATTTGCTCTGTTGCTGATCAAGTTAAGTATGACCCCTGTTTTGTGAGCCCTGCTCCCAGTCGGCTGATCAGTATCTACCTTCTGCTGCTCTCCTGGCTTGGATCAATTGGAGAGGCCTCAGCCTCTGTTAGTGCTGTGGTGGGAGCAGGAACAGGCAGCTGGGTGGCCACATCTTCTGTTGTTTGCAGAGACTAACACATCAGGCTGGATCAGACAAAGGCAGGATGCTTTGCTATAGTGAGCACAGGGCCCTTTGTTACCATGGCTGTGAAAAAAAAAATAGGAACAAAAAGAATAAACGTTGCATCCAAATTCTCTAATAATTAACCCTTAGCACCATGGATATAAAAAGCGCTTAATGGTAAATTACAATGATCATAATAGCTATTCTTTATTCAGCCCTACTCCATATGGCACCATGGCTTAGTAGCTAAATATGTGTGAGCTGGAGCTTAGCTTCTTGGGCCCAAATCCTGACTCTGCTATTTACCATCTCTACAACCTCAGACCAGTTACTGTCTCAGAGTTTACTCTCCTGCCTCAGAGTTTGTCTAGCACAGACAATGAAAGTACACAACTCATAGGGTTACACGCATTCACACTGTGCCTTTAAAGTACTTAATCATGATACTAATAAGCACCCAGACTGGTAAGTGCCCATCAGTGCTCTGACCCTGCCTATCTGAGTCAGGCCTCAGTCCATACCTCCATACAACCAACTCTTGTTTAGTATTCAAAAGCAGCTTGACTCATAAACAACCTCTTGGGCAAAATACAACTTAACCTTACAATATCTCTGGGAAGGAGAAAAGCCTGGCTATCGCATGAATTGCAGCCATTCCCTAAGCATGACCCTTGTCATAGCCCCACCCCCCATGCCCTCATCCCTCACTTGTTTCTCATTTATGGTAAACTCCTGGTGACTCCTCCCTGTGCCTCCCCCATGTCCGGGTGTCCATTTGCAATCAGATAAGAACTGGCAGGGTCCTTCCTGGACTCTGGGAAACATAGTACTGGCTCCTCAGTAAGGACACAGCCTGTCATCAGGATAATGGATGTCCCCAGGGTATGTTCACATCTAGCTCAAGGTGGCAGAACACACTCTTGTATGGACAGGCAAGCTGTCAGTGCTATGTGCCCATCCCTCTATTGATCCCCACCAAGCCCTGATCACAGGCCCTCTTCCTCAACTCCTCCACTTGCACTGCCTCTTGGTTCCCACTCACATCCCTGGGCTCCCAAATGAAGACCAGAGTAGTCAGAAAATGGCCAGGCTTGCAGATTCAGTGAAAATAGCAGGAACTCTATCGTTGGACAGATGTTGGTTTGAATTTTGTCATGTCACCTAACAAGTTTGTGACGTGGGTTGATCACTTAACCTCTCTGAGTCTCAGTTTTCTCATTTCTAATCTATACTCCTAGGGTTTCTATGAGGATTAGAAACAACATGAATAAGTGTGTTATATCCAGTGGCCCTTGCTAAATGGTAGCTATTGCCAGACAAAGGTGGGTCTCTTTATATTCATTTGAAGTGTATATACTTTTGCTTCCCAAGTTCTTATAACCATCAGGCTGCATGTAGGGTCCACCCACCAGTTATGTTGCTGTGAGGGGCTTGGCTGGGTTGGAGCCAAGCTTTCTTGCTGAGCCCAGATCTCAGTCTGAGGTAGACATGAGGATTTTGTCTCCAGTGTGGTGGGATTATCCCATTTTTAGCACTGAAAATTCCTTGTCCTTATCCTTGGAGCACTGAAATTTCAGTCCTGGGAAAACTCGGATGGTTGGTCACCCTATCAAGACAGTGGGCCAGGATGGCTGGAGAAGACGTCAGACCTGAGAAGAAGCTGAGCTTTCCATAATTCTTCCCAGTTTGCTGGGTGGACAGACCAGGTTGGGGACTGCTCAGCTTTTTCTCCATGTCCCCAGCCAAGACCTGGTTAAGCAGAGGCCAGTGGTGACAAGTAGAAGTTATGTGAAAAACTGCAGTCTGGGAATCACTCACTTGGTCCTAATATGTATTGAACTCTCCACAAGTGCCAACCCTGGTGTTAAGCTCTGGGTAGTGTCTCCAGGATCTTGAGAGGTATCTTCAGGTGAGTAAAATTTATGGTTGATAATGTTGCTAGCCAGATCAAGGCAGGAGGGAAAGAAAGAGTATTCCAGGCAAGAAAGAACAACAAAGACAAATGCTGTGAGTGGGAAGGAGCATGAAACTTTCAAGAAACTCATTATAGCAATGGGGGAGGGAGATAGTGGTGACAAAAAAAAGCTGGAGAGTTTTCAGGACCTAATGAGCCATGGGACAAGTTTCTGTCTTAACCCTAAAAGCAATCAGAACTTACCAAAAGATTTTAAAAAGTAGGATAGTAACAGAATTAGGCCTGCATTTCTCAAGGCTACCTCTGGCTGCAGGGTGAAGATGAATTTAAAGAGAAGCAAGCCTAAAGCTAGGGAGGCAGTTAGGTCATTGCAGTGTCCAGGTGGTACAGACAGTAGTAACCTGGATTTGGAGGGGGAGAGGGGAAGAAGAGAGACGCAATGGTTTGAGAGATATTATGGAAATAGAATGAGTAGGGCCATGGTGACTGGACGTCAGGGTTGAGGGAAAGGGAGGCTCGAAAATGACCTAAAGGTTTCTGGCTCAAGTGGCTAAGGCGCCAGCCACATACACCTGAGCTGGCAGGTTCAAATCCAGCCTGGGCCTGCCAAACAACAGTGATGGCTGCAACCAAAAAATAGCCGGGCATTGTGGTGGGCACCCGTAGTCCCAGCTACTTGGGAGGCTGAGACAAGAGAATTGCTTAAGCCCAGGAGTTGGAGGTTGCTGTGAGCTGTGATGCCACAGC
>NW_003852597.1:261051-264778 GCF_000181295.1 Otolemur garnettii | reverse complement strand
GAGTATGGCACTATGAAGACAGGGACAAGAATGTTTCAGAAAGGAGAGACAAGTCAATTATATGAAGACCTTTTGAAAGGTAGTGACATGAGACCTGAAAATTATCCCTTGGACAATGTGAAGATCATTGGTGACTTTAGAGCCTTTTAAGGTAGAATGATAGAAAGACAGCAAAATAAAATGAATTTGCTGAAGTAGGAGGACTGCTTAAGGCCAATCTGAGCAATATAGCAAGACACTTAAGGACTGCTCAAGACCAATCTGAGCCATATAGCAAGACACTGTCCCTGCAAAAAACAGAAAAATTAACCAGTTGTGGTGGCACATGCCTATAGTCACAGCTGATCAGGAGGCTGAGGCAAGAGTATTACTTGAGCCTAGGAGTCTGAGGTTGCAGTGAGATATGATAATGCCACTATACTACATCCTGGATGACAAAGTGAAACCTTGGCTTCAAAAAAAAAAAAAAATGAGTTGTAGATAAGTGCGAGGTGAAGAGGAAGGGAGTAGGGGCAATTTGAATAATTGGCAACTATGACAAGTCATCAAGACAGACTCCCCAAGAATCTCCCAGTCTATTTAGTGACTGACAATAAGCCAAAGAAACCTCCAGGCCTTTGTGTAAACTGTGCCCTTCACCTGAAACACTTTACTCCATACCCACCTCCCAATGCAAAAACAGAGCTCTCCCCTTGTCAGTTCCTACTGGACCTTCCAGTCTCGGTTGTAAAGTCCCTGCCCCTTGGGAAGCCTTCCCTGGTCTTCCAGACAGTATTTCAAGCAATAACCTTCTCACTGGCCTCCCTAATCTGCCCTTGTTCTCCTCCAACCTGTTATTAACAGAGCACCCAGGACGGTTCAATAGAAATGTGGAGGTCACATTTGTCATTTTTCTGTCCAAAACCCTCCAATGGCCTCCTATTTTATTCATAGTAAAGGCCAAACTCCTAATGTGCTGCAAGATTTAACTTATCACTTCTACTGTCCCCACTTTCTGTCTTCCTCCAGCTGTACTGGCCTTTTGATCCAACACACCAGCTCTATTTCCTATCTTAGGGCTTTCACACTTGTTCCCAGAGAGCCATCTGGCTGCTCCCTCAATTCCTGACACATGCTACCACGACCTTGAGGACATTATGCTAAGGGAAGTAAGCCAGTCACAAAGAAGCCAAATACTGTATGATTCCACTTACTTGAGGTTCCTGAAGAGTTAAAGACATGGGGACAGAAAACAGATTGGTGGGAACAGGGAAAAATGGAAAGTTATTGTTTAATGGGTACAGTATTTTAGTTAAGGAAGATGAAACGTTTTGTAGGCTGGACTCGGTGGCTCATGCGGTAATTCTAGCACTCTAGGAGGCTGAGGCAGGTGGCTTGCTTGAGCTCAGGAGTTCAAGACCAGCCTGAGCAAGAGCAAGACCCTAAGCTACTAAAAAAGAAAAAGAAAAGAGTTTTGTGGGCGGATGGTGGTGAAGGTTGCACAACAATATGAACGTAGTTACCACCACTAAATTATACATTTTAAAATGGTTAGTGTGGTAAATACATAGTGGTCAACGTTATGGCCACCCGTATTATGTGTATAATGCCGTAATAAAGTTCGGGGCTTTTTAAAAAAATTTCAACTATCAAGGCGGTACAAATGGTTTTGGTTACATGGATTACTTTTTGTAATGCTTGAGTCGGCTATGACCATGCCCACCACCCAAACGGTGTTCATCGCACCAATAAAAAAAATGTCTTTACGGAGGTGCCTGTGGTCCAGTGAGTAGGGCGACGGCCCAATATACAGACGGTGGTGGGTTCGAACCCGCCCCGGCCAAACTGCAACAAAAATTAGCTGGGCGTTGTGGAGCGCGCCTGTAGTCCCAGCTATTTGGGAGGCTGAGGCAAGAGAATCACCTAAGCCCCGGAGCTGGAGGTTGCTGTGAGCTGTGACACCACAGCACTCTACCGAGGGCGACAGGGTGAGACTCTGTCTCTAAAAAAAGAAAAAGGAAATGTCTTTAACGTCACCTTCTCTGCGAGATTTTTCTGGGCCACCCCTTGTAAAATGTCACGCCCTCCACAAGCCAAGAAAAGTGACAGAGTCGTCCGGGGGTCGGGTAAAGGGCACGTTCCAAAAAGCGCCAGCTGCTGGCGGGAAGGACCAACAAGGGGGGCTCGGGAGGGGCGGGCCCGAGACCGGGGGCTGGGCTTTGGAGGGATCTGCCGGGGCTTTCTGCAGACGCGAGAGGGGAGGCGGCTGGGTGGTGATTTCCGAGTTAGGGGGGCGTTCCTCGGCTAGCCGCTGGGCCTAGGCTGACCGCTCTTGCAGGGACGCGTCTCCTTGGCTTCGGGACCTGAGCTCTTCACACCCCCCGACTCTTGCTCTGCAGACCTGGCCGCTGTAGACGCCTGAAGCGCCCGGAAGCCTCGGGCCGACCCACCACCCTCCCTTTGGCCCTGCGCGCCCTCCCGTGGCGTCCTCGGTCTTTCTTCTGTCTTGACCAGCGTGCCTACCCTGAGCACCTGAGCATCTGTAGTATCCCCATAGGGCAGTGCGCCAGGCTTGGAAAATCCATTTTGTGAAATTCTACGGGGCCCTGATTGTAAGGGAACTGTGGGTCACGGCCCCGGACATCAGCGGAGGTGCAGGAAGTGAAATCTAAGCCTTCTAATGAGTTTCTAAAGATATCTCCAAGAAGGGAGGGGAGCACGGTGAGGCATGTCTGACCTCCTTTCTCATGGCTAGGAACTGTTTTAGGGATCCCTTTGGCTAAGAAGGAGTCCAGTCAGTCACGGGGGGGTGAGGGGGAGAGCGCTTAAGATTTTTAGTTCACACACCCTACTACTCACAGAGCCCTATTATCAAGGTCTCAAAAAATCCACTACCAATATCAGGGCCTTTCTAGTGCTCAGGCCTAAAGAGTAGTCCTACTATGCTGATTATTTCTGATCCTACTGCAGTCCCTCTCTTTGTGACCCATGACCTTTGTTGCTTTATCTACCTTGGTCCTACTGCCAAACAGGTCCAAGCCACCATCCATGCCAGCCCTGGCCCTACACAGCTAGGCCCAGGTTTTCACAGGCTAAAACCTGGAACCAAGCACAAAACCATGGTTCAGTATCTTCCGTTCATCAAGAGGGATCTGGGGAAGGAAGCTGAGCTGAGATTACAATCCTAGCTCGACAGGCAGGAAAGTTGAGTACTGCCCAATGCAATGTTGTAAGTGAGCAATAAAATGGGACTGGGTAATAGGGACTACCCTTCCCCTGTGGCAGTCCCCCCTCTTTCTACTGTGGCCGAGGATAGGGTAGAGTGAGAATGCAAAGGAAATAATAGGGTTTAATGCTACCCAGGACTCCTTGGAGTGAGCCTAGGCTTTTTCTGGGCCATTAATGAACTCATTGACAAGGCTGCCTGACCGTTGACCCATGCCAGTTGAGTCCCTGCCCTCTCCCTCTGGCAGGCAACATAATACCCTCTGGAAGGTGCCACTGACATTGTATAATGAGATAGCATAAAGCAACAGTAACTACAGTAACAAGCAGCCACTATTTACTGAACACTTTATCTCATTTAATCACAGCTGTATAAAGTAGGGTCTCTTATTTCCATTATTGGCTCCAAATGAGTAAACTCAGAGAAGTTAAGCAACTTGTTCAAAGTCATACAACTGGGCTCAGCGCCTGTGACTCAAGTGGCTAAGGCACCAGCCACATACACCGAAGGTGGTGGGTTCGA
>NW_003852597.1:259635-260800 GCF_000181295.1 Otolemur garnettii | reverse complement strand
GGATTTCAAACCCAAGTCTATCTGGCTTTTGGAACACATTCACTGGTCTGCACAGTAGCACCAACTGCCTTTCACTACCATTGACCTGTTTTGGGGTACTGCCTTTCTGTCTGCAGGCCCAATCACCCAGCCAGGCCTCTGGTTTATAAGCCCTGTCTCCCATGACATCCTTGTCCCTTTTGCCAGTAGATCAGGTTTCCTGACAAAGGAATTTCTTGCAATCCCTTACACCAAGGCATTCATCCCACATGTCTCCTAACATGCTCCACTGATCCTCTGAGAGTTTGGCTCACATTCTTGCTGAGTTTTTTCTTATGCCTTTTGCTCTTCTTGGGTGCCCCTCCTAACCTTCAAGGGTCACCCACCTGAAGTCCCAGAAGACTCTGAATTTCTTCAATTCAGTCATCTCACACAGTTCTGGGGCCCAGGGCTGGAAATGCCTCAGAAAACTCTGTTTCATTGCCAAGATAGGAACTAGGAAGGAAGAGAGTTGTGCAATGGTTCTTTTCTGGTCCTGAACCATCAGATTTTTTTCTCCAAATCTTGCCTGGAACAAGAGGCAAGATGTTGAAAACCCAGGTATGGTGGCACAGAGCTACATGGGAGGCTGATGCAGGAAGATCCCTTGGGCTCAGGAGTTTGAGATCAACCTGGGCCACATGACATGACCACATCTCAAAGAAGGAAGAAGGGAGAAGATGAAGGAGAGAGGAGGAAGAAAAAGGAGGAAGAAAGAAGAAAAGATATTGAAAGAAGTAGGATTGAAGAAAGACAGGCTGAGAGATTGCCAGATGAAAGGAGAGCCATCTAGATGGACTTTCTTCTTCTTCTTTTTCTTGTTTTTAGAGACAGAGTCTCACTTTATCACTCTTGGTAGAGTGTGGTGGCATCACAGCTCACAGCAACCTCCAACTCTCTTGCCTCAGCCTCTGGAGTAGCTGGGACTACAGGCGCCTACCAGAACACCTGGCTATTTTTTTGTTGCAGTTCAGCCAGGGCCAGGTTCGAACCCACCACTCTTGGTATATGCGCCTGGCGCCCTACCCAGTGAGCCACAGGTGCCGCCCTGGACTTTCTTCTTCTAACATCAATCTTTCTGGGTCATTTTGGGGATGGAATGAAAAATCTGTAACTTAAAACATCTTAATTTTTTTTTTTTTTTTTT
>NW_003852597.1:218236-259006 GCF_000181295.1 Otolemur garnettii | reverse complement strand
TGGCTGGCGCCTTAGCCGCTTGAGCCACAGGTGCCGAGCCTATTCTTTTAATTTAAAAGAAAATTAAAATTTAGAGGTAAACTTCAGAATTGTAAAGAAAAAAATAAAACTGCTAAGAAATTCCGTGGTTGCGGAAGGAGAACTCAGACTTCTTCCTCAACCCAGTCCCTGAGCTGTGAAGGGTGAGAACCCAGCGCCTGGCACCGAGTGAAAGCAGCTATTGTGATCTCCTGGTCCAGGGAAGGGAGGTTCAGAGCCTGAGTGTGTGACCAGGCATGAGGCCCTGGGAAGTAGCAGCCTGTAGTCCTCGCTGCATGCTTTGAGACCGGGTCTGGTCGGGAAGGTGGAGCGTGCAAACAGCGGAGTCAGGGGCCCTGCCCCTTTTCTCCCGCTCTTCTCCAGCTCTGGCGCCGCGTGGGTCTCACTACTCGCGGCTCAGACCCGGTGGCCATCATGCCACTCTAGGTTGAGGTAGCGCTGCAGGAGGAACCACAAGACCTCTTCGGGATCTAGGCTGGCAATCTCTCCCTGGAAAAGAGCCAGGGACGCGCTCTGTGAGAATTGGACTCCACCAGCCTCCGACCACCTGCCTGGGACTGAGAGCTCCGGAGCGGAAATGAGCGGCCCCCGAAGGACAGGTGGAGATCCCCAACCCGCCGGCCATGACCGCGTCCGCCTGCCATCTGTGCCACATCGCCTTCCACGAGCCCATGGGACAGACTCTCGCTGTGGACCTGCAGCGTCGCTGTGGCTTCCAGCCCCTGGTGGCGCGGGAGATAAACAGTTGGCTGTAGCTGGCCCTGAGCAGCGGCGATGCTGTCGTTTTGGTAAATGAGGGCACTGGGAGCCTCTGTACAGCCTGGACACGTGGCACGTGGTGCCTAGGGCCATGAACCTGTGCTTTGACCTGGCGGACGTAGGTGTCACCGCCCGGATGCTGGCTGCGGGAGGCTGCCGCGTGCCGGTGCCTACTCTTAGAGTGCAGTATGCGCAGGGCGCCACCACCTATACAGTGGTCAGCTCGCCCGCTGGCAATCTCACCCTGACCCTACTGAGGTGTGCAGGATACCGGGGATCTTCCTCCTCTGCTTTGAGCCCGTGGGCTCAGTGCTGGGCCCTGGCTGGGTCAGCTACGTGGACCATCTGACCTTGGCCTGCACCCCTGGCAGCTCCCCCACACTCTCACGCTGGTTCGATGACTGCCTGGGTTTTTGCCACTTGTCCCTGAGCCCAGGTGAGGATCCGGAGCTGGGCCTTGAAGTGGCAGCAGGGTCTGGGTGTGGGGGTGGGGGTGGGGTGGGGTGGGGTGTGTGGAGTTGGGGTGCTGTGGCTCACTGCCCTGCAGACCCCAGCAGACAGTGTTGTTCCTGAGTCCTTGAAGGGGGCCACCCAGGGACAGAGCTAGGTGGAGTAGTTCCTGGTCTGGCATAGGGGGCGGGGCCTGCAGCATGTGGGGCTAGATACGCCCAACATCATGGAGGCCACCAAGGGCGTGGTGTGGGCTGGGACATACTGTCTTCCCCTAAGGCCTACTACCAGCAGCCAGGCAAAGAGACAGATCCAAACTACAGGGAATGAGCCTAGCCTTCTGGCCCAACAGGGAATCCTGCTAGATGGTGATAAAGGCAAGTTCCTGCTTCAGGTCTTCATCAAGTCCCTTTTCGTTGAGGACATCTTCCTCCTAGAGCTAATTCAGAGGCAGAGGGCCACAGGCTTTGGCCAAGGCCAAACATCAGGGACCTCTGGCAGTCCGTGCAGGAGCAAGCTGCCAGAAGTCAGGAAGCTTGAGAAGGGCCAGGGCCACCAGTCCTGAGGCTGAGCTCCCAGCCAGCCTTGGGCAGATGGAAGAGGAGTGTCTTGTCCAGAGTGACCTCTCTTCCCCCAGCCAAAAAGAGTTCAGACTTTTGGTGAGCCAGGGCCACTAGTCTAGCATAGGGCTTGCTGAAACTGAGGAACACCCCCAGGAGACCCAGCTTGTGAAAAGCTTTGCCCTCAGGGACTAGGTATGACCTCCTCTGTTCAGTACCTAGTGTTAATTAAGCCTCTCAGTGGGCTCCAGAGAAGGGGAGATTTTTTTCTTTTTAAAAACGATGGACCACATATTATGTAAAATGCATATGCACGATATAAGGAATAAAAATTACAGAGGTAGAAAATAGAACATAAACAATCCTTTTGAGGCCTTTTTGAATTCCTGATTCCATTTCCTTCCCACTCAGCTCCCAAATTCTGTGATTATGAACCCTTTTCCTGTATTGCTTCACTACATACATATCCCTAAAAAAATGATTTTGTATTTGAAGTAGGATTTAAGACAGAACAAATCCTCCCCTGCCCCTAGTGAACAACCACTGCAGGTCTGGTGGGGCTGGGTCAGGATTGAGCCCAACTATCTACTCTAGGATGATGCCACTGCTCCAATCAGAGCTGAACAGAAACCGACTGTGTTTCCCAGAAAATAAGACACTGTCTTCTATTTATTTTTTTCTCAAGAAGACATACTAGGGCTTATTTTCAGGGGATGTCTTCCTCTCTGTGCCGAAATGCATGGCATAGCTATGCAGATATGCTGCATAGCCACACCCATCACTAGGTCTTATTATTGGGGTAGGGCTTATTGTAGGAGATGCCAAGAGCCAGATGACAGTCGAGCAAGATGATCTACAGCTGAAGTGTGGACCTCGGGCCATTTGTCCACAGGAGTTCCTTGTGGAAGTAGCCCGTGCCCTCAGCTCATAGTCATTGTTAATTACTCCCCTCACCTGTATCATTCCCTTTCAATAAAAGGCTGGTGCGGAGGTTGCTCGGGGCTACCTGGAAAGTAAGGGCTAGCCCCCCTTCCACAAGCTTGTACTTCTAAGCCGCCTCTCACCTGGTTCCTTCCTGTGCTAACCGAGACCAGGGCCATAGGAGCCCGACGGGTCGAGACAGCTTATATTTATAACAAATGCATAGAAATCCTGCTAGGTCTTATTTTTGGGTGAAACATGGTAGATGGAGAGTGTTGTGTATCAGCCACAGCCAAGTGCTCATGCAGCTGCCTTCACCCTCTCCTGGGGGATGAGGGAGGAGAGATCACTCTGGACACAACACTCCTCTTTTATCTATCCGGGGCTGGCTAGGAGCTCAGCTGGTAGAAGTCAGGACCAAGCTGGACTTCACCATGAATGAGAAAGTTAGGGAGAGGTATTAAGCTTTCCAAAATGACTATAAAAATAAGTACTTTATTAATAGTAAGATTTTCAGGGGGTGGAGTCTTCCAGAGGCGTCACTCAGCTGCAGTGTTGGGGATGGGCACGTTAGTGGAGATATGGGGCCGAAAGAAGCTATCTAGGACTTGCTGGCCCCGGCTGGTCTTTTTCCAGCTGGATGGAGTGGTTACCTGGGACCTTTTGGAACCCTGTGCAGAAGCCAAAGGAGGGAAGTACTGAGGAGGGAGCACAGGGAATCTTTTCCTTCCATGTACTTCCTCCACTCTACTGAGGTACCTCAGATTTTAGCCTGGAATGCTGTTGAGCTTTCGATCTACCTAGTATCTGCCTCTTCAATCAGATCTCCAAAATGCTGCCCCAGGGACTCTTCCTAAAATACAAATCTGAGTCCTCTCTCCACCTAAACTGTTTCCAAGTGGCCTGGTGCTTAAACCCTAACTGAGCTGGGCTTGCTTTCCTGCCCTCTCCTGATAAACCAACTGACCACAGCTCTTTGAGCACTGCAGACTATATTGTGAATGACCTTTGCTTATACTACATTCTTTGGCCTGGAAAGAATATTCTTTACTGGCCAGGCACTGACTCGTGCCTGTAATCCTAGGACACGGGGAGGCTCAGGTAGGGTTGCTAGAGCTCAGGAGTTAGAGACCAGGCTGAAAAAAATCGAGACCCTCCCTCTACCAAAAATTAAAAAAACAAAAAAACAAAAACCTAGCTGTACATTGTGGTGGGCACCTGTAGTCCCAGCTACTTGGGAGACTGAGGCAAAAGGATGGCTTGAGCCGAAGAGTTTGAGGTTGTTGTGAGCACTCTACCCAGGGTGACAGAGTGAGACTGTCTGAAGAAAAGGTTCAGTGCCCATAGCTCAGTGAGTAGGACGCCAGCCACATACACCAAAGCTCCTAGGTTCAAGCCCGGCCTGGGCCTGTTAAACAACAATGACATAAACAACAATGACAACTGCAACCAAAAAATAGCTGGGTGTTGTGGTGGGCGCCTGTAGTTCTAGCTACTTGGGAAGCTGAGGCAAGAGAATAGCTTAAGCCCAAGAATTTGAGGTTGCTGTGGGCTGTGGCAATGGCACGGCACTCTACCAAGGACAACATAGTGAGACTCTGTCTCAAAAAAAAAAAAAAAAAAAAATCCTTATTCCTGATTCTTCTAAAGAAAACAAATCATTTCTGGGGCCAGATTAGCTACTTCCCTCAAACAGACTTTCCTGATCCTTTCCTCCCAAATAGAACTGACAGATCTCCACCTCATATCCCACAAAACCTAGTACACACAATTTACACACCTGTGACACTGGACTGTCTCCTGTCCATTTGCTCCTGTCCCCTTACCCTGCATCCCACACTGTTAGTTCCCCAGGTCAGGAACTATTCCTCTACCCCTAGTGAAGCCTGCAGTGGAGAAGATTCACTTAAATGTGTATCAGTTAACTAAGAACCATGGATCCAGGGGACAGATGGCTGGGTGAGGACAGAGACTCACCTTGCAGGTCCCTGGCTGTTGTCCCTCATACACACGAAACACCTAGGCAAGAAGAGAGGGGGAAGACAGGGCTGGCACCTTCTCTGAAAGGTAACCCCCTGTATTCTGCCCTCAACTTCATACCCCAGCACTTCTGTTTAAAATATGCTTTTTTGTCCTCTTTATGCAGTAATAGGCTCATGTGGAACATGTAAGAAACACAAAATAATAGAACAAAGACAATAAAAGTAGTGCCTTTTTCATGGCCGTGGAGACAGCTGCAGTGCGAAATTCTTCCCGTGTTACCCAGCGAGAGCCAGGTGGTGTGCTGGTCACTGGGATTTGCCCCTCCATGGCCAGACCATATACTTGGTATGTCAGCTTGATGTGAGAGAAGATGTGGACCACCTGGAGGGAGGGCCAAGGGACTTAAATAGCCTGTGGATATGGCCTCAAAAGCCATTATTCCTGGCACCTCTCCTGTTCACTCACCTCCCCGAAGTGCTGAAGGCAGCCCTCTGGGAGGGGCCCGGCCCAATTCTGCAGTTCCTGCAGCAGGGCCTTGTGCTGATGCTTCTCTGAGGGCTCCAAGGTCACAGATGGGAACTCCCACAGTCCTGCCAGCAGACCTGAGAGGGCAGCCAGGTAGCGGTGAGGCCTTAGTTAGCTGCTTACTCCTTCAACCCTCCCTTGCTGCACATGCCTCTGCCCTCTGGTACCTGACTTGGGCCGCTGTACCAGAAGAATTCGGGCACCCCCAAGGGCCTTGGGTTGCTCCAGAATGCAGGTAGCAGAGCACTCCTCCCTGGGAGGCTTGCGGCTAGCCTTTCGGGGAAAGTTGGTCACCCCCAGGGTAGGGTCCCAAGGCTTTGTGAGAGGCGGACACAGCTGGCACTGCTCAGTATTGGGAGCTGGGAAGAGAGATCCCCGAGCCCCATTCAGGCACCAATCCCAGAGAGCAGACCTGAGACCAGGTCTGCAGAACCTTACTCAGGTTATAAAAGAACTGAGATGAGTTTTCTGTAGACAGCTCCCTGATGAGGCCAAGAAGGGTGAAGGCACAGACTAAGGTTGGCACTCACCACACTCCTCTATGTTAGGACTGCCCAGCAGGTGTTGTGAGGTTGAGAGATGTTCCTGCTCTACCTGAGAGGCACAAGGTAGATGTCATGGGGCAAGGGTCACTCCCTAGGACCCCTCACTTCCCTTTCCCCAGTAGTCTCACTTTCTGGTGTGCCCGGCATAGGCCCTGCACAGGGCACTGGCTGCAATGTGGGTGCTGTGGAGTACACACTGTGGCTCCCAGCTCCATGGCTGCTTGGTTGAAGTCCCCTGGCCGGGCTGGGTCTACCAGCTGCTGGGCTAAACTCCTAAAAGAAAGTAACATCAGTAACATTGCTGTGAGCCAAAGCCCCTTGACAGATACCCTTCCTGTTAACCCAGAATCCTACCAGAGCTGCTGGGAGACAACAGTGCTGCTGGGATCAGCACCAATGGCTCGAACACGACATAGCACCCGTACTACATTCCCGTCCACCACACCAGCTGCCTGCCACAGAGGAACTGGAAGTCAGTCTGGGCTGAGAGGAAGGAGGGTGGACATGCACAAAGTGGAGGTGGGCTATGGACTCACCTGGCCAAAGGCAATGGAAGCAATGGCCCCAGCTGTGTACCGCCCCACACCAGGCAGGAGCTGCTTCAGAGCCTCTGCTGTACGTGGCATGTGACCCCCTAGCTCCTCTACTATCTGATTGGGGTGGGAAAACTCAAGGTTATGAGACACTCAAGGTCCTTAGACTCCCACCCTCCTGCTACTCTCTTACCTTCCGAGCCCCCTCCTGCAGTCGCCGGCCTCGAGAATAGTAGCCCAGGCCAGCCCAGAGCTCGTTTACCTCCTATGGAAAATGTCAGAGGGCAAAGAGATCATTGTTCAGTCCCTTAGTGTCCCTATTCCCCATAATGTAGTGTATTTCTCACCTCCAGGGAGGCACTGGCCAGGTCCTGCAGTGTAGGCCACTTCTACAGTACCAAGGCAGGCAAAAAGAGAAGAGGTCAAAGATGAGGGTGGTAGAAAAAGCCTCATACTCACATGTAAGTACAGGTTCTCATTTGGTGTCTAACCCATGACCACCTGCCCTTTCCTCCTTTGGAGTCACCTGCATCCATCGGGTATAGTAGTTGATCACCGTGGCAACCTGGGTCTGCTGCAACATGACCTCTGAGACCCACACTGGGGAAGAGGGGTTGGCATGAGGGCACTGCTGATCTGCCTTCGTCCTATCCCTTAGCCCCCAGACCCAAAGGCCTCAAGGCAAAGTCGCCTTGCTCTCAGGAGCGGTACTGACCAGCATACGCACGCTTGTCTAGGTCCACTTCATGCTCCACCTATTAATGAAACCCCAGATGGGGAGTTAGTGTGAAGGCGGCTGAGTGCCAGCCTCCCCTTCCATTGTCCCTCATCTACCTACCCATCTTCTCCAGGGTAGGTCCCGCTTCTCTTGGTCATACCAGCTCAGCAGGTTTCCCCGGAAGGCTGTGACTTCAGCTGTGTCTCTGAATAGATGGTATGGGGAGATAGAGACCTGCATTTCCACTTCTTCTGGCTGCCTGGCCAGACCTGTTGAGACCTCAGGACAGTCAGGAATTGTCCCTGCACAGCCTGTACACCAGGGTCCCAGCACCCAGCAGCTATAGCAGTGTGTTCCTGCATAGACATTCCTCCACCCCAAATCTTGCTTAAGCTTTGGAGCTGAGACCAGAGTTGTGTGTAGCCATGACCAAGTTTCTGGCCTTAATTTTCTCAGGGTGGTACTCCAAAACCTAATAGTTTTAGCCAGGTATAATGTATACCTGTGCAGGGCTTTCTTTTACTTGTGCAAGTGTTTCCTGAAATACTTTCAGTTTCATCAACTCATTTGATCCCATGAAAACCACAAGGGAGGAAATGAGACTACTGCTCCATTTTATAGATAAGCAGCCATTTAGAGCAGTTATCCCAATGTCATATAGCAACACACAACACACAAGATTATACCCATACTTAATCTCTAATGTCTTCAACATACCATGCTCCCTTCCCAGTCTAAATCTGCCCCCCTTCATGGGCAATGAAACCAATCCCCTGAGACTTAGGCCATAACCAAGATCCTCACCATCAGGGGCAGAAGGCTTGGCCTGCTTGCTGCTGAGGACACGTTTCTCCCTTTCCTTCTGGCTGGCTGCCTGCTTCCTATGACCACTTCCCACAGCTGCTCGTGGCTTCTTCATGGCCTGGAACAGAAAGACCTAGTTAAAATAGTCACTATGAGGCTGAATATTGAGGCTCTACAGAGCTGGTAGCTACTTCTCTCCCCACACTATTCATATCTAGCTTTTGTCAAGCACTATCAAGGTGCTCATGGGTTTGCTATTACTGGCTGTAACACTGAGGTATGACCAATATGACTGAGTGAGTGGCCTCAGGGGGACCAGCATGAGTAAGCCCTGGAGACATGCAAAAAGTAAGAAGCCAGGGCCGGTAGGGGTCAAGGACCTAAGCCTCCTGTTTGGGAGCACTTGTATATACAGGTTGCATAGATGGGAGTTGTTCAGGTGTATCTGCGAGCACGGGGACAGGAGGTTTTTCTCCAAAAACATAGCATGGTTACAGTGAAACAGCCTTTAGCAGTTATCTAGCCCCAAACCTTCATATTATGAAAAGGGAAAAAAAACCCAACAAGGGTCAGAGAGGGAGAAAGAATTAGCCAGAGAACAGATGGCAAATCAGTGGAGCAACAGAGATGAGCTCCTAATCTTTCCTGATCTAGTAAATCACAGCTGGCTATCCATGAGAAATGAGAAAATGCACCTGGTTGATCTTTACTGCTCTGACTGTTCTTCTGGATACATTTTGTCTAGTAGCTAATAGCACTTAGTGAGTGCTTACTCTGTACCAGACCCCACGAAGAGCTTTATTGGATCTCTCACTGAATCTCCTGATGACTCCATGAGGTACTTGCTATTATTGCCCTCATGTTAGTTATGAGGAAAGTGAGGTTTATAGAGATTAAGCAATCTGTTCATTCTGATCCAGTGCCTACACTTACAGTCTGCTATATTCAGTCCCTACTAAACCTCTTTTTCAAACTTGAAACCTTTGATTTTACAACCTCATTGTCATCAAAAGAGCTTGCTTCTTCCTTGAAAGAAAAAAGATACAAAGCACAATCAGCAAAGAAAAGAAAAAAACAATAAAATTGCCCCCCCCAAATTGCACTGACCTAACCTCTTCCTCTTCAAGGGCCTGTTCCTCCAATCCCTTCCAACCAACTCTCAATTTCTTCCCTTCATAGCTAAACTCACTTACTGCCATATTTCATTCTATAATCCATTTTCCAAAGAGCAAGCAATGTTCTAGACATAATCATGTAACTTCCTTCCTTAATATCTTCAATGGCTTCCCACTAAATCCTTGAACAATATTTATGGAGTGCCTACCATGTGCCAAGCATTTTTAGGTAATTAGAATACTTTAGTAAATGAAACATTAAAGATTTTTGCTTTTGGCTGGGCATGTGGCTCACACCTGTAATCCTAGCATTCTTGTAGGCCTAGGTGGGAAGACCCCTTGAGCTTAGGAGTTAGAGACCAGCCTGAGCCAGAACAAGACCCTGTCACCACTAAAAACAAAAAATTAGCTGGGTGTTGTGGCAGATACCTATAGTTCCAGCTACTTGGGAGGCTGAGGCAGGAAGATCACTTGAGCCTAAGAATGTGAGGGTGTGAGGTTGCTGTGAACTAGGCTGACCCCATGACAGTCTAGCCTGGGTAACAGAGTGAGACTTAGCCTAAACAAACAAACAAAAAAAGACAGAGAGAAAGATTCCTGCCCTCATGAAACTTATATTCTCCAGACAATAAATAATGCATATATTATATAGGATGTTAAGTGATAAAAACTAGCATAAAAAGGGAAGGCAGAGGAAACAAAGGGTAGAGTGCCTGGGTAGGTGGTGGAATGTTGTAATTTTAAAGAACATGGTCCTGGTGGGCCTTACTAAAGTGCTATGTGACCAATGGCTCAAAGCATTTGAATGTCTTGAAAGTATATGGATACCTATGGGGAATACATTTTAAGAAGAAATGAGTGCAAAGGCCCTAAACAGGGTGCCTGGCTTGTCTGTGATACAATAAGGACTTCGAGTGATTAGAATGGAATAAAGTGGGGGCCAATAACAGGGTATGGGAGATAATCTTTTTCCAACAACCACCCTCCCTCCACCCATAGAGATGGGGAAAGGGTCATAAGGAAGCTTATAGGCCACTGGAAGGTTTTGGCTGTCACACTCTTGCTTTTAAAACAGGAGCTAGTCTTCTTACTACAGCCTTGTCAATCCAAGGCTAGGCCCCCACCCCCATCTCTTCTCACTAGGCTTCTTTACTTGAATTTAGCTGCTTCAGTGGCCCAAGTCTCTGTTCAGCTTGGGGCCTCATACAATCCATTTTTTCTGCTTGGACATCTCTTGACCTATATGCTTGACCTAACATCTGATAATTTTTCAGGTCTAGCCTTAAATGTCCAAATCAGGTCCCCCAGTCTTACCCTCTCCTGTACTTTTTCATCACATGTACTTGTGATTCTATTGGTCAGTGTCCCGATCCCCCCCTTGACTGTAAACAACTGCATGAGTGAAATGATGACTGAGTCTCTTCTATTGACTGCACTGTCCCCTGAGCCAGTGCCAGGTAAACTGTACATAATAAACAACTGTTAAATTAACTAAGGTAATGGGATCAAGGATAGTCAAAGAAATGCAAACAGTTCTGAATAACGATGAAAAGGACTCAGTAGAAAGAGAAAAGTTGAAGGCAAACCAGAAACAGTGAATAGCCATGGAGAGGGGATGGAAACCGGAATGCTTGGGGAAGGACTGGTCTCCAGTAGGAACAACACTTTTGAGTCACGTAAAGTCATTGCTTTACAGTTTGTCCCTTCCTCCCCATCCCTACTGCCAGAGCTTTAATTTAAGTCCACATTATCCCTTGCGTTACTCCAAAAGCTTCCTTGCCTGCCAGTCGGTAGCTCTACGTTCTCTGCAGCTTTGTTCTGTGTCCTGCGCTCCGTCTCTTTCACTGAGCTCTCCATCCTCTCTGGGGATTTGTCCATGCCCAGAACATCCTAACTCCTGGAAGTGCTTTAAGCTCGAGATCAGGCAGTGCCACCTGCCTCACCTGAGCCGCGGGGCCATGCTAATGAAGACAGCGTGACACCGAGGACTCAACACTAAGAAGACATTACCTCCGAATTGCCTCCAGCTCCGGCTCCCGGATGCAATCCAAGGGGCATGGCTCGAGCCCATCGGCCGGCGAGCCTGCCGCACCAGCCAATAAGCTCTTAGCGCGCACTCGCGGCCGACTCAGAGCGCGAGACCCCGCCCCAACCCTTAGGCCTGAGCCGAGCTCGGAGGCGAAGCGGGTGTCGCGCTTACCCAACGACAACTGACGTTAGAGACCCGTGGAATCATGGCTGCCGACAACGAAGATGGCGAGCTTCAACTCCAGCAACTTCTAACGGTGAACAGCTTTTCAGGGGTCACCTTAAAAACCTATGTAGCCTAGGGAACGGGTAGGCCTCGGGCTTATATTTCTAGAGACAGAACTGAAGCCCCAAGGAACTAGCTCCTTCCGCCGTAAGCAGCCACGAGCCGACTACAAGTCCCGGTGTGCACTGCGGCGCGGGCGGCCAAAGCCTGGTGTGGTAGGAGTGCAGCTAGGGCTGGTGGCAGGTCGGGAGATGTAGTCTGGAGCTCTGTTAGTCTGGAACTGTTATTAGATGTGATTCAGTTCAGTGAACAGGCTAAGCCTTGTGGTCCAGAGAAACTAGGAGGTCTGCTGTGGGGCATTATTTTTCTGGCTCAGTGGAATACTGCAAACTGTCACTTGTGGTTGCTGGGAACACTAGTATGGATCCTTGTGGTATATTAAGAGAGCTGAAATCCTCAAGCCCTGCAAAATATTTTCCTTCAGGACCTGGAAAAAATAAATCTTAAAGTCATCTGGTCCAGCTTTCCCCTTTATAGATTGTGACACTAAGGGAAAGAAATTTTACCAGATTCACAGAGGCCACTGGAAGACCCAGGCTTCCTCTCCCCCAATTCAGGGTACTGTCCTCCCCAAGGCCTGTTGTGTATAATACATGGGATGCAAAAGCTTGAGGGACCCATTCCCCCCCCAGCCATTCCCTTGCTTGGTAACTGATGTCTGTTTCTCTGGCCTGGGGTCTTGACTGAGCATGAACATTCATCACCCTCCTTCCAGATGGTGTCAGCAAAAGCACAAAATCTGGGGAGGACCTAGCAGTCCAGGTTCCCGTGGTGGATGTGCAAAGCAACAACTTCAAGGAGATGTGGCCATCCCTCCTGCTGGCCATAAAGACAGCTAACTTCATGGCTGTGGACACGGTGAGGGTTGGGAAACAGGGAGGAAAGGGCTGGTGCTGGGGGCCTATCACCTCTTAACCCACATATAGAAGCTGAGTGGGCTTGGGGACAGGAAGAGTTTGCTGAACCAGTAAGTATAAGGCCTGTTATTTTAGTCTCAGACCTTATCTCTGAGGGTGGTGGATGTCACAGTCCTGGGTAGTTAGTATCTTCATGGGGCTAACTCCTAGCCGCAACCACCACAACAACCAACCCTGAGGTGCATCAAGGAATGTTACAAGGCTGTGTGTCATGCTGCCAGGATCCATTCAGTCATCTGCTGGGGCCTTGCCCGCTTCAAGCAGCAGCTAGACAAGGTATGAGATGATCTCACCCCCATCCCAGGTCTATAATTGGTAGGAAGAGGGTTGAGATCCTGGAGAACATCAGTTATGAGATTTTTTCCTCCCAAATCTTCATATAAGAGACCCTCTTTTTCTCCCAGGGAGAACATTCCTACCTGGCTCAAGTGTTCAATCTCACCCTTTTGTGCATAGAGGAGTAGTATGTCATAGAACCAACATCTGTACAGTTCGTGGTACAGCATGGCTTCAGCTTCAACTTCAACTGACGAGGTAGGCGTCCAGCCTTGAGTCTGCCCCTTTTGTGACTTCATTTCAGCCTATACTAGGCTGCATGCCTGGGGAGAATCTGCTGCTTAAGGAACATGAGAAATCACTAGTGATGGAGCTGAGGAAATAAGACTGATTCAAGGGGCAGCATTGGGTTAGGCAGAGAGGGAGAATTTTCTGGGTCCGGGAGCATGGAATAAGTGTCCTATAGAAGAGGCTTCCTGAGGGATTGTATCCTTCCTAGTAACCCCTTTCTTCCACCTAGGGTGATGAGAGCCAGAGCCTGTCAGTATGGACACTGTTCCTGGAGCTGATCCGGGCTCGGCAGCCCCTAGTGCTACACAATGGCCTTATAGACTTGGTGTTCCTGTACCAGAACTTCTATGCACACCTCCCAGATAATCTGGGAACCTTCACCGCTGACCTGTGTGACCCCAGCAGGAATTTATGACACCAAATATGCTGCTGAGCTTCATGCTCGCTTTGTAGCCTCCTACTTAGAGTATATGTTCTGGGGGCGGCGCCTATGGCTCAGTGGGTAGGGTGTCATCCCCATATACCGAGGGTGGCAGGTTCAAACCTTGCCCCAGCCAAACTGCATCAAAAAAATAGCTGAGTGTTGTGGTGGGCGCCTACCACAGTCCAGTTGCTTTGGAAGCTAAGGGAGGAGGATCACCTAAATCCAGGAGTTGGAGGTTGCTGTGAGCTGTGATGCCACAGCACTCTACTGAAGGTGATAAAGTGAGACTCTGTCTCTAAAAAAAATACAAATGTTCTGGAAATGGTGAGGAAATGCCTGAGGGAAAGGGGTGGGGCTTGATATGAACCTATTTCATTTACTTAAGATATTTATTGAGTTTCTGCCATGTGCCAGGTACTGTTTTAGGTGCTGAAGATTCAGCAGTGAACAAAATATCATTATTCTCATGGAGCTTATATGCTAGTGGACCAATACCTTCTTGCGCTGTTGCAGTGAACGGGAAAATAGGAAGCAGCGGACAGCTGGCAGTCCGTACCTTACCCTGGAGTTCTGCAGCTATCCTTCTAGCATGAGGGCCCATATTGACTACCGCTGCTGCATGCCCCCTGCAACCCACCGCCCTCAGTCCACCAGTGTCTGTGATAACTTTTTGGTGAGAACACCTGCCTGTTCTTGGGGGAGGGGAGGGTCTGATGCCCAGAACCCCTTTTTAAGCCTTTTTTCCACCTCCAGGTTAAAGCATAGGGAAAAACAGAGGAGAGCTTTGTTGAGCCTACCTCTGAGGAAACTAAGGATGGTCCTGTGAAGCAAGTCTGTGGGCATAGCCTCAAGGCTAAGGATGAAACTAGGAACTTGCTTGTTTTGAGCAAGGTCACATAAATGACATGGAGCTGGGACTTAAGACAGCAAAGTCTGAAAAAGCTGACATGGCTACCTCAGAAGTGCCAGGGAGTCAATCCAGTCCTAACCCAGTGCCTGGGGATGGATTGCATCAGGCTGGATGCCTTTATGACAGGTTATGTGATGGCCTTGGATCACATTATGGGAGTGAACCAAGGACCTTAGCCTTGCAGCTCTGGCCCCTGGCTCCCTGAATGTCACGACAAGGTATATCTGAGTGGCAAAGCTGTACCCCTCATAGTGGCCAAGAGCCAGTTCTCTCCTTCCTCCAAAGCCCACAACCAGAAGAGGAAGCTGGTTTGGGGCAGCAGCTGACCCAACTTCTCCCTAGCACTTGGGAGCTGAGAAAGAGCAGCTAAGGGTAGAACAGAGGTATTTGGGTCTCTCTAGCTTGTAAATGTCATATTCTCAACTACTGCTGAGTTTGGGGCAGGGGGATGCAAAGTGGTCCTGGTGGAGATACTGCTGCATTGACCTGGACATTCTCCTTTACCCCAGAGGCTGAGGTACAAGGGTACAAGAAGGTTGACCAGCACCTGTAATGCCAACTTTATTTATTTTTAAATCTGAAAGTGGTCTTGGGAAAGTTTTACAAAAAATATCAACAGAAAAGTTACGAAAATATTTGACCAGTTTCATCTTTGGTTATTTCTTATTGCAGCTCTGTAAGGACAGACTTCCTGAAGCTCCAGGCATAGCAGGAAGGGAAGAAAATCAGTCCATTTAACTAATTGAGTATATCACATGTTGACAAATACATAGAGCAGGCCCTAGGGCCTACAGAACCAGCCCCACTCCCAGCCACAAGATTGAAAGTTTTTGTTTTTTAGAGACAGAGTTTCACTTTGTCACCCTCGGTAGAGTGCGGTGGCATCACAGCTCACAGCAATCTCCAGTTCTTGGGCTTAGGTGATTCTCTTGCCTCAGCCTCCCAAGTAGCTGGGACTACAGGTGCCCACCACAATACCTCGCTATTTTTTTGTTGTTGCAGTTTGACCCGGGCTGGGTTCAAACCCACAATCCTTGGTATATGGGGCCGGCGCCCCACTCACTAAGCCACAGGTGCTGTCCAGCTTGAAAGTTTTATGGGACAGAACATTAAGACTTCTTTATAAATATGAAAATAGAGTAATTAACTGGAAAAGGTTTTTGAACAGGTTAGCTAAAACCATGACCACCACACTGCCTTGCCTTCCCCTTGCATAGAAATGTAGTGATGTAGTCTCACTATGCAGGAAATGCAAACAGCAGTTATTCAGTGTCTTAGACAGAATGGCAAGAAGTACCCCAGTCTTCAGCTCTGAGAAATAGCCATGCCCTTTATGGCCTCCTGGTAGGCTCTGTGTTTCATCTTACATGCCCCAAGAAAATTCAAGAGACAGTTGGCATGGGGAAAGAAAACCATGGATCATAGCTGCCTACCAGCTCAGCCTAGAACTAGGGGTTCCACTGGTCCCTGTATGGAGAAGTGCACTACGGGTCTGGTGGAGACCAAAGCTCCTTGCTAGATTTCAGAGGTTTGGTGTCTGATGTTGGCCATAACTAGAAAAACCTCTCACTGCTGTTGAACGTAGTCAGTGGGAACCCAAAAGTTGAACCTGGTTTAGCCTAGACTGCCTCCTTTGTGCTCCAGCCCATGAGACCATGGATAGGTGTGTACCAATGGGGCCTTATGGCTTTAGCAAAAGGTCCATCCTAAGGTGAGGCAAGGACTGACCCCCCCCCCATCCTGTTCTTCCTGTTTGTAGGCCTGTGCCTAATAGAGGGAAAGGGGCTGGAGCCAACCCTCTTGGCCTTTCTTCTACCTTCATCTCAGAGGCACCTGCCGGGCATGGACTAGTCCTCTGGGGCCTAGGCCCGAAACCATTTTCTTCCTGGAGCCTGGTGCAGTCCAGGGCCTCATGGACTGAAGCAGCCTCATGGGCTGGAGCAGATGCCCAGAATGATGGGATCTCCTTTACTCTGTACTTGAGACTACTGAGGTGTGGTGGGGGCCTATCAGATAGCGATTCTTCCTGGCCCACAAATGGACAGGCTTCTTCTTCTTCTTTTTTTTTTTTTTTTAGACAGAGTTTCACTGTGTCGCCCTCAGTAGAGTGCAATAGCATCATGGCTCATAGCAACCTCCAACTCCTGGGCTTAGGCGATTCTCTTGCCTCAGCCTCCCAAGTAGCTGAGACTACAGGTGCCCGCCACAACGCCCGGCTATTTTTTGTTGATGTTTGGCTGGGGCCAGGTTCAAACCTGCCACCTTGGTATATAGGGCTGGTGCCCTACTCACTGACCAACAGGCGCCGCCCAGATAGGCTTCTTGACGCAAGAATTCAAGTGATCCAGGCAAGGATTGCCACGGGCGAGCAGGTGGTGAGGGCAGGGGCTTCTGCCAAGCAGCTAAAGGCATAATTCCAGGTACATCCAGGTCAAATACCAGGGAGATGACAGACTTGCTGGGTAGGTCAACAAACTTCATCTTGCGACCTTTGAGGTCTGGGCGAGCCCTGAAAGGGTTGACTTTGAGGCCATGGGCAGTACCGTCTTATGGCCAGTAGTAGGGGTCCAAAATGCTCATTGTATGTGTAGGTTTATGGGAGAAGGTGTCTGACTGGCTTTGAGACAGCCAGATGGTACATCTTGGGCGTGGCAATTTGTGGGGCATCTTGTCATCAGTGAACTCAGTTGCTTTACCTCAGGTACTTTGTCCATTAGTTCTAAATAGCAGTGAGTCAAGTCTGGGTTACTCTCACTAGTCATAACAAACAAGAGCAGTACTTTACCACAAAAGTGTTTTCATTCCAAAAGCGAAGTAGGTACTGTTCTATGTTATCCGTGAAGAAACAGAGGGAAGCAGTATGCCAAGTCACAGAGTCCAATACTTTTTCCATTATCTTCCCTCCCCCCTTTGCTTCTGGACCTGGGATCTTGGCAATCACAGCCTAGAGGACGAGGTTCCACACCCTACTATGCTCCCTTGGGGTCAGGATGGGATTTCTGGGCTAATCTCTCAACTTTGGCTATAGGCTTTACCTTCCTATCTCTTGCCTGCTCTTCCTATAAGCAGCTCAGAATTTTCTCCAGGGTCTTCCCAATCTCCACGAAGGATGGGTGCAGTTTGGGGTCCATCTGTAGGCATCCACAACAGCCATTAGCTTTACCTTCCATCCCACCCCAGTATGGCATTTGAGTCTGTTTCTGGCATCTTTTAAGATTCAGAGTACAGCTAAGAGATCTTTTCTGAAAGCCCCAGGTATTACGGGTGAATCCTAGGGCTAAGGTCTAGGAAGATATTGCCTACTGTCTTCTTCTATCAGTGTTCTTTGTGTGTATTCCTTATATGCCTTATTTGGCACAGGACCCTCCAAAAGTTTGGTTTATTCTATTCTTGAATTCTGCTGCTAATGTGTTTCTGGGAGCTACCTGATCAAAGCCTACCACTTGGTCATGACAGGTAGGTCCAGCCCCCTAGAGTTCTATACGTGAAGGCAGACAAGAACCTTTTTCATGTGTCTCAGGACCAGCTGGATCCACCATCCAATGATAAATCCTGCCCAGTGCTCCAACAACACCTGAGGCAAGGGTGGTAGGTCTATCCTGTAAGCTGAGGACCAGATAATACATTGGTCCAGGGCTCTGGAGACTCCCAAGAGGCCCAGAGGGAGAAGGAGGAAAATGAGGCTTCGTGAGGTTAATTAGAAGCCTCTGTAGTGCTAACCAGGCAGTAAGGGTTCAGCTAGCCCCTGACCAAAGCCCAGGGGAGAAAGATACTTTACAGCAGTTAAAGGTGAGCTACAGAAAGTCTGGGGGACAGTCTCCCACCATGGGCTGGAAAGTGTCATAGTCTGGCCCGAAATTCTGTGGATGGGTATGGTGGGAAATGTATAGGAGACATGGGTAGACAGATCATTCATCCTTACCACCACCCTGGCGTGCTCAGAAAAGAATGGAAGCTGCCCCTGAAAAGCTACAGACTGAGTTCCAGCACTCTGCCCCAAGGACAAAGTTGCATAGCCTCAAACCATCCCCGCCTCAGTGGCACTGATTCCCAAGCCTGCAGCTCACCTCTGTGCAGGGAAGATAGTCCGGATCAGCCTGGATGTGGGTGATGATCTTTCAGAGGATGATACCGTAAGAGATCATGCTACCTGGAGGGTAGTCACACCTTGGTTTCTCTGAATGGAGTGAGGGGTAGGGTGTCTGCTCCCCCCATGCTAACAGCTCAAGCCTGGGCTCTATTGCCCATATGTCATTGAAGCCATCCACTGGGCAGCTGCCAGGTACCAACACTGCTTACCAAAATCATTCTGAACATAAAAGGTGATCCTGGACACTTTCTGCTAAGAGTAGATTCTAAGGAGAACCAGGCCTTGAGATCCCCCAGACTTACCTTCTCATTATAGGGCTCATCTCGGAGAACCTCAGGTGCCATCCGAAAGGTGAGCCCACTACACCCATGCTGTGGGGTGAGATTATGTAGTAAATGAGCTTGGCGCTGCCTGGCACAATGAGCTCTCTCTCTCCTTTTTTTGAGACAGAGTCTTACTTTGTTGCCCTTGGTATAGGGCTGTGCCCTCATTGCTCACAGCAACCTTAAAGTTTTGGGCTCAAGAGATCCTCTTGCCTCAATTTTTCATTTTTAGTAGAGATGGGGTCTCACCCTTGCTCAGGCTGGTCTCAAACTCATGAGATCAAGCAATCCATCTGCCTTGGCCTCCCAGAGTGCTAGGATTCCATACGTGAGCCACCACGCCTGGCCTCACAATGAGCTCTTTTGACTAGTAGGAATTCATCTCTCCCAAGGATTAGGTTGACCAAATTTAGGGAGCTGTGGTTGAACTATGACCAAGTGCTGTAATTTTCCCTTAGCTTCAGCCCCTTCTCCTCAGATCCACCTGACATAAGGGATCTTCTCAGCCAGGCCAAAGTCAGCAACCACTGCAGAATAACCATTCTCATCCCTCTTATCAGGCAGTTCTAGAGTTCCAGTCAGCCGTAGCCATAAGGATCATCTAGCCATAGACATAAGGATCATCCAGCTATAGTTATCATCTAACCCTCCCTGCCACAGGGTACCTTGTCTGCTCCTTGGTGAACCACACTCTTAGACTGACCTCAGTGGTCAGATCTGGGGGCTGTAAGCCATGTGAGATGAATTAGTCCTGGATCTGGGGTGGCTGCTCCAAGATTCACTTCATACTCCAAACACAAATACTTGTTTTGGCTTTCTAAGTGCTAAGCATGATTTAAGTGCTAGAGATACCTCAATGAGCAACAAACTTGTCCTCTTGGGGCTCACAATCTATTGGAGGAAGGTAGAATATCAAGCCCTAGCCTTCCTCCTTCGTCAGAATGCAGAGACCCAAAAACCCAGGCCTGACCGTGCCAAGTTAATATGAGGATACACTGACTTTCACTGTCCATAGGATTACAACCAACCTCCGCTTTGACATTAAAAGTCTATGATCTGGCTCCATCCAACTAGCTTACTCCCTACACCCCTGCTCCTAGTGCCCCTACACACATATCCTCACAGACAAGCTTGGCTTATCAAGCCTAACAGGGCCTTTCAGCCTTTGCCTTTGTTGAAATTGTTCTTTCCACTTGTGCTATGCTCCTTATTAACCTTTTACCTAAGAAAATTTTATGTCTTTAAGGTGAGCTACCTCTTCTGTCCTCTCCTTCCCCTCTCATCAAGCTGCTTTAGCTTCTCCTCTAAGCACTTCCTCTGACAGTCCAGCAGGGAGGCTGTGAGCTCCTCAGGAGCCGGTTCTGGTTTGGGCTTGTCTTCCTCACAGTATTTAATTCATGGGAGAGGCTGAGGACATGCTCACTGAGCAAATGCTGCCCATCTTCAGAGAAAGGATGAACCCAAATGACCTATAAACAAACAAAGTAGCTCTCCCCAAATAACTGTGTTCAAAATAGCCGATACCATTGTGGCTCAAGAGGCACCTCACCCCACCTGCTTCCTTTAGGGTCAGAAGACAGCAGGGGATCCTTGGCTTACAGAAACATTTCTGGGGCTAGCCAGATCCTGTCTGACCCAGACTGGCCAAACCATGTCTGACCCACACCAGCCTTCCTTCCTCCTTGCCAGCTTTCGCTTCTAACTGATAAGATGTTGCCAAGTCACTCCTGCTTACTCCACATGTGCAAATCAATCCCTTACTCTGTCCCTTACTACATTTTTCCATTCTCCAAGCTGGAAGGATCCTGTGATTCCATCACATCTTTTCCTGCCCTGAATCTCAGGTAGAAATGCATCATCTCTGGCTTCCAGGCAGGATGGTCTCTGTGCTTGTCCTGGCTTTAGCCCTCTCATAGGCCTGCTGCCTCAGCAACCTGGCACTCTGATTAACCCTAGGCCAGCCTGCCTATCAGCCAAAGCCCCACCTTTGGGCACCAGCCTGTGAGGCAATGGCCGGCCAGATTTGTCACCTAATTGTCTCCCTTCTTTTAACATGACTTTCCTAGAGTAAGCAGTAACAGAGGCCCAGTCAGACTTCCCTGAGTTAAGAGGTGACCTTTTCAGGTTCAACCAGCCCAGGCTCTGCAGCTGCCTGGCTGTAGCTCCTTTTTGACCTCGCCCCTAGTGTAGTACATCACCATAGCAGAGTGACTTATATGTTTGCCTTCAAGGACAGGGAAAGATCCCATTCATCTCTGTCTCTCTAACCCAGCACAGGCACACAGGACCTTGGCAAAAGTTTATTAAATGCAAAGTTTGGTCTGGTTACTGAAGCAACTAAGCTGCTTTTTTTTTTGGCCGGGGCTGGGTTTGAACCTGCCACCTCCCGTATATGGGGCTGGCGCCCTACTCCTTTGAGCCACAGTGCTTGCTTCGGCAGCACATATACTAAAATTGGAACAATACAGAGAAGATTAGCATGGCCCCTGTGCAACTAAGCTGCTTTTAAAAGCTTGTGTCAGGCTCTGTGCCTATAGCTCAAGAGGCTAGGGTGCCAGCCCCATTACACCGGAGTTGGGTTCAAATCCAGCCCAGGCCTGCCAAACAACAATGACAGCTATAACCCAAAAATAGCCAGGTGTTGTGGGAGGCGCCTGTAGTCCCACCTACTTGGGAGGTTGAGGCAAGAGGATTGATTGCTTAACCCCAAGAATATGAGGTTGCTGTGAGCTGTGACGCCATGGCACTCTACCTAGGGTGACAGCTTGAGACTGTTTCAAAAAATAAAATAAAATAAAAACGTGTCAAATGTGAACACTAATCATACATTTGACTCCATAGTAAGGACAGAGCTGACAAGGTTCTCAAAGAGTGGCTATGGAAACCTACACACATTCTTCAGAACTAGGCCAGAGCAGACACCTGAGGGAAGTTCCTGAATATCCTAACAGCTAAACACTCAGTACTGACACTGAGTAAGACCACCTGAGCAGAGAAATGCCCAGTCCATTTGTTAATGTTTCCTCTAAGCTAAAGAAGCTGTTTCTGCAACAACAAAAACACTTTCAATCTGCCATCAACTCTTTCCCCTCACCCTCAACAAACTCCATAAACCCAGTTAGCATCAGTCAGGAAAAGACTGATTCTACATCTCAAGAAAGGTTAAGACATTCTTTTTACAGCACGGGGAGGTCAGTGACTGAGTTGCCTTCCTAAATGCCTCAGGGACTGCTATAGTCTCTTAGAAGATTGTCTATTTTGCTGTCCCATTCTTTGCCCTCAGCCCTATATGATCTTTGCTATAGTTCTTGTATAATGACTTCATCACTTATTTGTCTCCACAACTAAACTAAGAGCCCTTGGAGGGTATAGACTGGATTTCAGTCATTTCTCTGTCCAATACTGGGTCCTCTAATAGCATAGTATAAAGGGTTCTCAGAAGATGTTGATGGTTCTCATTTTAAAAGATAACTCCAGGGTGCCCTAATAGCCACTCTCTACAACCTTCCAGCATTCAGCTTTGTTCCTAATTCATGTTCTCTTCACTCTTCTGAAAATTGGCATTTCTTTTCCTAATTGAGTGGCATAGCCTAAGACCATAGCTGGATAGGTTTTCACTCTGATGAAGTCACCAGAATGGCTTCTATGGAGTCAACATAGAACAAAAAACAACTAGGACCTAAAGGTACAATTCATAATTCATACATATACCCCCAACAGTACCACAGATCAGCAGTGCTTTCTGATGCTAGGCAGTAAGGGTATTAAGAAGAAATGAACTGCTATCTCAGCTGCCTTCAAGAGTCAAGGCTCATGCATGGCTTCACTAGCTACTTCTAGAGCAACTGGTAAAAGCCTGTGTGTGGTTATTGCTGCTGCTTTATGGAGCTCATGAACTGCACATTTTTAAAAGCCACACTGCCTGCCACTGCCTTCTTAGTAAGTTCTTAGCATTATCCCTGCACAAATTCAAAGCAGTACTGCAGTAACCACTGACATGTAAATCCTACAAAGGCAATACTTTCAGGAGATACACTGATGATAAACTAAGGATCCTTTTGCCTTTACCATAGGCTCAAGAAAATTTGGAAAAAGCCATCTACGTCTACCCTGATTTACTCACTTGGAATACGTTCCCACTATATGTATGTATATATAGACAGAATCTCACTCTGTTGTCCTAGGCTAAAGTGCTATGGCATCGGTCTAGCTCACAGCAACCTCAGACTCCTGAGGTCAAGTAATCCTCCTTCCTCAGCCTCCTGAGTAGCTAGGACTATAGGCACCTGCCACCACAACTGACTAATTTTTCCTTTTCTTTCTTTCTTTTTTTTGAGACAGAGTCTCTGTTGCCCTGGGTACAGTGTTATGGCACCATCAAACTCGGGCTCAGGCAATCCTCTGCCTCAGTCTCCCAAGTAGCTGGGACTACAGGTGCCCATCACAACTAGCCCCGCCCTGCTTGTTTTTCTATTTACGGTAGAGACCAGGGTCTTGCTCTTGCTCAGGCTGGTCTCAAACTCCTGAGCTAAAGCAATCCACCTAACTCAGCCTCCCAGAGTGCTAGGAATATAGGTGTGAGCCACCACACTCAGCCTGATAGGTATTCTTAGGCCTGAATAAAACTGCTACGCATCTATCTACAAGACTTGAATTCAGTTCTTGGGCAGAAGTCCTATGAGATATGTTAAATGCCCTTATAGCTCCTGCATCAATGATCACAGTGGTGCCCTGGGCCACTTGGCTTTGAGGTGCTTACTTGTAGCATGGCCAACTTCTGAAAGCACCTCTTTTCTAACCTGGTCACATAGCAATTTGGACAACAAGAGAATACTACAGAGACCAGCTGACGCCAAAGAGGAACTGGCAGGGTGGCAGAAACTCAATCATACAGACAGAAAATGGGTCAGTACATTATGGCCCTCAAAACCTGTACTTGGTGACTAAAAATCACTGAACTCTTGCTCTTAGGCTAAGAGCTATCTCCAGGGGTCCATGGAAGAGAAAACTGACAGGCCCCCACACTGCCTAGACTGCTGTCACTCCTACAGGGTAAGAATCTCTTAATCCTCCTTGTGTCATCTGCTTCTGCAGCACACATTCAGGATGCCTGGCATGGTGGCTCATGCCTGTAATCCTAGTACTCTGGGAGGCCAAAGCAGGTGGATTGCTTGAACTCAGGAGTTCAAGACCAGCTTGAACAAGAGCAAGACCCTGTCTCTTAAACACATAACCAGGCATGTGGCAAACACCTATAATCCTAGCTGCTGGGGAGGCTGAGGCAAGAGAATTACTTGAGCCCAAGAGTTTGAAGTTGCTGTGAGCTATGATGCCATGGCATTCTAGTGAGAGCAACAAAGTAAGACCATGTCTCAAAAAAAAAAAAAAAAGATGAAGGTATTGCCTGGCTGAACACTGAAAGGTACCTGCTCTGGTATAGGCTTTCAAAGGACTAGCTATTAAGAATAATGAGTTATGTTTTCTGTGATTAATGTTAACTCTATAAGAGATCTCTATGTTCCTAAACTCAGTGACTTATTTCGGAACACAGCTTTCTTGATAAAAACAGAAAGACAGTGTCTCAAAGAGTTGTCGAAGTAAGGCCTTCATATCTTAGATGTGAGGTCCAGATGAAAGATGCCTTTGAAGTGAAGGTAGCTGAGGCCCACTGCTATGTCATAGGCCAGTTTTACCTTCACAGACCAGGGCAAATGCAGGTTACTATCTAGCAACTGTTCCAGGTTCCCAGAGTTGATATACTGAAAAACAGAAGGAAAAATCAGATACCATTTACCAGAAGTGTTAGGCTGATGGTTTACACAGTGAACACCTAGAAGACAGAGACTCTACATATTTTTAAAGTTACCAAGGCCTTATTCTGTATCCACGTACCATGGTAAGTGCTGCACACAAAGATACCTTCTCTTTGGGGAGATCACAACCTGTTAAGGTATATGGAAGAATAATACAGTTATATGCAGATACGCAGCACCATAAACTACTGAGAATAAGGTTAATCTGGGAACAACAGAGGAAACTGCACAGAGGAAGTGTGTCAGAAAGGACAACATGGTAGCAGGAGATGGACAATCTACACAGAACAGTGTATACAAAGTTATAGGTTAACTGCATTCAGGAAATTAATTTACTCAATATGGCCAGAGTGCGTGTACGGGAGAATCAGGAAGTGAGGCTTATATGTTTTACTAAAATACATGGACTTTATCCTATCTACAGGGGGACAAAACAAGTCTTTTTAAACAGGGAAGCATCGTCAACATGGTCATATTTGCTTTTTAAAGAAAATATTATTTTAGCTTTTGTGATAGATTAAAGTGAAGAATACAAGAAAGGGAAAATAGGTTAGGCAGTTATCCTGGTGAGAGAAAGGCATCCAAGGCAAAAGTGAAGGCACTGGAACAAGGCAAGATTCAAAATGTATGGACATGGCAGGGCAAAAAAAGAAAAAAAAAAAAACCCCAAACTTGATGATTACCTGGATCACAGAATGAGAACAATAAAAAGCTCTATGATGACTCCAGGCTATTGGTCCCTGGATGTCATCATTAATTATCTAGAAATAAGAAGAGGAGTAGATTTTTGGAAGAGGCAGTGTTAAGAGAGAGTTCAGCTGGGACAAGTAAATTTAAGGTCAAGATGTCCTGTAAAGAATCAGTTTTAAGTTTAGGAACAAAGTCTGGGCAAGACACTTAGGAGGCAACGACATAGAGCTAAAGGCATAGAGTCCAAGGAATATGTGAAATTGTCCAGGGGTTAACATGTAAGATGGGAAATTAACAGAATCCAAAGGAATGGTAAAATTTAAAGGAATAAGCAGAGGAAGAAGGACCAGGCAAAAACATTATCATAGAAGTTAAACAAGAACATTCTAAAAAGAAAATGGCCAATAGTATCAAATGCTATAGATCAAGTGAGATAAGCTTGAAAAGTATCCAGTGAATTTGTAAATAGGAAGTCACTGACAGCTATAGCCAGAGCAGTTTCAGTAAAGTGGTTAAAACTAGAGTAAGACTGAAGTGAACTGAGGAGTGAATACAAGATAAGGATATGGAGGAATTATTAGAAGATCTCCTCTTCAAGAAATGTGACCATTCTTCATCATTCCCATATACCCACAAAGGGCTGCTTTACCTTTTTTAAATTAATAAATTGGCTTACCACCATGGGCAATGGTTATGGTGCCAGCCACATGCACCGAGACTGGCGGGTTCAAATCCAGCCTCGTCCAGCTAAACAACAATGACAATTGCAACAAAAAAATAGCTGGGCATTGGGGCAGTGCCTGTGGCTCAGTGGGTAGGGTACTGGCCCCATATACCAAGAGTGGCAGATTTGAACCCAGCCCCGGCCAGCTAAAACGGCAGTGGCAACTGTAACAAAAATAGCTGGGTATGTGGCGGGTGCCTGTGGTCCCAGCTAATTGGGAAGCTGAGGTAAAAGAATCACTTAAGCCCAAGAGTTTGAGGTTGCTGTGAGTTATCATGCCACAGCACTCTACCCAGGGTGACATAGTGAGACTCTCTCTCAAAAAAAAAAAGAAAAGAAAAGAAAAAAAAGCTGGGTGTTGTGGCAGGCACCTATAGTCCCAGCTACTTGGGAGGCTGAGGCAAAAGAATCATTTAAGCCCAAGAGTTTGAGGTTGCTGTGAGCTGTGACTCCACAGCACTCTAACCAGGGTGACATAGTGAGACTTTGTCTTGAAAAAAAGTGAATAAATATATTTATATATAGAAAATAATAACAGCTAGTATTTAATAAAGTGCTTACAATTGACCAGCACTATTCCAAGAACTTTATATAATGTTATCTCATTATTCTGCACAATAACTCTATCACATAGCATTTAGAGGTTAAGACTTGCTCAAGGTTATCAATTATTCAGTAGCAGAGACAGGCAGACTCTGCAATCTGACTCCAGAGTCCATACTCCTTACCACTACATTGCATTGGAGAGTCAGAGACCACAGCATCTGAGTCAGAGGGCCTCATACAACACAGGCGCTCAAAAATTAATTTACTCAAACCTTACATGATATATCCTCTTTTTCTTTCTTCCAAGGGAGAAAAAGGGAGAAACTCCTCTCAGCCTAAATACTATTTGGGCATGATATTGAATTTACCAAGTACTAGGGAACCTAATGGGATAAGAGACAAGAAATCTGAATTCTAGTCTAATCTGTCTAATTGCCATTTAATTTGGACAAACCATCTAATAAACCTATGCACCCTTCATTTTTCTCAGCTATAAAGTAAGTATGATAATTCCCAATCCACCTAACTTACAGTGTTAGTATGAGGTAAAACACTGTTACTAATACTTACAGTGTTAGTATGAGGTTTTCCTATAGGTAAAACATAGGAAAGTGCTTAGAAAAAATTTAAATGTCATGTGACCTGAGATTTTCTCATGTGATGATAATGTGAGCACCAAAAAGAACCAGTTGGGGGCAGCACCATGCAGCACTTTAGATCCTTGGAAAAGGCAGATCAGCTTTGGCAAGGCAGAGAGAAGGGCTAAAAATATATCTTCCAATTTCTCGAAAGAGAAACTTCTTGATCTGCTTCATCCTGCTTGATAATCCATCTTTGAAAAATCTCAAAATAAGGCAGAATGACAGCATAAGCACCATGCCTTCTTCTCTTCACTCTGTTTGAGTCTACCCAAGGCTCACATCTGAGATACCCATTTGGTGAAAGGAAACTGAGCCTGTGAACTCCAGGTTATATGGTGGCAAGGAAGCTGACATCTAATCACGCACGCATATTTCTTTAGCTCTGAGAGTCAAGAGCTCAGAAGAGATGGTTTGAAGTCTTTGGCATGGTGAGAGTGTGGCATGGAAAGCCTGTCTTCATGAGCCACTCAGGCTTCCCGATTGAGTGTCAGGCAGAAAAGACTGATGAAAAGCCTGTGTGTATGCTCTCTGCAGGCCAAGTGAGGCCAGGACTCTTGGTTCTATTTCAGAGAGACATATTTCCTCTGCTCAGCAATGTCTCTAACTGAGAACTCCACAGACCAAGCCATGGAAAGGAGAGAACAGGAAAAAGATGAGAGAAGATGAGGAATCACGCTGCTAGCAGATTCTGGCTTTTCTAGGTAAGATGGAAAAAGCACACACCAAGGACTAGACAAGGAAAACAAATGGAATTTTCTTTTAAAACCCATTTCATTTCATTAGCCTGCCTTTGGTGAATACACTGGTGGGGCTGATAAGTCCCTTGGCCCTCAGAAACTACATCTCAGTGTCTCAAGACTTTTGCATACATGAGGAACAGAATTTTGAGATCTGCCAAGACTTCTAAGTTGCTCCACACTAAATGTGCCCATTAGTTGGAATGTTCACTTCCCGACGCTGCTCCCAGTGCACACTCAGCTGGTCTGGCCTCTGAACAAATAAATCCCCCTGCAGGAAGCAGAGACTGCACTAGCACATGCAGCTTTTCCGGATGGGGATAACAGCTACTTTGCTTCCATTTTCTTCCAGACTGCTCCCTCAGTCAGTGCTATAAAACAACACAAGGCATTGGCAGTACATTCAAATAACTCAACAGAGAAGCTTTAACATTTTTTATTGTTATTTTAAACTTTCAAGTTCAGATAACTATGATATAGCCAATCTAGTTACTCCAGTACCTCTCCAGTACCTCACTCCAGTGACTGTTAAACTATATAGCTTTATTTATACCAAAGACCATCTCTCCTCCTCATGGTCTAAGAGAATATTATAGGGGGCCGGGCGCAGTGGCTCAAACTGTAATCCTAGCACTCTGGGAGGCCAAGGCAGGTGGATTGCCTGAGCTCACAGCTCGAGACCAGCCTGAGCAAGAACAAGACCCCATCTTTAAAAATAGCCAGGTGTTGTGGCGGGTGTCTGTAGTCCCAGCTACTTGGGAGGCTGAGGCAAGAGAATTACTTAAGCCCAAGAGTTTGAGGTTGCTGTGAATTATCACACTACAGCACTCTACTGAGGGTAACAAAGTGAGATTGTATCTCTCTCTCTATATATATTATAATAGAGTGTCTTCCATTTCTTTTGTATTTGATACTTCATTTTCATAAAGCTATATAGACCATTTTTTCTGGAAGGCATTCAGTAACTCAGTGTGTCTTGGTAAATATATCAGTAAATTTTTATTACTAAAATGCAAGGAATCATAATACATCTTTTCAAAAGTCACTGAAAGGATCAGGTGTAGTGACTGACACCTGTAATCCTAGTGCTCTGGGAGTCTGAGGCGGGTGGATGGTTTGAGCTCAGGAGTTGAGACCAGCCACAACAATAGTAAGACCCTGTGTCTACTAAAAATAGAAAAACTAGCTGGGCTTTGTGGTGGGTGCCTGCCTCTAGTTCCAGCTATTCTGAAGGCTGAACCAAGAGGATCTCTTGAGCCGAAGAGTTTGAGGTTGCTGTGAGCCATGACACCATGGCACTCTGCCCGGGACAATGGAATGAGATTCTGTTTCAAAAAAGAAAAGGTGAAGACAGTATGACATTGTGATTGCCTGTGCGAGGGAGAGAAACAAGTAGTGAATGACATTGAGGATTCTGGTTTAGGTGATGGGAAGCAGAGGGCCACCTGTGATGGACCACAGGCTGAGGGCTGCTGATGAAGAATATGTCCATTGTTTTGTGCCTAAATTAGCCCATCCAAATACTATTTATTCACGCTAAATTGCTTCTAGTTTTTTATGCTTTGAAAATTTGGCACTTAAGTTTTTAATCCATCTAGAGTTCATAATGGTAAAAGATATGAAGTGAGGATCTAAATTACTATTCCCCAAATACCTAACTAGTCCCACAAGTAATCACTAACACCACCTTTATGATATATGAGAGTTATATATTGACATCAGTGTAATTAGGTTTTTGGGATATTTCCATAGGCCACATTGCTTTTGTAATCATATCTTTTTTTTTTATTAAATCATAGTTGTGCACATTAATACTATCATGGGGTACAGTGTGTTGTTTCTATATTCAATTTCAAATACTTTCATCCAATTGGTTAACATATCCTTCATGTCATTCTCATAGTTGTTGTGTTAAGACATTTATATTCCACATTTAGAAAGATTTACATGTACCCTATAGGATAAATCTTAGTTGTGATCCCAGCAATCACCGTGGTAATCATATCTTTATTATGTGTTTGAATATCTGGCAAGGTAAAATCTTAAGGAAAGAGAGGGGAAAAAGAAGGAAATGATAAATTCAGTTGTGTATATGTTGTGTGCGAGGTCATGTTGCAGCAACTTCAAGTAAGGAGGTCTAGCAGTTGGATGTGATTCTAATGCTAGGAGAGGCTGGGACTGAAAATACAGATTTCAGGTAAAGGGTATAGTAGAAGCAAAAACCAAGCATGAGGCCAGCACAGTTGTTCATGCCTGTAATCCTAGCACTCTGAGAGAATGAGGTGGGAGGGTCTCTTCAGCTCAGGAGTTCCAGACCAGCCTAAGCAACAGCAAGACCATGGCTCTACTAAAAACAGAAAAATTAGTCAGGTGTTCTGGTGGACACCTGTAGTCCCAGCTACCTGGGAGGCTGAGGCAGGAGGATCACTTAACCTAGGACTTTGGGGTTGCTGTGAACTAGGCTGTTACCATAGCATTCTAGCCTGGGCAACAGAGTGAGACTATCTCAAAAAAAAACCCAAAAAAACAAAAAAACAAAACAAAAAAAAACCACTGGTGAGCATGACATTGCTCAGAGAAGGCAAAGGAACACCGCTCACTCCCTCTTTTGGGGCTTTCCTGTGGGCTCCTATAGGCACACAGCATGTGTCCTGCTCCTTTGAATACGCTCCTGCCTCTACCACTGCACTGAAAGCTCCTGAGGGTAGGGGCAATGGCTTTCTTGCTCATTCATTCATTCATTCATTCATCCATCATCCATTCAATCACCAGTGCCTAGTACCTAGAGGTGCTGAACATGTGTTGACTGATTTTTGAGTGTGTAAAATGTTTCTGCTTTGCTTTAACCTAGTTGATGACTCTTCTCCTCCTTGAAATATTTTAGCTCTCCCATGGATTTCTTATGTTTTTTTTTTTTTTGACAACTCCTGCAAAGACTCTTTTGTTGGTTCTTCGTCTCATCCCCAGCACTAAATGCAGGAATGCCCTGGAGCCTGCTCATTAGGCTTCTTCTCTTTCATACAGACATCATTCCCCACGGGACTCTCACTCATGCTATGGGCTTTAAATTTCACCTCTATGCTGATGACCCTCAAATTCCTATATCTGGATGGATCTCTCTTCCTTAAGTCCAGGGCTGAAATCAAACTGCTTACTTAGTATCTCTATTTGGATGTCTAGCAAGGCATGGCAGCCTTAACATGTCCAAAATTAACTACTGTCTTCCCCCTTTTCTATCTCTATCAACAGCAACTCCGTCTCTCCTGTTCTTAGGCCAAAATCGTTGCCGCTGCTTTTCTTCTTCTGCCCCACATCAGGGCTGTGAGGAAATCTGTCACGTCTACCTTAAAAATATATCCAGGATTTGCTCTCTTCTCACCATCCCTGGTCCTGTCTCCACCCTGCTCAAAGTACCATTTTCTCTCACCTTGATTACAGCACTCATCCCTCAACTTCTCTCTCTGTTTCCTCCTACCTCCTAGACCCTCCTTTTATTTTTTTTTAATTTTCTCTATACATATACATGTGTTTATTTAGTTTCCAGTTTTTGCCTTCACAAAATTAAAGAGGTTTGAAATTTAATAACAATAACAATGTTTAAGATAAGGACTAGAAACAAAAACTTTGTAAAGAATGAATGAAGATAAATACACTTGGAAAAGAAATCAGATGATTTCTGCAATGAAATATTGAGCAATAATAATAATAATGCAAAAAAAAGTAACATTTACATTGTCAGATAAAAGTATGTCTATCATAAAATGCTTTGACTCTGAGGTTCAGTATGGAGTCATCAATTAACTTCTTTTTTTCCCCCAAAGTCTCAAAGAATAGACAACTAATATTTATAAATAAAAATAGGAGATAATTTCAAAAAACACATAATTAGGTTTTTAAAGTAACTTCAATGAACTATAAAATGTGCTTTCAAGCAGAAATGAATATCCAATATGTGCCAGCAGTGATTTATTTTCTAAAATAGGTAGTTTTCTTTGCTCTCTTTTATTAAAAATATGGCCCTAAATAATTTTGAGTTGTTTTTTACTGTTTTAAAATATCAAATTAATATGAGGAAAAAAATATCTAGGTTACATTGTTCTCACTTCCAAAGCAAAGTTCAAGTTGTAGGAGAGCCCCTCACTCAGGGGGACATGTTGAATATTCTCACATTGTGCACATTTGGTGAGATCCCACCAAATGCCCTCCATCTTCCCAGCAATCTCCCTTCCCCCCTTCTCTCCATCCTTATACCTCCCTCTTGCTAGACTATATTTGTGCTTTGTCATTCATATGAGTGCGTAAGTATTTATATATTGGTTTCATATTAGTATCAAGTACTTTGTATCCTTTTTTTCTTCCATTCTTGAGATGCTTTACTAAAAAGAATGTGTTTCATCTCCATCCGGGTAAACATAAAAGATGCAAAGTCTCCATCTTTTCTTATGGCTGAATAGTATTCCATGGTATACATATACCACAATTTATTAATCCATGCATGAATTGATGGGCATTTGGGTTGCTTCCACAACTTGGCAGTTGTGATTTGAGCAACAATAAAAATTCTGGAGCTAATGTATTTGTGGTAAAATGATTTTTGCTTTTCTGAGTAGATAATGGCATTGTGGGATCAAATGGAAGGTCAAATTTTAGTTCTTTGAGAATTCTCCACACATCTTTCCATAAAGGTTGTATTAGTTTGCAATCTGACCAATAGTGTGGAAGTGTTCCCTTCTTTCGACATCCACTCCAGAATCTGCATTTTTGGTACTTTGTGATGTGGGCTAATCTTACTGGAGTTAGGTGATATCTCAGAGTGGTTTCAATTTGCATTTCTCTGATAATTAAAGATGATGAACATTTTTTCATGTGTTTGTTGGCCATTTGTCATCTTCAGAGAATTTTCTGTATAAGTCTTTTGCCCACATAAAAATGGGGTTGTTTGCCTTTTTCTTATTGATTAATTTGAGTTCTCTGTAGATTCTAGTTATCAGATTTTTGTCAGATTGTTAACATGCAAAAGTCTTCTGTTCTGAAGGCTGTCTGTTTGCTTTGGTTATAGTAGTTGTGCAAAAGAATTTTAGCTTGATCAAATCCCAGTTATTTATTTTTGGTGGTGCTATAATTGCCAGGGGTTGTCTTCCTCAGAAAATATTACCCAGGCCAAAATTTTCAAGCTTTTTCCCTGCACTCTTCTAGAATTTTTATTGTTTCATGTCTTAAATTTAAACTTTTAAAAATAATGGAACGCTTCACAAGTTTGCATGTCATCCTTGCACAAGGGCCATGCTAATCTTCTCTGTATCGTTCCAATTTTAGTATATGTGCTGCTGAAGTGAGCAGTATTTTTTTTTTTTTTTTGAGGCAGAGTCTCACTTTGTCATCTGCAGTAGAGTGTTGTGGTGTCATAGCTCACAGCAACTTCAGACTCTTGGGCTTAAGCAAATCTCTTCCCTCAGCCTCCTGAGTAGCTGGGCCTGCAGGTGCCCACCACAACACCCGGCTATTTTTAGAGATGGGGGTCCAGCTTTTGCTCAGGCTGGTCTCAAACCCGAGAGCTCAGGCAATCCACCCACCTTGGCCTCCCAGAGTGCTGGGATTACAGGTATTAGGCATTGTGCTTAGCCTCCTACATTGTATTTTTTTTAAGAGACAGGGTCTCACTATGTCACCAAGGCTGAACTGCAATAATGTAGTGCCCTCAGAGTTTACTTCAGTCTTGAACTCCTGGGCTCAAGCAATCCTGCCACCTCAGCTTCTGGAGTACCTGGGACTGCAGGGGGATATCACCTTGCCTGGCCAATTTTTCCATTTTTTGTAGAGATGGGGTCTCACTGTGTTGGCTAGGCTTAAACTCTTGGCCTCAAGAGATCCTCCTGCCTCAGCCTCCCAAAGTGTTAGGATTACAGGTCTGAATGACAATACCTAGCCTCTTGCCCCTCCTTAGATGTATTCTCTGCATAGTAGACAGAATGAGCCTGTAGAAATGCAAGTGGGATAACGCTACCGCTGAGAACTCACCTATATTCTTTGTCATCTCACTCAGAGTAAGAGCCTGAGACCCACAAGGCCTATGTTTTTGCTCCCCATCATTTCTTTGCCTCTCTTCTTGCTCCCCACTCCTCCATTCTCTCCACTCCAGCCACACTGGCCTCCTTGCTATTCCCGAACACATTAAGCAGCCTCCTAACTTAGAGTTTTCACTACTCTCTCTCCTGTGGCCCTGACCCGCCCACATCATCAAGGCCAGCTCCTCCGCTTTCTTCTGCCTACGCTCAAAGATCAGGCCTCAGTGAGCCCTCCCCAGACCCCATCTGCAACTTCACACTCTGCCAACAGTTTCAGCTTCCATGCTTCATTTTTTTCTCATTAGCATCTATCACTGATATGTCTACTACTTTTTGTTCATTGTCATTCTCCCTTACTAGAATGAAAAACCACAAGGATAAGGTTTTGTATGAGTGAGTTTGTGTGTGTCTGTTTTATGACTGGCACACAGGAAGCACTTGATACATTTTTGTGAAATGAACAAATGAATACATCCAGCCTCATCATGACTCTGAGCTGAGCAAGCTGACTGAGCATTATCTCTGTTTATAGACGAGTAGACTGAGGTTCCAAGAACTTATAAAATGAGGAGCTAGACCAAATCCAGATCTCCCAATTTCATGATCTTCATATACCAAAATTAAATCAGAAATAAATGAAACTGAGAACAAAAGAATCATTCAGAATATAAATGAAACAAAATGTTCCTTCTTTAGGCCGGGTGCATTGGCTCACGCCTGTAATCCTAGCACTCTGGGAGGCCAAGGCAGTAGATTACTTGAGCTCAGGAGTTGGAGACCAGCCTAAGCAAGAGTAAGACCCCCCTCTCTAAAAATAGCTGGGGATGTGGCAGGTGCCTGTAGTCCCAGCTACTTAGGAGGCTGAGACAAGAAAATTGCTTGAGCCCAAGAGTTTGAGGTTGCTGTGAGCTTTGACCCCAGGGCACTCGATGGAGGATGATAAATGAGACTCTGTCTCAACAAAAGAAGTTGGTTCTTCAAAAAGATAAATAAAATCAATAAACCTTTGGCCAGATTAAGTAGAAACAGAAAAATTAAATCTCTAATATAACCTCAGTTAGAGACAAAAAAGCAGAAATAACTACCGATACCACAGAGATACAAGTGATTATCTCTGACTACTATAGGAAGTTGTACACCCAGAAGTTTGACAATGTGGAGGAAATGGACCAATACTTGGAATCATACCATCTGCCTAGACTGAACAAGGAAGAAATAGATCTCTTGAACACACAAATATCAAGCACTAGAGATAAAAGAAACCATAAAAAACCTTTCAACAAAGAGCCCTGGACCAGATGGCTTCACTCTAGAACTCTAGTAAACTTTCAAAGATGAACTTGTACCTATCCTGCAAAACCTATTCAAAACCTATCTCAAAACACTGAGAAGGAAGGAAACTTCCCCAACACATTCTATAAAGTAAACATCACCCTGATCCCCAGACCAGGAAAGGACCCAACCAAAAATGAGAACTATAGACTCATTTCACTAATGAATATTAATGCAAAAATACTCAATCTTAGCCAATAGATTATAGCTACATATTTAAAAAATTATACATCATGATCAAGTAGGCTTCATCCCAGGGATGCAAGGCTGGTTTAACATAAGCAAATCCACAAATGTAATTAACCATATCAATAGAAGCAAAAACAAAGACCATATGATCTTCTCAATAGATGCAGAAAAAGCATTTGAACAAAATTCAGCATCCTTTTCTAATAAGAACACTTAAGAATATAGTCACAAGTGGCACATTTCTTGAACTGAATGAAGCCATCTATGACAAACCCACAGCTAATAGCGTACTGAATGGAGGAAAACTGAAAGCTTTTCCACTTAAAACTAGAACCAGACAAGGATGTCCTCTATCACCACTACTATTCAACAGAGTGCTGGAAGTTCTAGCCAATGCAATCAGGCAAGAGAAGGATATAAAGGGCATCCAAATGGGGGCAGAGAAGGTCAAACTGTCCCTCTTTGTTGATGATACACTCTTAGAAAACCCCAGAGACTCAACCACAAGACTCCTGGAAGTGATCAAAAAATACAGCAATGTTTCAGGATATAAAGTCAATGTCCACAAGTCAGTAGTAGCCTTTGTATATGCCAATAACAACCAAGCTGTTAAGCAAATCAAGGACACAAACCCCTTCATAGTATCTTCAAAGAAAATGAAATAATTAGGAATATACCTAAGAAAAGAGGTAAAGGACCTCTACAAAGAGAATTAGGAAACCCCAAGAAAGGAAATAGCAGAAGACATTAACAAATGGAAGAACACACCATGCTCTTAGCTCTTAGACATTGTTACAATGTCTATGCTTACCAAAGCAATCTACAGATTCAATGGAATCCTCATTAAAATATCAATGTTGGATTGGCACCTGTAGCTCAGTGGTTAGGGTGCTGGCCAAATACACTGAGGCAGGTGGGTTAGAACCCAGCCCAGGCCTGCTAAACAACAATGACAATTGCAACAAAAAAGCAGCCAGGCATTGTGGCAGGTCCTTGTAGTCCCAGCTACTTGGGAGGCTTAGGCAAGAGAATCACTGAAGCCCAAAAGTTTGAGGTTGCTGTGAGATGTGATGTCATAGCACTCTACCAAGGGTTACATAGTGAAACTCTGCCTTAAATAAATAAATAAATAAAATAACAATGTCATACTTTGAAGAACCAGAAAAAATAGTTCTTGGTTTAGTATGAACCAGAAGAAAACCTGTATAGCCAAGGCAATTTTAGTAATAAAAACAAAGCTGGAGGCATCACTCTACCAGACTTTGGGTTATATTACAAGTCTGTAGTGATCAAAACACCATGGTATTGGCCTAAAAATAGAGACACAGACATATGGAACTGAATAGAAAACCAAGGTATAAAATCAGTCTCTTTAGCCATATGATCTTTGATAAACCAAACCAAATCATACACTGGGGAGAAGAACCTCTGTGCAATAAATGGTGCTAGGAGAACTAGATAACCAGATGTAAAAGAGTGAAACTGGACCCACACCATTCACAATTTACAAAAACTGACACAAGATGGATAAAAGATCTAATCTAAGGCATCAAATGATAAAAATCCTGGGGAAAAGTATGGGGAAAAACTCTTGAGGAGGTCAGCTGGGGGAAAGATTTTATGAAGAAGACTTCTGTGGCAACTGCAACAACATAAAAATAAGCAAATGGGACTTAATTAAACTGAAAAGCTTCTGCACAGCTAAGGACAGAACAATTAAAGCAAATAGACAACCTTCAGAATGGGAAAAGATACTTGCATTTTACCAATCTGACAAAAGGTTGATAACTAGTATCTATAGAGAAGTCAAACAAATCAACAGAAAAAGAGCAAACAATGCCCTCTATCAGTGTCAGAGACATTAACAGAACCTTCTTTGAAGAAGACAGACTAACAAACATGAAAAAAATGCTCATCTCCCTAATCATTAGAGAAATGCAAATCAAACCCTGAATTATTACCTAAGCCCATTGAGGATAGCACATCACAAAGCCCAAAGTTGTAGATGCTGGTGGGGATGTGGACAGAGGGAAACATTGTTTGTTTGTTTGTTTTGAGACAGGGCGTCACTTTGTCACCCTTAGTAGAGTGCCGTGGCATCAGAGCTCACAACAACCTTAAACTCTTGGGCTTAAGCAATCCTCTTGCCTCAGCCTCCTGAGTAGCTGGGACTACAGATGCCTGCCACAACACCTGGCTGTTTTTTTGAGATGGGGGTCTCACTCTTGCTAATGCTGGTCTCAAGCCTGTGAGCTCAGGGCAATCCACCTGCCTCGGCCTCCTAAGTGCTGGGATTATAGGCGTGAGCCACCACACCCAGACTGTAAACTAATATAGCCTCTTTGGAAAGAAGTACAGATACTCCTCAAAGAACTCAAATTAGATCTCCCATTTGACCCTGAAATCTTACTACTAGGCATCTACCCAGAAGAAAAAAAACCTTAACTGAAAGACATTTGGACTAGATTGTGCAAATGAGTTTGTATGTTTGTTCTCAAATGCACTCCTCAGAAGGAACAGGGAGTTGCATAAGCCTGTGAGTAGGGAGGCCTGCATCTTTTGACTAAGAAGAGCTAAGAGATTCTCCCTGGTTGACAGAAGAGCTCCTTGGTCTTCCAGTCACAGTTCCATCTGTGGGCTGTTTTGAGATACTCTCTATTAAAGTATTTTTGAGTGTGTGCATTTGGTTATTAGAGCAGAAGTTTGCTTATGGAAGGCTCTTGAGTGGACTTTTCTTGTGATTACTTACGAATACATAATTGACATTAGTTTGTGTGTTAATGGGCACCTATAGAGTGGTCATTCTCTCCTTTTTAGATAGAGCCTCAAAGCTATTGCCCCAGGTAGAGTACCGTGGCATCACAGCTCACAGTAACCTCCAACTCCTGGGCTCAAGCAGTTCTCCTGCCACCGCCTCCCAAGTAGCTGGGACCACAGGCGCCCACCACAACACCTGGCTATTTTTTGGTTGTAGCCGTCATTGTTGTTTGGCAGGGCCCAGCCAGATTCGAACCTGCCAGCTCAGGTGTATATGGCTGGCACCTTAACCGCTTGAGCCACAGGTGCCGAGTCAGGGGGTCATTCTCTTAAACTACTGATTTATTTTTAGCAACTCCTTCCCCTTTCAGAAATGGTGTACTGATAAATTTCTTCTAGACCAAGCTAGTGAGGTTTAATCTAGTTTCTGTTTGTTCATTTCTCCTTGCCAGTGGAGGTTAGATGTTGAGAGTCCTTCTGAGCTTGGATAATTCATGAGAGACATTAAGAAGGAACATTAAGATTCCTCTCTCTTACCACTTTTTGCCTTTTTTCCTACAATCTCAGATACTATCAACTGTAGGGCTCAGTGCTTTCAGTATTACCCCACCTCTACCAGCCCAAAATTCCTACCAACTGGCCCACTGCTTATTTTGTAGAAATGGCCAAGTCCAGCCAGCAGATGCAGGAGGTAAGACATAGGGATGTTATTATCTGGAAAGCCAGGCCTCTGTACTTAAGTATATTCAGCTGGCTCATCTCTAACATGACTTATAACAACATTATGGGGAGCAGCCCAATAATGGGGGGCATGTTGTCAGAGAACAATGATCTCTTCTTGAGATTGTCCACTTCAGAGTCATGCCAGTCACCACCAATTAGATAAACACAAGAATATTTTCTTTATCTGGACACTTAAGTAGAGAAAAAGTACTGTGAGAAATTTGGTTTACAAAGTAAAGATAGCCCCTTGCATTTCCTAGCTGTCATATGGTGTGGTGGATAGAGAAGACAACGGTTCTTATCTGGGCATTGCCAGTTAACAGGGCTGTGACTTGTAGATAATAATTTTCTCTGGGCCTTAGTTTTCTGTTCTTTGAAATGAGGGATTAGGGGATTTGAACCTGCCAGCTCAGGTGTATATGGCTGGTGCTTTGGCTGCTTGAGGAGACGAGGGAAAGTATTTGGGGGGACCTCACCTAATGTGCATGATGCAATGGTACATTTCAAAACTATTAAGAAACAAGTATAATTGTGATGGGTATGTTACTTAGTTCAATATACGCATTTCACATTGTATATCGAAGCAGTATTCTGAACCCCATAAATGCATCAATGTACAAAGTTATGATTTAATAAAAAATAAAATAAAATGAGGGATTAATGTGTGTCTCTGAGATAGTAACTTGGGAGTTAGGTAGAACTTGGTCCTAATTTTGCTTTGGGAGGAAGGGAATTGCCAACAGCTAATCTAAGATACAGTTGGCCCTCTGAATCCATGGGTTCCACATCTATGGATTCAACAAACTACAAATCCAAAATTAATTGAGGACAAGACATTCCACAAAGTTCCCATAAGAAAACATAAATTTATCATGAGCTGAGCACTACATTGAATCCACGAGAATGAATTGAACTATAGGCATTGTATTAGGTACTAAAAGTAATCCTAGATTGGAGGATCACTTCTGAGGTTTATCTTACAAGGGTACGAGTGAATCTTTCTAAGAGTAGAATGTGAACATTTTAAAATAATAACTAAGAAAATGACATGAAGGCTATGTTAATCAGTCTGATGGAAGTGTTTCGGATTGTGTGTGAAAACCCCACACTGTACCCCAGAAGTGCATTAATGTACATAGTTACCATTCAATTAAAAAAAAAAGTAATCCTAGAGCTAGGTTATAGGCAAATTTTATGGCACTGGTAGAATTGGGGGTCCCTCACAGATACCAAGGAAAAATGATATATTTTAATAGTGCTCTTGCATCTCAAGGTAGAATTTAGGGAGCTCCTATACTGATGGCACCAAGGGAAGCTAAACTAGAGATAAGCCCAGACATGTCTCTGTACAAATTTTTACTGTTAATTCTGTACACACTGACAGTCTCTCATCTTTCCACTGAAATATGTACGTGTTGGAAGAGGCCAGGCATCTGCTTGAGTTTGTTCTCTGTGTGGTGCATTGAAGAAGGGCAGTGAGGTGCACGCTGGCTTAACCTCAGTGTGCAGACAGCAGGAAGAGGGAGAAGTCAGTCTTCCTTCTGAGATACACACTGGGAGCGGGAAGGTCACTTTGAACCTCTGGCTCCACCACTGACACATTTGATCCCTTGCACAGTGCTCAGCCTGTGGGCCTCATTGTGCTCATGTGGAAAACATGGGGGTTGAAATAGATGGTTTACAAGTCCCATAGTTTCCAGAGTGTAAACTATCTATTCCCTGTTCCAGTGAACCCTAAGTAGTGGCCACCCCAAATTCCAATAACAAAAACTGACAACTCTTTGCATTTTGGATTCAACAGAAGCTGCACAATAAGCAGGCTGCTATGGAGAAGTTGGAAAAGGCCAAGCCACTGTGAGCACTTAGGAAATATGGAAAGAAGGTGAGCAGGAAAATGTGCAGGGAGCAGGATGAGGCCCAGTGTATTTGTCAGATCAGATGGCTGTGGTCTGCTCGGCCCCCAGCCCTGTGTGTGAGATGGTGTATTTCTTGTCTCACAGTGGCGCATGTGCTGGTGTCCATTCATGAGCACAGGCTTGCTTTGAGAGCCGCATGT
>NW_003852597.1:214455-218153 GCF_000181295.1 Otolemur garnettii | reverse complement strand
CCCTGACCTCACAGCATAATCAGCAGGGGCAATCTTTCACAACAGATGTCTGGGCTTCAGAATCTCTCTAACAACTCAGTAGTAAAACAAGCAAACAAACAAACTCCTCCCCCTAGACAACCCCAAACCAAATCAAAAGAAAACAACCCACAAATAATCTGATTTCAAAATGGGCAAAAGACTGGAATACACATTTCTCAAAAGAAGACGTATATGGCCAAGAAGGGTATGAAGTAATGCCAAACTGCACTCATCAGGGAAGTGCAAATCAAAACCACAATGAGATATAACCTTTCCATGATTAGAATGGCTACTACCTTTAGGTGGCGCCTGTGGCTCAGTGAGTGGGGCACTGGCCCCACATACCAAAGGTGGCGGGTTTGAACCCGGCCTGGGCCAAACTGAAAAAAAAAAAATAGCCAGGCGTTGAGGGGGAGCACCTGTAGTCCCAGCTACTTAGGAGGCTAAGGCAAAGAGAATCGCCAAAGCCCAAGAGCTGGAGATTGCTGTGAGCTGTGATGCTACAGCACTCTACTGAGGGCAACAAAATGAGACTATCTCTAAAAAAAATGAATGGCTATGACCAAAAAGACAAGAAATGAAAATGGTAGTATAAATGTGGAGAAGTGGGTACTGTTGGTGGGAATGTAAACTACCGTATTATAGAAAACAGCAGGGAAGATCCTCAAAAAATTAAAAATTGAACCACTGTGTAATCCAGAAACCCTACTACTAGGTATGTAGCCAAAGGAAGTCAAATTAGTATATCAATGAGGTCATATTAACTGCAGCACTAGTCACAGTAGCCAAGCTATGGGATCAACCTAAATGTCCATCAATGGAAGAAGGATCAGGAAAATGTGGTGTAGGTACAGAATGACATACTCTTCAGCTATAAAACGAATGACATCCTGTTCTTTGCAGCAATGTGAATGAACCCCATTAAGTGCAATAACCAGGCAGAGAGAGCCACATGCCCTATGATCACACTCATTTCAGGAATCTACAGGAGTTGACCTTATGGAAGTACAGAGTAGAATGGTAGTTACCAAAGGCTGGGAGGGGTCAAGGGGAAGTGAGATGGGGAGAGATTGGTTCATGGGTACATACGACAGTTTGATAGGAGGAATAAATTTTGATGTTCTTTTTTTTTTTTTTTTGAGACAGAGCCTTAAGCTGTCCCCTGGGTAGAGTGCCCTGGCATCACAGCTCACAGCAACCTCCAACTCCTGGGCTCAAGCGAGTCTCCTGCCTCTGCCTCCCAAGTAGCTGGGACCACAGGTGCCCGCCACAATGCCTGGCTATTTTTTGGCTGCAGCCATCGTTGTTTGGTGGGCCCGGGCCGGATTCGAGCCCGCCACCTTGGGTGTATGTGGCTGGCACCCTAGCCACCTGAGCCACAGGCGCCGAGCCAGTTTTGATGTTCTCATAACACGGTGAGTGTAGTCAACAATACTATATGTATTTTTCTTCTGAGACAGAGTCTTGCTCTGTAGCCCCAGGAGAGCATAGTGGCATTTTGTATGTATATTTCACAATAACTAGAGGAGGGGATTTGTAATGTTCTCACCTCTAGAAAATGACAGGTGTTAGAGGTGATAGATATGCCTTACACCAATTTGAGCACTGCACAAAGAATACACGTACCAAAACATCACATAATTGCACATATGTGCAATTATTATGTGTCAATGAAAATAAAAAATTATACAAATATGGAAGATTTGTTAAAAGTAAAAATAATTCCAGAAAGAAGAGGCCAGAGATTTAAAGCATGTCATCTAAATGGAGATTGAAATAACTCAAGATGAAGGACTCAAAAATGACTTTGAGATGAATGTGAAAGTTTTCATATAAAAAGACAACCTCCAGGGGATCTGAAGTTGACCATGCGAGGGAAACAGTGTAGGTAACACAAGCTTCTAAGAAGCAAGAGATTTTCACTGGAAACGGAAGGGTAGTGGTGTGAAAGGAAGCAGAAGGAGGAAGGAGACTCCATGCACTGTTAGCATTCCCAGTCTGAAGTAAGTCGCAGAGAATGTGTGTTCACTTGAGATATAAGCCAGGAAGATCACTTGGGGTCAGGAGTTTGAGATCAGCCAGAGAAGGAGTGAGACCTCATCTCTACTAAACAGAAAACTTAGCCAGGAGTTGTAGTGGACAGCTGTAGACTCAGCTACTTGGGAGACTGAAGCAGGAGGAGCACTTGAACCCAGGAGTCTGAGGTTGCTGTGACCTAGGCTGACTCCAAGCCACTCTAGCCTGGTCTACAGAGTGAGACTGTGTCTCAAAATATAAATAAAAAAGAAACAATCTAAGGAATAGTGAAGTTTGGGAATTATATAGCCAGAGCTATAGAGACTACAACTTAAAGTCCTGCTAACTCTAGGAAAAACCAGTGTTTCCAGGGTCAAGAGAAACAACTCAGGTATTATGGTGATAGTAAAGGAGGTGGCTGGGGCAGTGGCTCACGCCTGTAATCCTAGCACTCTGGGAGGCCAAGGTGGGTGGATTGCTTGAGCTCACAGGTTCCAGCCTGAGCCAGAACAAGACCTCGTCTCTTAAAAAAAAAGAAGAAAAAAAAAATAGCCAGGCGTTGTACTGGGCACCTGTAATCCCAGCTACTTGAGAGGCTGATGCAAGAGAATCTCTTGAGCCCAGGAATCTGAGGTTACTGCATCCTATGACACCATGGCACTCTACCGGGGGAGACAAAGTGAGACTCTGTCTCAAACAAACAAACAAAGAGTATAGGAGGGAATAGAGGATCAGATGGGCTTATGGTTTGGATGGTGATGAAAGAAACCAGGAATGTTAAGCAGAGAGCTGGCTACCTCAGACAAAAGAAAGGGGGAGTGTGCAGTGTCCTTAATCACATCACATGCAGTTGACATCTCAGGGAGTGAGCAGGAAAGTCCATTGTAATCATGAGGCCCAAAGGAATGGGCACTCATCCTGCCAGCTTTGGCCCTATGTTCTACTCCCAGTTAAGAGTAAGGCATGAAAGCATGAGATCTCAGGGACCAAAATGAAGTCAGTTAGCAAAAGTCAAGTCCTGCTGAGATGGAGCCCTGACAAGATCCTGTCCAGAGGCATATGGAGGCAGGGATGCTGCTCTTCAACCTAATGGCCATTTGGTGCTCCTTCCTGCCTCCACCTTGTAACCCCATGGAGGGGTTCTGTAACACCCTCCATGGGCAAGAAAAGATTTATTTTAAAATAATTGTTTTGTAGTTCTTGGATGTTTCAAGCTCTCAGGCAAGTAACATTTCTTGACCAGAACTTTGTCACTTTCTATTGCTTGATACACTCCCTTTTGAATTTCTTTACCAGGAAGGTGGAAACCTCCTGGCAGCCATGAGATAACTATCCAGGCTTACACCACCTGCTTGTCCAGAAAAAACAACATAAGGGATGTGTTGGCTCCACACCTATAGCTAAGTGGCTAGGGCACCAGCCACATACACTGAAGATGGTGGGTTCGAACCCAGCCGGGGCCTGCCAAATAACAATGACAATTACAACAAAAAAATAGCCGGGTGTTGTGGTGGATGTCTGCAGTCCCAGCTACTTGGGAGGCTGAGGCAAGAGAATCTCTTAAGCCCAAGAGTTTGAAGTTGCTGTGAGCTGTGATGCTACAGTACTCTACAGAGGGTGACATAGTGAGACTTTGTCTCAAAAAAAAAAAAAAAAGATAA
>NW_003852597.1:199407-213827 GCF_000181295.1 Otolemur garnettii | reverse complement strand
TTTTTTTTTTTTTGCACATGGCGTCAATTACAGTGCTTTGAACACTTTGCCTACTTTGAGTAAAAACTCCATGAGCTCCCAAGAACGGGGACTAATATTACATCTCCCTTTCTTCTCTTTGCTATTTCCCACAATCACTCTTAACCTTAGAAACAGGGACCATTTTCCTGGCTGCTGGGTCCACCCACTAGAGGTAAGGAAGGGGACTGCCTATGTCATAAAGGGCATTTTGCCATGTGAGGGGTGGGAGTGATTTAAAGGCCACATGGGTTCTGGGCACAGAACCCAGAGTGGGAGTAGCCCTCAACAATGACAAAGAAACTTCCCCCCATTCCTCAGCCTCCACCTCGCCGCTCTCTTCCTCCACGCTCTCCCCCAACTGTCGTTCCTCATCTTTTCCTCTGCATCCCCGCCCTCCACATCCTTGTCTTCAGCCTCCCCACCCTCCACATCCCCTTCCTCAGCTTCCCTGCCCTCAGCCTCCCAGTCCTCAGCCTCCTCCCCTGAAACCTGCATCTTCTACTATTTCCTCTTCCTCCACTTTCCCCCACATAAATAATGCCCCCCATTCCCAGAATCCTGCCCAGAGGCTCCACAAGGCCAACAACTCTGTCCCTTCCTGACAGCCCCTCTCCCGCCCCCCTGTCCACTTGGCTCCCCTTTCCCTCAACTCCCCCATCAACATCCCTACCCCTCCCCATGGCCCTTCCTTTTAGGGCCCTGCTTACCCTACTATACCCCCAGGCTACACCTATCAAGTCCCAAGTCTTCTGGGGAGATGGATTCTCTAGGACTGGGACACTTTGGAACAGCCCTGAATCCCAGCACTGTGGATTTTCAGCCTGACCTGGTGGGCTCAGAGCAGGCAAGGCAAAGGCAACCATGCCTTAGCCTAGGTGAGTTACAGGCCCTCCACCACCAGCTCCTGCTTGTCTCTAGTGTGTGTTGAGCCTCCACCCCTATGTTAATTCAGATTCCAGGGATGCCTTTAACAATTTCCTTTTCTTTCTTTTTCTTTTCTTTTCTTTTTTTGAGACAGAGTCTTAAGCTGTCGCCCTGGGTAGAGTACTGTGGCATCACAGCTCACAGTAACCTCCAACTCCTGGGCTTAAGCAATTCTCTTGCCTCAGCCTCCCAAGTAGCTGGAGATTCTGTTTTCCTGAATAGAGTGCTATGGCATCACAGCTCACAGCAACCTCCAACTCTTGGGCTTAAGTGATTCTCTTGCCTCAACCTCCCAAGTAGCTGGGACTACAGGCACCCACCACAATGCTTGGCTATTTTTTGGTTGCAGTTGTCATTGTTGCTTAGCAGGCCGGGGCTGGGCTCGAATCCACAACCCTAGGTGTATGTGGCCAGTGCCCTGCCGACTGAGCTAGGGGCACCACCCTACAATTTCCTTTTCTAGGCAGTCTGGTCCTTTCCTCTTCTGTCGCCTCCGCCAGCCTGCATGAGCCTCTGCACATGTGACTGGCCTCTCCATGGAACATGGTCTGTGACTACAGAGCAGACTATAGGATCTTGATCAGCAGCCAAGCAGGTACAGGAAAGTAAGAAGTGGAAAGTGTTCCACCTATTCAAGGGGGCAGGGGCTTGGGTGAAATGAGTCAATAGAGGGTGGGTCCTGAGCACTCACTCAGGGCACAGGCCCTGCTACAGATAGATGGGGACTCAGGATGGTTTTTCTTTGTACTTTTTGACCTCTTTCCTTCCAGACTTTATTTTTCTTCATCCTAGGATTCTACAGTCATCCCAGGGACTCTCTGCCCTTGAGAAAAGTCTCCTCTAAAAAGGGATCAGAGCCCTCCACTGTGTTGTCTTCAAAGCTCTGAGGATTGAGCCCGACTTAGTCATCCTACCCCACAATGGGAAAGGAAGCAGAGTATGAAAGGCAAAGAACATGTCCACATCCCACTCAGATGAGAGCAAGCAGATAATAGAAGATTCATTTTTAAAATGTTCACCTCAAACTGGTATCTTCATTAAATATAACCTCAGCCAGTGTTCCAAGAGATTTGTAGGGAGTTGACTTCTGATAATAATTAGTATAGGAATGCAAAGGGACAAGAATATCAAAGACTCTTTCCTACCAGGTATCAAAACTTAATGCAAAAATAGTTAATATAGTATAGTGTTCCTGCAAGCACAGAGAGATGAAAATTACATAGCATACAATTGAGAAACAGACTCATATGTGGACACTTTCTCCAAGATTTAAAAAAAGACAGATCAGAATAGTGGAGATCAGACTGTTTTTTTCAGTAAATTGGTGCTGGGTCACCAATTTAAAAATTTCCTTTCTTGGAAAGGAAACTATGTTGCATTCCTACCTCACACTATTGCTCAATTTCAGGTGGAACATAAATATAAATCTGAAAGGGTAATTAGAAGAAGTCTAGAATTGCTGTGCCTATGCATAGCTAATAAGCACTTGAGATGTTCTATGAAGTGTGAAATTTGTACCTGATTTGAAACTATGAAAAAAGTGTATAATCCTCAGCAATTTTATATTGAAACTTTGAAGTTATAATAATTTAGATATATTGAGTTCAATGAAACATCCATAAAGGTAGTTTCCCGAATCATTTTTCCCTTTTACTGTGCATCTGCTTTACAGTAGGAGACGTCTCTGACTCCTTCCAAATCTTTTTAGGAAATGATTGACCAAAGTGAGGTTCCATGATATGACCATGACCTCATTGATCTGCCACTTGCTGGCCAGTCTCTTCCTGGTGTTTTCTGGGATGGTTCTAGTAACCAGGCTGGGTCCTGAAAAGCCCAGGCAGGTGAGCTGGTAAGGCAACAGGACAGGAAATAAAGTCCTCAGAGGTGGGATCAGGGTGTGTGGATTTAGGCCAGGGGTGTGGGAGGCGGTGCGGGGCGCCCAGGTGGTCTAACGAAGCAGGATCCTATGCCAGCAATTCTGTTGCTTGGAGACTGCATGGAACACTGATACTTGGAGACCTCATGGGATGCTGTTGCCTGGAGACCTCGTAGGGCATGGTTGCCTGGAGACCAAGGAGCCCAGCATCAGGCCAGCCACATGAAGGTACAGAGAGAAGCCTTCCCCTGCACCACTGCCAGCTAGAGCTATGCTGAAGGCCAACTGGATCAATTCAGTCCCTCAAAAATCATCAGTTCTACAGCTTCTGAACTAAAGTTTAAATCATACAGAAGATGACACCCTGCCCAGGTTAATTCCAGATCCTCTTTCCCTGCCGCCCTGTGCCCTTAAGGATTTTGGCGCCTACTCTGGACCAGCCACTGTTCAAGTATTCTACACATACTCCTTTGTCCCCTGGCATTTCAAAATAAATGGATTTTTGAAACAGAACTTGCCATTTCCTCCACCTTACTGAAAGAAACATTGTTCTTCTTTGTGAATTTACTCTTCAACTCTTGTGCCTAATTAACTGCATGGTGTAGTTCACCATAGTCTGATTGCATGTGATGAAGCATATAGAGAAAATAGTGTCTTCCCTTTAGTCATACTAACCTGCTTTTACGCTGGAGCTCTTAAGAACTAATCAGAAAAACAAATTAATGTCCAATTTTATTCAAACTTAGTCTTTTTTAGCTTATGTAAAGAATCCTTTCAAAAGTGTTGTCTGCCAGCTCACATCTTTTGGGCACATGCCCTTTGGGGTAAAGTGAGGAAATATTAGAACTTGTAATGTTGTTTTTACCTATACAGAAAGAAATAATGCTTTGCTAATATACTGACAATACAAACTATGCAAATATACATCTGTGAGGGGTGCATGCTGCAAAGCTATTTCAGTGCTGGGAGTTCAGGATAACTAACCAGTCTGGACTCCACTGGTTTCTTCTGACCTCTGCTCATTTCCTACCACTCTCCACCTAGCTCCCTCCACTGGACTACTCAGGCCTTCTTGATGTTTCTCAAACTCTTCAAGCTCATGTCCATGTTTTCTCTCCCACATGCACTCATACAGTGCATTCCCCCTGGTCAGGAGGGCTCACTGTTTGGGCAACCTCTGTTCACAGCCTGGCATGCTTACCTTCCCTCTAGATGAGGACTGTTCCAGAGAGCATCTGTCAATGAGGAACATGTCTTGTATCTGTGCTACAGTCAAAACTGTAACCATCACCCAGGTGTGGCTGTTGCACAACTGAAATGTGCTGACTAGTGTAAGGCAAAGAATTTTCATTGTATTTCTTTTTTTTTTTTTTTTTTTGAGACTGAGTCTTACTATGTTGTCCTCAGTAGAGTGCCATGGCATCACAGCTCACAGCAACCTCCAACTCTTGGGCTTAAGTGATTCTCTTGCCTCAGCCTCCCAAGGAGCTGGGACTACAGACACCTACCACAATGTCTGGCTATTTTTGTTACAGTTGTCACTGTTTAGCTGTCCCAGGTTAGGTTTGAACCTGCCACCCTCAGTGTATATTACTGGCACCATAACCACTGTGCTACGGCTGCCAAGCCTGTATTTCATTTTATATATCCAAATTCATGTATCCACCTGCAGCTGTTAGTCAACATCCTGGACAGTGCTACATGGCCAGGCTCTTGTCCTTGAGACTCATAACCCTGTTCATGTCAGCTCTGTTTTCACCACAGTCACATATTGGCAAATTGAGGCCTGTTTTAAGCTCAGGTCCATCATCTCATAAGCCAGTTCTGCTCACTTCCCCACAGGGTTTTTCTGATCCTGCATCCTCCTCTGTAGGTCAACCCTAAATGCCAGGACCTCAGGCTGATCTGGGTCTACAAGGACATCACTCTGTACAAGGCTAAAATGTGGAGACTGAGAAAAGATCTCTACCACAAGTAGCCTCCCAGCAGTGCTGTCTGTCTTTGTATTTGATGCCCCAAATGTGCACTGCACAGAGAAATACATTATTTTAATGTACAAGTCTAACTTTTCTTCTTTCTGCCTAAGTCCACTGCTTCAAAATCTTTTAATCCAATATGAGAATTCTAGGAAATTACGGCAGACTATGTGCATGTAGTCATTTCCGTGGTCTTCCTAAACAATAGGTTGATTTAAAAAAGGTATATAAAACAGAAAGAATGGGAGAGAAACTATGTAATCAAGAAAACTTGGGGGAGGTGGAGTCAAGTGGGAGGGCGGGGCAAGATGGTAGACTAAAGACATCTCCTTACCAGCCACTCATAGTGAGACAGAGGAAAGAAGACTCCAGCCACCTTTGGCTGGGGGAACCTACCCAGAAACATCACTTTGGGGGCACAATGAAGCAGTAGGAGACTCCAAGTGCCAACAAGGAGGTCTGGAGCTGAGGAAGACCTGCACAAAAGGCAAGTGCCTGGTCACGGGCAAAGTCCAGCCGACTGGCCCTCATGTGGAAGACTAGGGACAAGAAAAGATTGTCCTATAGTTTTCTTATTTTGGATTGAGCTGCTCACTGGAGCTGTTTTAGAAGTCAGCTTAAGTGAGCCAGTAAACTTGAACAGGTCTGATGGCCAAGATTGAATACAAGGTAGGGTGGATCTCCCATCAGCTTGGCTACTAGCAAGGTGCTGCCATTGTGGGAAGGCCATGCCAAAGGAACAGTCTGCAGGATCCTAGTACAAGGCCAGCTCTGGAGCATCTGCTGAGCTTGGGCAACCATCCTTGGGGTGAGCTGAATGGCCCCTACATTCCAGGAAAGGCCACTTAATAGTCAGGGGGCACTGTTTGATACACCTCCTAAGAAATCTGGAAAGAGCATCAGGACCCCAATCCCATGAGAACTGAATGCTGATGAATTGACCAGGCCCTGATTGAGGCCAAGTAAGTCAGGAAGACAGGACTAGGTCTCCTCTGCAATTAGAAAGTGGCTTCTGTTCCCCATCTTATAAAATAAAATCAGCATGTGTGTTGTCTCCTAACACCACAGCACTACCTTGTGACCAGTCTCTCTCTCTGTGTATGTGTGTGTACACACACACACACATATATTTTTCTTCATTTTTTGTTCCTGTTCTCAATTTTTTCTTTTGATACAGAGTCTCACTATGTCACCCTCAAGTAGAGTGCCATGGCATCACAGCTCATAGCAACCTCAAACTCTTGGGCTTTAACAATTCTCTTGCCTCAGCCTCCCAAGTAGCTGGCACTACAGGCACCTACCACAGTGACTAGCTATTTTTTGTTCTAGTTGTCATTGGTTAGCAGGCCCAGGCTGGGTTCAAACCCACTAGCTTCGGTGTATGTGGCCAGCATCCTAATCACTGAGCAATGGGCACCGAGCCAGCCTGTTCTCATTTTTTACCTCAGTTTTTTTCTTTTCTGTTATTGTTTGCTTTGGTTTATTTTTATTTTCTTCAATAGCAAGAGCTCCTCCATTTTTGTGATTTTTTTTCAGGCACTTGTATTATTTATTTTTTATTTCTCTCCTTTTTTCTCTTTGGTAGAGATTTTTCTACTTTTCTGATCCTTCCCATATAAATTTCTCAGACAACAACTAAGATATCTCTTACTTCATCTTTTATATTTATACTTTTAGTATTCTTTATCTATTATTTTTTCTTTTTCTTTTCTCTGAGGGATGGAGGGGTCACAGCTTTGGTCTGGCTTAAGAAGACCACACGCTCATAGTCTAGGGCAGTCATTCTCAACCTTCCTAATGCCACAGCCCTTTAATACAGTTCCTGTGGGTTGCGACCCATAGGTTGAGAACCCAGCTGGTCTAGGGTGTCCTTCTAAGCTTTGGCCTTTGGAAAGATGGTATTAGTAGGTCTCTACTGTGACATACTGCAGATTTTTTTCCTATATTTCACAGATGTGGGGAATTACTTTTGCCCAGGCTGGCAAGAAGCTCCTGGCCTTGAGGGACCAGTCCAGCCCAGCCCCCAAAAGTCCTAGAGTTGTGGGTGTGGGTCAAAGCACCCTACTGAACACCACCATTTCTCCTGTTGCTCTGTTTCTCTTTCTGTCCTTTTCCCCTTTGTTTAGTTATTTCCTTTCACTTCCACTTCCTTTTTTTTTTTCTTCTTTATCTTTTTCTTTCCTCTTTCCCTTTTTGCTCTTTACCCTTCTCTCCCTTTTGGCGTTATACCACATGGCCAGTTCAATACCTAAGCTCAGAGACAAGGTAATTTACATGAAGGAGGTAGTGAGAGGAAAGAGTAGGGGAAGGAAATTAACAAGAAGAAAACACACATGAAGAGGAACCAACACAATAATTCTGGCAACATGAAGAAACAGAGCAGAGCAACACCCACCAAAGGATCATAAAGTAGCTACCACAGAGGATTCCACCTATATATAATTAATGGAAATAATAGAAATGGAATTTAAAAGATGGATGGGAAAAGCAATAAGAGAATTGATTGGAAAGTGGAAAATAAAAGGAATTCCAAAAACAGGCAAAAAATGGATGAAAGACATGAAGATATGGCAGAGCTGAAGGAATTGAAGAAGTTAATCAGCAACCTTAAATATGCAGTAAAAAGTTATCAATAACAGATTACACCATGAAGAAGAAAGAATCTCAGAGCTAGAGAATAAAGTTCTTGAGGTAACCTACACAGTGAATGAGGCAAAGAAGGAGAGAGAGAAAGCAGAATATTTTCTCCGAGAATTACAGGATTTCATGAAGTGTTCAAACCTATGAATTATAAGGATATCTGAGGGGGAAGAAGAATGGCCCAAAGCAATGGAAGACCTACTGGAGGATATCATAATTGAAAATTTCCAAATATCACTAAAAATTCTGAAATACCCCTTTTCAAGGGATATCAAACCCTGGGTTGTCTCAACACAAACAGAACATCTTCAAATGTAATGAACCTGTCCGAAGTAAAGATAAAAGAAAATTCTACAGGCAGCCAGGAGTAAGTGCCAGAGCAATCTCTTTTTGTTAAAGTTACCTTGCCTCAGGCTTTCTGCTATAGCAGCACAAAAGGGACTAAAAGAGTTCAAATTCAAATTTATGGTATCTAATAAGTAGAAAACATTGGCCGGCACCTGTGGCTCAGGGAGTAGGGCATCAACCCCATATACTGAGGGTGGCGGGTTCAAACCTGGCCCCGGTCAAACTGCAACAACAACAACAAAATAGATAGGCATTGTAGTGAGCACCTGTAGCCCCAGCTACTTGGGAGGCTGAAGCAAGAGACTTGCCTAAGCCCAAGAGCTAGAGGTTGCTGTGAGCTATGACGCCATGCACTCTACTGAGGGCCACAAAGTGAGACCCTCTTTAAAAAAAAAAAGTAGAAAACATCAGGAAAGACTACTCTAAAATTACTATAAATTGATAATAGTGGCTAAGGGTTCCTAATGCATTAAGACATAGGAGTAGTGACTATCATTCAAGTTTCCCCTTAGCAATGGCTCTGTGTGTGGCTGCTGGTGCCTAAGGCCTTACCAGTTGATCCACTCCTATCTCTGGGCCTTCAACTGCTTTCATGGGCCAGGAGTGGGACAATGATTAGATAGCCTGGGCTGCTTTTCAGCAGAGCTGGCTGTGAGATGGCATGAATGAGCCTGGTCAGGCCTGAATCCCAGTGTTCTTTGCCCAGCTGTGAACAACTGCTCAAGTTGGGAACTGGTTTGTTCCAATTCAACTGCAACCTGTCTCTGTTCTAGAATTTTAATTATCATATTAACAAAATGTGAACATTAAAAGCTATGTGCTTTACAAACATGATTCTGATGCCTTAGATGATACTAAAGAATCATGAACGCCAGTCCTGAGAATGTGCTTAGGTAGCGGTAGCAATGGTGGGGTCAGGCTCTCCCAAGACTGCCAGGAAGGATCCTGGGAGGTGGGTGTGAGGAACTCATTAAATCAGTCAAGCCAACTCCAAGTGGGTGTGGCTAGGGCCAAAAGCTCAGGTAGAGACTCTGCTCACCAGAAATTCAATGAGGCAGCAAGGAATGGTATGTTTCAGCAGGGCTATGTGATGTGAGCAGCAGAAGAAAAAGTAGTAAAACAAGTAAGGTAAAATAGGAGCTGGAAACACAAAAGAAGAGGGAGAGAGTGAGTCAGGAGAGCTACAATGATGTGGAGGGACCAGGGGCCATGAGAGGAGTGAGGTAGGACACAGGTGTACTTTGGATAAAGATGTGGTAGAAAAATGACCAGCTATTTTTTTGCTATACACAGGAACAGGGTGCCCAGTGAAGTGTGGGGACCACTGGTAGGGCATGGAGGTGCCTAGCAAACTAGCTTGGTGGGCTCTAGGCCATGGTCATAGCCAGCATGAGCTCTGGGGGAGCCAAAAGAAAGTCTTAGGGCAAGGTAACTTGGGTCCCTATGGCTCAGAGGGACTCTTTACAAGCTCCCCCTCCCAGATGGCTTAGTCACCAAGTGAGTGGAGAGCAGTGTGGTACCTGCATGATGCAGACGTAGTTGGCTCAATGCAGCTCACCCTCCTTGATCACCTTCTTCTTGAGAGTGGCCAGGTTCCTCTCCAGGTGCTTCCGCTGCTGGGCATACTCCTGCTGCAGGTCTGTGTTCATCTCAGCAATCTCCACTGGAGGGGGCCAAGAGAGTTCTCAGTAGGGAGGGGGGTGCAGAGTGTAGGGCAGGGCAGGAGCAGAGGCTAAGCTCACCATGTCTGCCCGCTGCACGTACTTCATAAAGAGACCTTGGACCTTCTCCTTCAGCAGCCGTAGCTCCTGGAAGTAAGCCACACAGTTGTGAAGGTCTGTCTTAAACCGTATCACCAGGACTTCCAAGTCCCATTCCTATAACCAGAGACATTTCCTTCTGGCACTGTAGGGTGCTCTCCAGCAGAAGGGCCAGGGGCTGCAGGCAGAGAGAGGCTAATGGCACAGGAAGGGACAAAAGAACCTCATGAGGGACTAACAGCTAACACAGAGACCTAGATGGGCACACAGCCATGAGCTGGAGGCACTAAAACTCTTGTGCACCTGCCCTGAGTGGGGCACCCGGCCTCAACAGCCTGCACGGCACTTTATCCTTAGGAGCGCATGCACATGGGCTCTCTTATAGGCTCTGGATTCCCTTCAGGACCATGGACCTTAAAAGATGAAAAGCAACTCGTGTGGTTGTCATATTCCTTTAGAGCTGAGATAGATGGTACTGTTTCTCTCCTAGATCCCTGCCCAGGCTTTTCAGGTCCCCCTTCTTAGCTCACCTGACATTCAGGAGCACTGCCATGAGCAGGCAGGGGAAAAAAAAAGACTCAATTGGGCAGTTTGGTTCACCTGCACATTGAGGGTAGCCCCCTTCTCCACGTGGATAGCTCTTAGCCATCCCCTCCTCCCCTGACCTGGACAGTCTCTCCTTTCCATTGCTCCCAGAGTCCTTTTGACACATTCTCTCCTCTCCTACCTTGCAACATTATTATGCAAACCCCCCTTATCTGTCTCTTCTAGTTGAGAAGGGCAGGATCTCTATTCGTTCATGGTTATAGCTCTGCAGCTTCCTGAGTTACCTAGTACAGAGCCAATGCCTAATGCAAGGGGGTGGGAAAACCCACTGTGATTCAACAAATGTTGCGGAGTGGTCTGTGCTCAGGGACACACACCAGGCTGGTACTGTGGCCTGAGAGAGATGATAGTATCCTAGATGAAGGTAATGGGAGCTGGAAGAGGGAAAAAGAGCTTCTCCAGTTTGCAGGCTCGAGGGTCATGTCTGAGTACCGAAGGCTGACTGTGCCTCTTTCTCTACATTTTTTTTTTTTTGAGGCAGAATCTCACTTTTTCACCCTCAATAGAGTGCTGTGGTGTCATAGCCCACAGCAACCTCAAACTCCTGGGCTCAAGTGATCCTCATGTCTCCGACTCCCAAGTAGATGGGACTACAGATGCCTGCCACAACACCCAGTTATTTTTAGAGACAGTCTCACTCTTGCTCTGCAATCTTAAATCAGCACTGTCAGATTAGGTGGAATGGAAGAGATATGGAGTGTATTATTTACCACTGTTCTTTTGTCCCTCCCAAGCAAAGCCTCAAACTACTCTAAGAATAAAAGTAATCCCTTTTATAGAAAAATTGTGAAATAGGTCACATTTCTGTTGCTGGCTAAACAGCCAAAAGATTAGCATGGTATGTGGGAGTAAGCATCCCTTTCACAGTATGGAAATTCCATCTACTTTTCATCATATTCAGGGATTTTCAATAGGGCAGGAGGAACCCTTTTGCCCCCCAGGGGACATCTGGTGATTCCTGGAGACATTTCAGTTGTCACACCTTAGGTAGTGGGTACTACTGGCATCTAGTGGATAGAGAGCAAGGATCCTGCTAAATATCCCACAATACACAGGACAGATGCTCCTCAAGAGAGAATTTCCTGGCTCAGCTCCTGTAGCTTAAGCAGCTAGGATGCCAGTCACATACACCAGAGCTGGTGGGTTCGAATCCAGCCATGGGCCTAACCAAACAACAATGACAACTACAACCAAAAATTAGCTGGGCATTGTGGTGGGCACCTATAATCCCAGCTACTTGGGAGGCTGAGGCAAGAGAATCACGTAAACCCAGGAGTTGGTTGCTGTGAGCTGTGATGCCATGACACTCTACCCAGGGTGACAGCTGAAGCTCTGTCTCAATAAAAAAAAAAAAAAAAAAAAAAGAGACAGAGAATTTCCCACTCCCCAAATATTAATAGCACCAAGGTTGAGAAATGCAATACTAGATGTATAAATAAATGAGTATAAACTAAAAAGACAAGTTTCTGGAAACATCTCTACTAGGAAGGACCCTTGAGTCATAAGAGAGAAGCTGTAAAAGTGTGAGGGTAGGGAGGTGTTATTAGAGGTCACAGCTCTACAGAGGAGCTGAGGGCTTGGGGCTTCCTTCCTGTAGGAAATGGAACTTCATACATAATCTATGGTAGGTGGGCCAAAGGAGTCTACTACCCCCAGAAGGAACTCCCAAAGTGAGAAGCCCCTGGAAGAACCCAGACCCAGATGTCTGGACAAGGCAAATAATATTCCATTTGTGTTGGGATGAAAAGTAGCTGCGCTTTAGCAAACAACTGACCCAACTTTGAATCTAGCTGACAGGTGTGTCAAATGAGGACACAGACGCAGGGCAGTGATTTCCAGGGGCCTGCAGTACATTGACCTTCCACGGGCGTGGGGCACCTGCTTGTTCTCCCATCTTCTTGGGCTGCTGCTATGGTCTGAATTCATATGTAGATCTCTAACCCCCAATGTGATGGTATTAGCAGGTGGGAGCACTGGGAGGTGATTAGGTCATTGGTGGTAAGCCCTCCTGAATGGGATTAGTGCCCTTACCAGAGGGACCAGAGGGAATTTTTGCCCTTCTGACTCATGAGAGCACATAGCAGATGCCATCTATGATAGATAGGCACTCACCAGACACCAAATCTGCTGGAGCCTTCATTTTGGCCTTCTAGACTCCAGAACTTTGAGCAACTTTCCTGTTGATTATAAGCCACCCATTCTAAGGTATTTTATTATAGACGCCCAAATGGACTAAGACAGTTGCTATCTTTGGGCCCTAAAGTCACTCAAGTACAGGAAGCCCAGAATATTCAGCCTGGTTGTTAGCCAGGGACATCCTTCTTCATTCCAGAAGCCTGGAGCCCCCGGATGACCATAGTGGCTGTTCAGGGGCTAGGATAATAACTATTGGATTCCTCAGCCTCCCTCACAGTTAGGTGATCTGTGTGACACTCTGGCCATGAGATGTACACAGATGTCTTCTGCAGTGGCTTTAAGGTAAAGCTTGTGCTTTCTTAAGCACCAGGGGCAGATGTGTTCTCTGCCTTTTGTCCTGGACTACAGAGGTGATGTCTGGGGATACAGCATGGAAGCGGAAGATGTGCTCCTTTAGAAAGCAGAGCCTGAAGCAAAGATTAAAGTACAACTATTTTATTTGGAAAATGCAGTCAGGGCCACATCTGCTCTGAAAGGGTTGGAAATGAAGGAAATTATAAATTCAATTTTCTATGTGTTGAGTGTGAGGTGCATGTTGTAGCACCTTCAGATAAGAAGGTTTAGCAGCTGGATATGATTCTAAAGCTAGGAGGACAGAGCTAGGATGAGGGCCATATCTGCTCTGGAAGGGCTGCAGGGATTAATGAAAACTCAGAGATGAACCCAGATCTGGGGTCACTGAGAGCGTCACACAAGACTTTGAACTTTTGTGGACTCTGGGCATTTACTTTGGCTGTCATGAACACCCTACTTTATTAAATAATACTAAAAGTATATTTTATATATTACTTTTAAATATATGCAGTCATATATTTTATGACTCCATTGATATAGCAAAGAATATAATCTAGACTGGATTCACTATATTCATTTTTATTTTTATTTCAAAATAAATTAAAATTAAAACATTTTCATGGGTCCTAGACCCTGCACCTATCATACCTAGTGGATTAGTAGTCCATGGATGCAGGCTTGGGGCAGGGAGGGTGTATGAGGCAAGGGAAGATGTGCTAGAAAGTGACCGTGATGCGCCCCCCTGTGATGTGCCCCATGTGCTGCTTGATGACAAGTCAGGGAGTGATGTAGCAAGTTGATCAGCAGGCAGCACATGGGAATGCTCTTGTAGGGCTGCAGGGAGTAGTGAAAACTCAGAGATGAACCCACGTCTGAGGTCACTGAGAATGTTACACAAGACTTTGGACTTCATCTGGAAGGCCACTGGAAAATTTTAGGCAGGGTCGGATATGTCTTGTAGAAAGAACTTTCTGGCAGCTGTATGAAAGCTGTAGGGAAGGACACCAGTAAACACGTTATTTCAAGAAGCAAGAAACAATAAGCAGGCAGTAGGGGCAGTAGGAGTGGAGAGGAGGGGAGATCAGAGAAACGTTAAGAGGAGAAACCAGTAAGGCAATGTAACTGCCTGACTGAGGGGGCAAGAGAGAGAAGTAGTGAATGCATTTAGAATTTTGGTTTAGGTGACAGTAAGCAGTGGGCTACCTGTGAAGGACCACAGGCTGAGGAACTCACTGTTGATGAAGAGTAGTATATCCATTGTCTTGTGCCTAAATCAGCCCTTCCAAACACTAATTATTCAAGCTTATTTGCTTCTAGTTTTTTATGCTTTGAAATTTACACTCATGTTTTTAATTGGGTACATGATGATAAAAGATATGAAGCAAGGATCTAAATCACCATTTTCCAAATACCTAACTAGTTCTCACAACTAATCACTAATGCCACCTTTAAGATACCTGAAAGTTATATATTGACGTAGATGTAATTGGGTTTCTGGGATATTTCCATAGGCCCGCATTGCTTTTGTAATCATATCTTTATTATGTGTTTGAATATCTGGCAAGGTAGAGTCTTAAGGAAAGAGAGAGGAAAAAGAAGGAAATGATAAATTCAGTTGTGTATATGTTGTGTGTGAGGTCATGTTGTAGCAACTTCAAGTAATGAGGTCTAGCAGCTGGATGTGATTCTAAAGCTAGGAGAGGCTGGGACTGAAAATACAAATGTGGGGATTCTGGGAAGATGGCCGACTGGTAGCAACCCTGGTCAGAGGCTCCTGAG
>NW_003852597.1:198285-199280 GCF_000181295.1 Otolemur garnettii | reverse complement strand
GGGCCCCAGAACTGCTTACTAGAGCCGCCCCCCTCCCGTGGGCAGCGGGTGGCCGCAGAGAAGCCCCCTGCGCTGGGCAGCCACAGAAGTACTTGCTAGAGCCTAGCGCACCCCCACCGGCGGCAGAGTAGATCCCTGCTTCAGGGCTCTGGGCAGGCGCAAAACTGCTTGCTAGAGCCGCACACCTCCTGCTGGTGGCAGGTGGCAGCAGAAGACTTCCCACTGCTCCGGGCAGACGCAGAATCACTTGCTAGAGCCCTGCACACCCCCAGAGGTGGCAGCGGATGAGTCCCCCACTCTGGGAGGGCCCAGAACTGCTTGCTAGAGCCGCACACCCCACGGGTGGCAGAGTAGACTCCTGCTCCAGGGCTCTGGGTGGGCATAGAACTGCTTGCTAGAGCTGCACACCTCCTGCGGGCTGTGGGTGGCCACAGAGGATTTCTCCTGCTCTGGGCAGGCACAGAACTACTTGCTAGAGCCTCGCACACCCCGTGGGCGGTAGCAGAGGAGTCCCCCACTCTGGGAGGACCCAAAACTGCTTGCTAGAGCTGTGCACCCCACAGGCGGCCGAGGAGATCTCCGCTCCAGGACTCTGGGTGGGCCCAGAACTGCTTGCTAGTGCCACGGGTGTTCTACGGGCAGTGGCAGAGGAGTCCTCCATTCCAGGCAGACCCCAAACAGCTTTCTAGAGACACGCACACCCCATGGGGGCCAGCAGAGGAGTTCCATGCTCCAGGCACCTGTGCTGGGTCGGCCCAGAATTGCTTGCTAGAGCTACGAGCGCCCTGCAGGAGGCGGTGGAGGAGTCTAGCGCTCTGGGTGGGCCAAGAACTGTTTGTTAGAGCCACGTGTGTCCCACAGATGGAGGTGGAGGAGTTCCCCACTCCGGCTCCCAGGCTGGAAGGGAATAGATTGGCTTGCTAGTGCCCCACACGTCCAACAGGCCACGGTGAAGGAGTCCTGCACTCCCCCCAGCTTACTCTGGTGGGGCCGAA
>NW_003852597.1:190539-192846 GCF_000181295.1 Otolemur garnettii | reverse complement strand
AAAAAAAAAGAAAATACAAATGCGAGGTAAAAGGCATAGTGAGAGTTAAAACTGTGTGCATGCTGCCTAGCACTCTCAGAGGCCAAGGTGGGAGGATCCCTTCAGCTTAGGAGTTCCAGACCAGCCTAAACAAGAGCAAGACCATGTCTCCTTTAAAAATAGAAAAATTATCTGAACATTGTGGCAGACACCTATAATCATGGATACATAGGAAGCTAAGGTAGAAGGATTACTTGAACATAGGAATTTGAGGTTTCTGTGAGTTAGGCTGCCACCACAGCACTCTAGCCTGGGCAACAGAGACTCTCACTCAAAAACAAATAAACCAGAAACCCACCTGTGAGCAGGACATTGCCCAGAGGAGGCAGAGGCACACTACTCACTCCCTCTTTTTGTGCTTTCCTGCCAGGCTTTGAATGGCACACATGCTCCTTTGAACACACTCCTGCCTCTACCACAGCACTGAGAGCTCCTGAGGGTAGGGGCAATGGCTTTCTTGCTCATTCATTCATTCATTCATTTATCCATTCAATCACCAGTGCCTGGTACCTAGTAGGTACATAATATTTGTTGACTGATTTTTGAGTGTGTAAAATGCTTTTGCATTGCTTTAACTCAGTTGAGGACTCTCTTCTCCTCCTTGAAATATTTCACCTTTCACATGGATTTCTTCTTATCTTTTAGACCACTCCTGCAAAGACTCTATTGCTGGTTCTTCCTCTCGTCCCCAGCACTAAATGCAGTAGTGCCCCAGAGCCTCCTCTTTGGGCTTCTTCTCTTTTATATGGACATTATTCCCTATGGGACTCTCAGCCCTGCTCTGGGCTGTAAATTTCACCTCTATGCTGATGACACTCAATTTCTCTCACCAGTCTGGATGGACCTCTCTTCCTTAAATTCAGGCCTGAAATCAAACTTCTTACTAAGCATCTCCATTTGGCTATCTAGCAGGCACCTCAGTCTTAACATGTCCAAAATTAACTGCTGTCTTCAGCCTTTTCCATTTCTATCAGCAGCATCTCCATCTCTCTCATTCTTAGGTCAAAAGTCTTGCTGCTTCTTTTTTTCTCCTGCCCCTCATCAGGCCTGTGAGGAAATCTACCTTCCAAATATCCAGGATTTGCTCTCTCCACTCTGCTCTCAGCCCCATTTTCTCTCACCTGGACTGCAGCACTCATCCCCCAACTGGTCTTCCTGTTTCCTCCTACCTCCTAGGACCTCCACTGTATTTTTTAAGAGACAGGGTCTCACTATGTCACCAAGGCTGAACTGCAATAGTGTCCTCAGAGCTTACTGCAGTCTTGAACTCCTGGACTCAAGCAATCCTGTCACCTCAGCCTCCTGAGTACCTGGGACTACAGGTGTATATTACCTCACCTGGCCAATTTTTCCATTTTTTGTAGAGATGGGGTCTCACTGTGTTGGCTAGGCTTAAACTCCTGACCTCAAGAGATCCTCCTGCCTCAGCCTCCCAAAGTGTTAGGATTACAGGTCTGAATGACAATACCTAGCCTCTTGCCCCTCCTTAGATGTATTCTCTGCATAGTAGACAGAATGAGCCTGTAGAAATGCAAGTGGGATAACGCTACCGCTGAGAACTCACCTATATTCTTTGTCATCTCACTCAGAGTAAGAGCCTGAGACCCACAAGGCCTATGTTTTTGCTCCCCATCATTTCTTTGCCTCTCTTCTTGCTCCCCACTCCTCCATTCTCTCCACTCCAGCCACACTGGCCTCCTTGCTATTCCCGAACACACTAAGCAGCCTCCTAACTTAGAGTTTTCACTACTCTCTCTCCTGTGGCCCTGACCCGCCCACATCATCAAGGCCAGCTCCTCCGCCTTCTTCTGCCTACGCTCAAAGATCAGGCCTCAGTGAGCCCTCCCCAGACCCCATCTGCAACTTCACACTCTGCCAACAGTTTCAGCTTCCATGCTTCATTTTTTTCTCATTAGCATCTATCACTGATATGTCTACTACTTTTTGTTCATTGTCATTCTCCCTTACTAGAATGAAAAACCACAAGGATAAGGTTTTGTATGAGTGAGTTTGTGTGTGTCTGTTTTATGACTGGCACACAGGAAGCACTTGATACATTTTTGTGAAATGAACAAATGAATACATCCAGCCTCATCATGACTCTGAGCTGAGCAAGCTGACTGAGCATTATCTCTGTTTATAGACGAGTAGACTGAGGTTCCAAGAACTTATAAAATGAGGAGCTAGACCAAATCCAGATCTCCCAATTTCATGATCTTCATATACCAAAATTAAATCAGAAATAAATGAAACTGAGAACAAAAGAAT
>NW_003852597.1:184379-189920 GCF_000181295.1 Otolemur garnettii | reverse complement strand
TTGAGCCATAGGCGCCGAGCCGGTGGCACATTTTTTAACTGATTGACGCCATCTACGACAATCCCACAGCTAATAACATACCGAATGGAGTAAAATTGAAAGCTTTTCCATTTAAAACTGAAACCAGACGAGGATGTCCTCTATAATCACTACTCTTTAACATAGTTCTAGAAGTTCTAGCCAATGCAATCAGGCAAGAGAAGCATATAAAGTGCATCTTAATGAGGGCAGAGGAAGTCAAACTCTCACTCTTTGCCAGTGATATGAGTTTATACTTAGAGAACCCCAAAGACTTAACCATAAGACTCCTTGAAGTGTTCAAGAAATACAGTAATGTCTCAGGGTATAAAATCAATGTCCACAAATCAGTAGCCTTTGTATATGCCAATACCAGCCAAGCTGAGATGCAAATCAAGGACACAATTCTCTTCTCTTTAACTTCAGAGAAAATGAAATTCCAACAAATATACCTAAGAAAAGAGGTAAAGGACCTCTACAAAGGTAATTAGGAAACCCTAAGAAGAAATTGCAGAAGACATTAACAACTGGAAGAACATACCATATTCTTGGCATGGAAGAATCAACATTGATAAAATGTCTACACTCCCAAGGCAATCTACAGATTCAATGCAATCCCCATGAACATACCAAAACCATACTTTGAAGACCTGAAAAAAATATTTCTTTGTTTTGTATGGAACCAGAAAGAACCCCATATAGCTCAGGCAATTTTTAGTAATAAAAACAAAGCTAGAGCCATCACTCTACCAGACTTTAGGTTACATTACAAGTCCATAGTAATCAAAACAGCATGGTATTGGCACAAAAATAGAGAGATAGACATTTGGAACTAGATAGAAAACCAGGATAGGAAACCAATCTCATAGCCATCTGATCTTTGATAAATCGAATAAAAGCATACACTGGGGAAAAGAATCCCTATTCAATAAATGGCACTGGAAGAACTGGATAACCATTAGTGATATTGGTCTATAATTTTCTTTTCTTGTTGGGTCTTTTCCTGGTTTGGGAATCAAGGTGATGTTTGCTTCATAGAATATGTTGGGTAGTATTCCGTCTTTTTCTATATTTTGGCAAGGGTTAATTAATATAGTTACTAATTTCTCTTTAAAGGTTTGGTAGAATTCTGATGTGAAGCCGTCTGGTCCCAGGCTTTTCTTTTTAAGGAGATTTTGTATAGCTGATGCTATTTCAGAACTTGATATAGGCCTGTTCAACATTTCCACTTCATTCTGGCTAAGTTTTAGGAGGTGGCATGCTTCCACGTATTGGTTGATTTCCTTCATATTTCTGGGAATAAAGTTTCTTGTAATATTCATTAAGGAGTTTTTGAATTTCTAAAGGGTCTGTTGTTATTTTATCTTTACCGTTTCTGATTGATGAGATTAGAGATTTTACTCTTTTTTTCTTGGTTAGGTTGGCCAAAGGTTCATATGAAAGCTATAACCTAATTGTAGCCTAATAATATGGGGGGGGGGAGGGGAGCGGGATAGATGGGTGGAAGGAGGGTGATTGGAGGGATCACCTCTATGGTTTATCTTACAAGAGTACAAGTGAATCTTTCTAAAAGTAGAATATAAAAGTCTTAACACAATAACTAAGAAAATGACATAAAGGTGATGTTAACCAGTTTGATGAAAATATTTCAAACTGTATATGAAAACATCACACTGTACCCCATGATTGCATTAATGTACACAGCTATCATTTAATAATAAAAAAAAAGAACTGAATAACCACATGTAAAAGACTGAACCTGCACCTTTCACCACTTACAAAAATTGACTCAAGATGGATAAAGGATTTAAATATAATGCATGAAATTATAAAAATCCTAAGAGAAAGTATAGGAAAATCTTTTGAGGATGTCAGCAGGGGGAAAGATTTTATGAAGATAACTTCCATGGCAATTGCAACAACAAAAAATAAACAAATGGGACTTAATTAAACTGAAAAGCCTCTGCACCGCTAAGGAGACAGCAATAAAAGCAAATAGACAACCTTCAGAATGGGAAAAGATATTTGCATGTTATAAATGTGACAAAGGCTTGATAAATAGGATCTACAGAGAACTCAAAATTAATCAATGAAAAAAAGCAAACAATGCCATCTATCACTGGGCAACAGAACCTTCTCTGAAGAAGACAGATAAATGGCTAACAAACATATGAAAAACTGCTTGTTATTGGTAATCATCAGAGAAATGCAAATCAAAACCACCCTGAGACATCACCTAACCTCAGTGAGAATAGCCCACACCATGATGTCCCAAAGTTGCAGATGTTGGTGAGTATGTGGAGAGAGGGGAACACTTTTACACTGTTGATGGGACTGCAAACTACAATCGCCTCTTTGGAAAGAACTATGGAGACTCCTGAAAGAACTCAAATTATATCTTCCATTTGGGCATCTACTCAGAAGAAAAAAAAAATCATTTTGTCATAAATACATTTTCACTAGATTGTTTATCATAGTTAAATTTACAATCACCAAGATGTAGAAACAATGTAAATGCCCATCAACCTAGGAATAGATTAACCCAGGATGTTATACGTACACCATGGAATACTATTCAGCCATTAAATAGATGGAGACTTTACATTTTTTGTATTAACCTGGATGGAGTTGAAACACATTTTCTTTAGTAAAGTAACAAAAGAGTGGAGAAGCAAATATCCAACGTACTCAATACTAATTAATATGAAGCTTATAGATGATCTAATACACAGACACATAAGAGGAAAACACAATTCAATTCAGGTTGTGGAAAAGGAATAAAGGAGAAGAGAGAGGGAGGTAGGGAGGGGGTTGGTGTGCTCCCACTTAATGGGAACAGTGTAAGGGTGTTTGGCACACTTTTGGGGTGTGGGACACAAGTACAAGATGGATTCTACCTAAGAAATGCAAATACCATAACCCAGTTATTTATACCCTCTCAATAGCCTGAAATTAAAAAAAATAAAAAGAAAGAAAGAAAGAAAAGAAAAAAGAAAGCAAGGAAAGAAAAGAAGGGAAGAAAGAAAGAAGGAAATCCTACACATCTGTGAAAGGAGACTCACTTTCATTCCCATTAGTAATAGAGAAATGCAACTGTAAATCCTAATAATGTGGCAAGAAAACAAGTCCTGACTGAGAGAAAGAAACACCTGAATACCTTTGTTCAAAAGAAGAAGGGCTTTATTTCAGATGGCAGAGCCACAGCAGACTAGAGTCCAAAACTGGCTGAGCTCCTTGATCAGCTCTGTCCCTGTCCTTTTATTGGAATCACAAGTAGACAGACAAAAAAATTACCATATTACCTCTCACTGAAGGTATGAAAGCAGACGTGGTGCCTGTGGCTCAAGTGGCTAGGGCGCCAGCCACATACACCTAAGGTGGTGGATTTGAATCCAGCCAGGGCCCACCAAACAACAATGATGGCTGCAACCAAAAATAGCCAGGCATTCTGGTGGGTGCCTGTGGTCCCAGTTGCTTGGGAGGCTGAGGCAGGAGACTCGCTTGAGCCCAGGAAGGAGTTGGAGGTTGCTGTGAGTTGTGATGTCACAGTACTCTACCCAGGGGGAAAGCTTGAGGCTCTGTCTCAAAAAAAAAAAAAAAAAAGAAAAAGGTAAAAAAGCAGGTGCAGGGTTTATAGAAGCAGAAGCAAGCAGCAAGCCTCTGTTTCAAGGACCCAGGAAGCTATGTTTTATAAATTCCTAAGGGCTGAGTTACCATGGAAAGGATCTTGCAGAGGTGTCTTAGGGCTTCTGTGAGAAGCCTTTGTTCTTCAGACTTTACTTTTCTGGGGAATCCTCCCTCAATATGATACATTTTCTCAACCACGGGATATGTAAAACATTAGGAAGTGGACAATACCAAATGTTGGCAAGTTTGCAGAGGAATGAGGTCTCTTATGCACTTCTGGTGGGAGTGTAAATTGCTACTATCACATTACTCAGTAATAATAGTCCTGACTGTGTATCTTGGGGAATTTTTGTACGAGTAGATAAGTTTGTATGCATACAAGAATGTTTATAGAAGTATGGTTTGTAATAGGAAATAACTGTTATTTCCCAAATGGCCCTTAACTCTATGATGGACAAATAAATATATTCATATGATGGAACTCACTTATATTTATCAAGACACATGAGTCTCAAAACATGATGCTGAACAAAAGAAGCAAGTCACAGGAGACAGATGCTAAGAATCCATTTATTAAAATTGGAAAATAGCAAAAAAAAGTATATCTTGCATAAAGTTAACCACATATATGGTGAAACTATATGAAAAAGTCAAGGAATAATTTAAAAAATCCAAGATGGGGTACGTGTGAGGAGGGGGAGGAATGTTATTAGAGACAAGCACTGAAATTGGCCATGTTCTATTTCCTATGGTGGGTGGTAGGGTCCACAGATCTCCATTTTATTGCAGTTTTAAAAATATTACATATATGTAGTATATATTGTTTTGTATGTATACGTCACAATAGAAAGTTTTGTAAGAAAAGGTGGTAAAAAATGGGTGGGTTAGGTTGTTGAAATCAGGAATATCACATCGATGTGAACAAAAAGAAATGCTGTCATGTTATACAAATGCCTATCTGTGACTTAGGATAAAATTCCAGTGTCTTTATCACATAGATTTAGAAGGTGATGCTATGAAAGTGGTGTACTCCAGTACACTGTGTTAGACAACCCAAAACGCGGCTCTGGTGATGACAACGGCAATGACACTAGAGATGCATACAAAGAGATTCTTTAAAATAATTTTTTCATCAAATTACAGTGAAGAAAGTAATTTTACAGTTAACATTGTACATGTGATTTTCACTATGTATTTGTGATCAATTAATCTACAGTTACATAATGCAAACCAACATTTACTAGCTGATCAAAAACCTTTCTTTTCAATCATCATGTTAGGATTATGGGGTTATTATGTGGCACATACTGTTAATGTATCTGTATGTGTCAGGATGGAAGGGATTTCACCTGGAATGAATTTTTGCCATTTCTGTTTCACATTATAATTCACACAGTGATTTCCTGAAGGAAATATAATGATCAGTATATCAAAGATATTGTTGGCTATGTGGGATAGAAGACTAAAACCATGCGGTGACTGAGCTACCCTGGCCAACTTGGTCCCTGCCAAAGAGGTCTGCTGAAGCCCAAGAGCAGCTCCTGAGAGTGGAGGAATGCATCCCCCTGCCCCTGGCCCTGGCCCCTCTCTGCCCCACCACACAAGGCTCTTTCTTCTCCCCTTTCCTTTGCTCCCTCCTGACTTCTGCTTCTTGGGAAGACCCCAGGAACCTCCTCCTGCCTTTCACTGCTTCTGATTGGGTCACCAAAGCACGCACACATCCAGAGGCACTACCTCTATGTCCCCATACTTTGAAACTTTGGGTGGTTCCTACAGCAAAGATAGGGTGACCAAACGTCCCGCTTTTAAACAATTTGTCCCACGTTCCGTGGCAAAAGTCCCGATTTTTGGAAAGAATGCACGAACGAACAGGTGGGAGAACAGGAAGGGAATATA
>NW_003852597.1:174843-184176 GCF_000181295.1 Otolemur garnettii | reverse complement strand
CCCCCCCCATGTTGTCCCGCTTAACAAAATGTTAAAATCTGGTCACCCTAAGCAAAGATGAAGTGTGGGTCTGCAGCTAGAGCAAGTCTGGATGAAGAAGTTGAGCAATGGCCCTCTGTAGCTGGCGCTGGTGAGGCTGGCGGCATGTGGAGGGACAGGGAGAGTTGTTGGGGCCGCCGAGGGCTGGCAGCTGAGTTGAAGTCCCCTCGGGGTACTCTGTCATCTGTCAGAGGTGTTGGACTGCGTGCTGCTAGATGGACACTTCACCGGTCTCGGGTTTGGACATTCCGGTGATTCTCTAGTCACTGACAGAGGTAGGTTTCAGCTGAGCTAGCGGGGCTGGGCGCAGGATCGGGGAGGTTTACTCCTCTGGTTCTGACTGCAGTTGCAGGATGCGTTTTCCCGATAGACTTCGCCCACGTGTGGGTTCGGGGCAGGACGGGACGATGGGCTTCACCCTCAGTGCTTTTGAAGTCAGCTCTCAGTGTCGTCCTAGAGGGGCTGAAGAAAGCAGTGAACGAAATGGTGAGCTGAGGTGCTGGGCCAAGGGGAACGTGGACACCATGCTCACGGGGCACTGTTGTGCTTGGGAGAACGATTCTCCTCCCAGAAAAGACACAACCTGCGCATAGCTAAGAGGGTCAATTATCTGTCTTGGTATTGGAGATTAGTGTTCTGTCTGTAGTCCCAGCACCCTGGGCTTGGGAAAGACAAACTCAGGGTTCCCTTCTTATGAGGGAACTGTCTGAATTTCTTAGAAAGGCCTCAACAATGTTTGACTGAGTTCAAGAGGGATCCAGAATGGGCTGAAAAACTTGATGTGACCCTGAGTCCTGTGCCAGGGATCAGTAGATGTGGGATGCTGACACTTCAGAATAAGGACCAGAGAATTGTTAATACAGAAGAGGACTTCCAGCGGGAGATGAGTTTGTATGTTTGTTCTCAAATGCACTCCTCAGAAGGACCAGGGAGTTGCATAAGCCTGTGAGTGGGGAGGACTGCATCTTTTGACTAAGAAGAGCTAAGAGATTCTCCCTGGTTGACAGAAGAGCTCCTTGGTCTACCAGTCACAGTTCCATCTGTGGGCTGTTTTGAGATACTCTCTATTGAAGTATTTTTGAGTGTGTGCATTTGGTTATTAGAGCAGAAGTTTGCTTATGGAAGGCTCTTGAGTGGACTTTTCTTGTGATTACTTATGAATACATAATTGACATTAGTTTGTGTGTTAATGGGTACCTTTAGCAGGGTCATTCTCCTAAACTACTGATTTATTTTTAGCAACACCTCCCCTTTTTAAAAATGGTGTACTGATAAATTTCTTCTAGACCAAGCTAGTGAGGTTTAATCCAGTTTTTGTTCATTGATTTGTCCTTGCCAATAAAGGTTAGATGTTGAGAGTCCTTCTGAGCTTGGATAACTCATGAGGGACAGCAAGAAGGAAGGTTAAGACTTCTGTCCCTTACCTCATTTCACATTTTGTCCTACAATCTGAGATGCTGTCAACACCAGACCTCAGGGCTCGCAATATTACCCCACTTTTATCAGCTCAAAATCCCTACTAAGCAGCCAACTGATTTTTTTTGTAGATATGGCGAAGTCTGATCAGCAGTTGCAGGATGCTGTTATCTGGAAAGCGAGGCCTCTCTACTTAAGTATATTCAATTTGCTCATCTCTAAAATGACTTATAATATCATTATGGTATGGGGTAGCAGCCCAATAATGGGAAGCATGTAGAACAATGGCCTCTTCCTGAGACTGTCCACTTCAGAGTCATGCCAGTCACTACCAGTTAGATAAATATAAGAATGACATTTTCGGCTTGGCACCTATGGCTCAAGTGGCTAAGGCACCAGCCACATACACCTAAGGTAGTGGGTTCGAATCCAGCCTGGGCCTGCCAAAACAACAATGATGGCTGCAACCAAAAAAATAGCCGGGTGTTGTGGCAGGTGCCTGTGGTCCCAGCTACTTGGGAGGCAGAGGCAGGAGACTCGCTTGAGCCCAGGAGTTGGAGGTTGCTGTGAGCTGTGATGCCATAGTACTCTACCCAGGGGGATAGCTTGAGGCTCTGTCTCAAAAAAAAAAGAAAAGAAAAGAAACTATTTCACATCAATTTATCTCATTCTACTTTCATGACAACCTTGAGTCTTAGTACCAGATTATGATTTTCATAACAAGAGCCCCATAGCTAATGAAACAGCTATTACAAGTTGGTGAGAAATGAGTTAATTGCTCAAATGTGATTTGAGAAAAGTTGGCTCCCTTGGTAGTGAGAAATATCTAAATCTTCATCCCACATCACAGAAAAAAAAAAGAATGACATTTTCCTAATCTGGACAATGAAGAAGAGAGTAGGTACTGTGAGAAATTTGGTTCCCAAGATAAAGAGGGGTCCTTGCATTTCCTAGCTGCCTTGGTCTATCTGCAAATCATAGATAGCAGTGGGTAGAGAGGACAACAGTTCTTGTCCGGGCATTGCCAGTGAACAGAGCTATGGCTTGTAGATAATAATTTTCTCTGGGCCTCAATTTTCTTTCCTATTAATTGAGGGATTATAGCACTCTGAGGCAGGTGGATTGCTTGAGCTCAGGAGTTCGACACCACACTGAGCAAGAACAAGAACCCATCTCTAAACATAAGCAGGCATTGTGGCGGGAGCCTGTAGTCTGAGCTCCTCAGGAGGCTGAGGCAAGAGGATTGCTTGAGCCCAAGTGTTTGAGGTTGCAATGAGCTAAGATGCCATTGCACTCTACTGAGGACAACAAAGTGAGTGAGACTCTGTCTAAAAATAAATTAAATAAATCAAAAATAAAAATAAATAAATAAATAAATAAATAAAATGAGGGATTAATGTGTGTTTCAGAGATAGTGTAACTTAGAGTTAAGTAGAACTTGGTCCTCATTTTACTTTGGGAGAAAGAGAACTGCCAACATCTAATCTAAGATACAGTTGGCCCTCTGAATCCATGGGTTCCACATGTGTGGATTCAACCAACTACAAATCCAAAATTAATTGAGGAAATGATATTCCACAAAGTTCCAAAAAGAAAACATGAATTTGCTATGTGCTGAGCACTATATTGAATCCACAAGAATGAAGTGAAGTGTAGGCATTGTATTAGGTACTAAAAGTAACCCTAGAGATGTGATTTAAAGTATATGGGAGGCTGCATATAGGTTATAGATAATTATTATGGTATTGGTAGATTTTGGTACCCACAAACATCCTGGAGCCAATCCCTCATGGACAATGTATATTTTAATAGTACTCTTGTATCTCAAAGTGGATTTTATGGAATGCTTATCTAGCTGGTACCTGGAGAAGCTAATCTAGAGTTGACCCTAGACATGTCTCTGTACAAATTTTTACTGTTAATTCTGTACACACTGACAGCCTCTCATCTTTCCACTGAAATATGTATGTGTTGGAAGAGGCCAGGCATCTGCTTGAGTTTGTTCTGTGTGTGGTGCATTGAAGAAGGGCAGTGAGGTGCACGCTGGCTTAACCTCAGTGTGCAGACAGCAGGAAGAGGGAGAAGTCAGTCTTCCTTCTAAGATACACACTGGGAGCGGGAAGGTCACTTTGAACCTCTGGCTCCACCACTGACACATTTGATCCCTTGCACAGTGCTCAGCCTGTGGGCCTCATTGTGCTCATGTGGAAAACATGGGGGTTGAAATAGATGGTTTACAAGTCCCATAGTTTCCAGAGTGTAAACTATCTATTCCCTGTTCCAGTGAACCCTAAGTAGTGGCCACCCCAAATTCCAATAACAAAAACTGACAACTCTTTGCATTTTGGATTCAACAGAAGCTGCACAATAAGCAGGCTGCTATGGAGAAGTTGGAAAAGGCCAAGCCACTGTGAGCACTTAGGAAATATGGAAAGAAGGTGAGCAGGAAAATGTGCAGGGAGCAGGATGAGGCCCAGTGTATTTGTCAGATCAGATGGCTGTGGTCTGCTCGGCCCCCAGCCCTGTGTGTGAGATGGTGTATTTCTTGTCTCACAGTGGCGCATGTGCTGGTGTCCATTCATGAGCACAGGCTTGCTTTGAGAGCCGCATGTCACCAGGAGTAGCGTGGAGATTGCAGGGGAGTCATTCACTTCCCTGGGCTCTAGTTTCGCACCCATGCAGTGAAGAGTTGGGTGGATAGCAGAGGTTTCCATCCCTGACCTCACAGCATAATCAGCAGGGGCAATCTTTCACAACAGATGTCTGGGCTTCAGAATCTCTGGGAATCTGTGTGTGTTTTCTTCCCCCAGAAAGCCTCCCAAGTTATGCTGAGATGCATCCTGGTTTGGGGCTCACTGGCCTTCTCTGCGATTATCAAGTCCCTGAAGAAATTTTACTAATGATTGTCACCCAATCTGAAAGAAAACAAGTGGGGCCTGTGTTCAAACCATGAGTGTTTGAGTTCTAATGTGAAAACAGATCAAGCATACCTATAGCACATTTCTTGGTTTTCCTTTTATATTTCATGGTCACCCAAGTAAGAAAATGATGGGAATTAAAATTAACAAATGAATGTTACATTAAAAATGTAATGAAATGAATGTGAGGAGTATTGGGTGGAGAGTTATTACTTTGTACCATTTTGCACACGACTGGGCATGATCCGCGCTGCAGAACTTTGTCCACTATTGGTTTCATTTCACTGACATATCGTCAGTGGAGCAAGAATATGCTGTAGGGGTCCTCAAACTTTTTAAAGAGGGGCCAGTTCACTGTCCCTCAGACCGTTGGAGGCCTGGACTGCGGGCCGTGGGAAGAGTCAGCTGCTAAGCAGGATGGGCAGTGGCGGCAAAACACCGCTGGATAAATGTCCTTGGTGGGCCGCATGGGGCCTGCGGGCCATAGTTTGAGGACGCCTATGTCCTGTCTTCTGCAAGAAGTTTTCTGTAGACTTATTGTTTCACTGATCTGGATGTGGCTGAGATTATCTCTAAGAGACCAGCAATTAGTTTCACCTAATCTAATTTGTAACAAGTAAAACCTGTCAGGCATATTAGCTGCTCACTGTTTCTAACTTGAAGATCTTTTTCAGCAGTGGTTTTCAACTGGGGTGAATTTGCCCACCCCCAGCCCACTGACTGTTGTCATTCTCTGGAGACACTTTTGGTTCTCTCACCTGGGCAGAGGGAGCTACTGACATCTGGAAGGTCTCTACCCAGACGGGACACTGCTATACATCCTGCAATGAGGGTCAGCCACCCCCACCTCAACAAAGAATTATTTTGTCCATGTCAGCCATGTCCTGGTTAAGAAACCCTGTGTTAGAGATTTTTGTGTCCCCTTTTGTCCTTAATGCTTTCTTCTTATCTGTTTCATGGACAGATTTTTTTCCTCTTCTCTTTTGGTATCTTCATGCCTAGGAATAGTGGATTAGAGATATAATTTGCCCAAATACAATTAATGAGGAAAATTGCATGTAGACTTAACCACGATTTCTTAGAGTGTTATTGGCAAGATTGAACAATAGGGTAACAGTGCAGGCTTTGGGGTCAGACTACCTGGATGTGAATCTCAGGTCTACACTTTCTTGCTTTATGACTTAGATGAGTTAGGTTACCTCTCTGTGGTTCAGGTTAGGGGATAAGAATGGCAACTTTACTGAACTGTTATAAAGATAAACAGAACACGTGCTTAGACCCTATAATATTGTTTTTGTCTTATAGTAAATGCTAAATGGTAGTGATGTTAATCACAGAGTTCTTACTAAGAATGTAGACACTTTCAATCATGGTTTGACACGGGAGCAACTGTTCTTGTGTCCGTATCATAGGTGCAAACAGAGGGTCTTCAGAAAAGGAGAAAGCACATATGATGAATGCCATTAAGAAGTATCAGAAAGGTCAGTATTTCTCTCTGCTAAGGATGTAGGGCAAGAAATGTACCAGCTGCCTTAGAATTAATTTGAACACATAGTGCTTTGGAGACCTCCTGCTTGATGTGAGACTACTAAAGCTAAGTTCTGGGAGTGGGTAGGGGGCAGGATGTGTCTTTTAAAATCAATTTAGTAAATAACAGACCCATTTTGAGGTTTCAACATTCTTAAAATATTGAGGTGCTCATCATAATACTTCTTCATGCACAGGTTTCTCTGATAAACTGGATTTCCTTGAGGGAGATCAGAAACCCATTTCTTGGGACAAGAAGGCAGGAGCTAAGGGCCAGCAGGTGAAGAAGCGGTAAGACTGTTCTGCTTGGTTGGTTTAGTTTGTGATGTGTAAAAGGCCAACTGCCCTCGAGTGTGGTGGGCAGCTCCACACAGAGTAGCCTCTGCATCGGGAGGTGCACCTGCTGCTCGCCGCTGTGACTTCAATGCTATAGTATAGTCTTCTAGCCATGGCAGCCCTTGGCGGTTGTGACTATGGAATAAATGTTTTTTTTTGTTTTTGTTTTTGTTTTTTTTTTGAGGCAGAGCCTCAAGCTGTCCCCCTGGGTAGAGTGCAGTGGCATTACAGCTCACAGCAACCTCCAACTCCTGGGCTCAAGCGAGTCTCCTGCCTCCGCCTCCCAAGTAGCTGGGACCACAGGCGCCCACCACAACGCCTGGCTATTTTTTGGTTGCAGCCGTCATTGTTGTTTGGCGGGTCCGGGCTGGGGATTCGAACCCGCTACCTTAGGTGTACGTAGCTGGCGCCTTAGCCAGTTGAGCTATAGGCGCCGAGTCGGAATAAATGTTGATTCCCCAGCAAACAGTGTGATAGTTAACAGATTTAGGACTAGGTCCTGACTCTGCTACTCAGTAGGACGGTAACCATGAGCAAGTCCCTGTCTAAGTGTTAATTGCTGCAATTTCTAAAATGAGAAAATAGTACAAACCTCATAGTACCATACAGATGAAAGGGATAATGTTATCATCTTTCTAATTCACCTTTCTGCATACATGGCCACCAGGCCTAGGGGATGTGATAATTTGCATATAACAGAGTAACTGCAGTTACTATAGTTACTATACATTATAGGCATACTTAGAGAGCAATATGGAGGCACATTTTAGAAACAGCTGGCACAGGTGGGGATGGCTTCCTGGAGGAGGGTCCATCCTGAGCTAAGTCTGAAGGATGAGTAAGAACTGATCAGCAGAGTATGAGAGAGGCCGGTTTCAGCAAGAGGAAGCAGTTGAATGAGCAGAGGTGTGGAGATGTGAAGAACAAGTTTGTGTGTGAGGAGCAGTGGGCGTTGGTGTCACTGAGAGCTCAGCGCTAGGCCAGGAGTGCAGTGATGGGGCTTGGGGTCCTGGGCTATTGATCTGCCTTGTTGAGGAACTTGGGCTTTGTCTTAGGCAGTGGAAAGGCACTAGTGGGTTATACACACAACAGGGATGGGTCATTTTCATGTCTTTAAAGGATTAGGGGGCACTGTGTAAATGATAGACTTGAAGAAAACAAGGAAATTGAGAAGGGGACTATCATAAAATCAGGATGAGCAATGATCGTGACCTAAAAGTGGTAGTGAGGGGAAGGCGAGAAAATGGATTAGAGAAAGATTTAAGAGCTCCAGTTAAAACAACAAAGTTGTCTGTTCTCAGTTAGTAAGATTTAAGTTTGAAGGCACTTTCAGTCTACCATTATAAAATCAACACAAAGTTTGTTAAACTGTTTTTCTATGTTTTTGCCTGATAAAAACTGTGTTTACTATGTTATGAGTGGCCTTAAGATAAGGTACCAGTGCTCAGTAGAAGACCCAAGGTCACTCACTCATTAGGAACTAAAGAAAAAAAAGTCCTCTTTACATTTTGAAACAGCAGCTGCTTTTCTTTCTGAATTAGCATTGCTCTGTCTGGCTCTTACAGTAGCTGGACATAATCTTAAGATTCAACAAACTTCTACCATGTTAGAAATTAACTGGAAACTACATGCTGCCTACAGGCCACAGAGTTCTAAGAAAATTAAAAAAATGAATAGACTATTAAGGGCTAGTATAAAGAAAATATGCCAAGAATCTAAACTTCTGTGGATCCAGGCTTTACCATTAGCAATGTTTAAAATCAGATGCACTCCTATTAAAAGAACAAGGTACTCATCCTATAAAATACTATATCCCAGGCCTCCTCCCATTTTAAGAAATTTACCAGGGATCCTGAGAAAACTGGGAGAAACAGAACTTAGTCACTTTCTGATCAACTAATATCACTGGGAAAAATAATGAAAAAAAAGTTCAGAATGGGTGAATGATAGATATCATATTAGTTTATCTCCCCCAGTCCATCTCTATTCTCCAGGTGTGGTTTAAAGATTGGAGCCTGAGCCCACTGAAAACACAGTTGAAAGGCCCCTACTTAGTGATCCTGTCCACACCAACAGCAGTGAAGGCAAGTGGCATTCCTGCCTGAATACATCACCCGCCTGTGAAATCAGCCAGTGATGAGGAATGGATAGTCCAATGATACCCAGAGCATCTCCACCACCTTACCCTGAGAAAACAGACTACAGTCTTGCCCCAGTCACATACCAGGAGCTGACTGGTCTATGCACGGCAGAAATTTGAAGATGAGCAGCAGTGCATGGGACTGCTTCTTTGCTTTGGACTTTTTCCACCTTTCTTCTTTAATCTTAGGTGTAAGACATGGTGAGGGTAGTGAAAAAAGTATCCAAGAGGCAACCCAAACAAGACAAATTGTCACATCTGTGTTATTAGTTTACTCTTATTATGAATGTACAGGAAAGTCTGAAGGAACTTGCATATATAATAGCACCCAATATCAGGTATGTGTGCTCCTGGAAATTGTTGCTTGTTAGATGCCTTCTTCCCCTAGTTGTAACTGGAAAAATTGTAATCCACTGAAATTAAATATAACCAACCCTTCTGACTCTAGATAGGCAAAAGGTGAAAGCCTTATGTTTGGAATAAATGTACATGGAAGAGACCCTATCGTCAAAATAATAATTGAGAGTAAAATAACCAAAAAACCTTAAAGCCTATGTACCAGGCTTTCTGTGATGAATTATAACCTGCTCCAGACCTTCCTCCTAAAACTAAAAACTTATTCCTCCACCTGGCAAAAAACATTGCTCAATCCTTAAATATAACATCTTTGCTTTGTCTATGATAGGACAACAATGAGCAGCAAATGGCCCTGGGAAGCCAGAGAAGTTGTTCCCTCAGATCCTACTCCTAATGTCACTTACTATAAAGTATGCAGTGGAGTAAGCTTCTGGACACTAAAGATGTACATCATAGGTCGATACTGTTTTGCCAGAGAAAGAAATAACTTTTGAGATAGAGTCTCACTATGTTGCCCTCAGTAGAATACTGTGGCATCACAGCTCACAGCAACCTCCAACTCTTGGGCTCAAGCAATTCTCTTGCCTCAGCCTCCCAAGC
>NW_003852597.1:164057-173140 GCF_000181295.1 Otolemur garnettii | reverse complement strand
ATGGGGATTGCATTAAAATTATATATTGCTTTGGGTAGTATTGACATTTTAACAATGTTGATTCTTCCCAGCCATTAGCATGGTATGTTTTTCCATTTGTTAACATTTTCAGCTATTTCTTTTCTTAGAGTTTCATAGTTCTCTTCATAGAGATCTTTCCTGTCCTTTGTTAGGTAAACTCCCAAATATTTCATCTTCTTTGGCACTACTGTGAATGGCATAGAGTCCTTGACTGTTTTTTCAGCTTGGTGTATATAAAGGCTGCTGATTTATGAGTGTTGATTTTGTAATCTGAGATGCTGCTGTATTCCTTGATTACTTCTAAGAGTTTAGTAGTAGAATCCCTGGTATCTTCCAGATATATAATCATATCATCTGTGAAGAGTGAAAGTTTAACCTCTTCTGACCCTATATGGATATCCTTAATTGCTTTTTCTTCCCTGATTGCAATGGATAAGACTTCCATTACAATGTTAAAGAGCAATGGAGACAATGGGCACCCTTGCCTTGTTCCTGATCTGAGTGGAAATGACTTCAACTTAACTCTATTCAATACAATATTGGCTGTGTGTTTGCTGTAGATGGCCTTTAAGAGTTTAAGAAATGTCCCTTCACACTGTACCCCATGTTTGCATTAATGTATACAGCTATCATTTAATAAAAAAAAAGAAGAAATGTCCCTTCTATACCAATTTTCTTAAGTGTTCTGATCACGAAGGGATGTTGGATATTATCAAACACTTTTCTGCATCAATTGAAAGAATCATATGGTCTTTGTTTTTGTGTTTATGTGATGAATTACATTTATAGATTTATGTATGTTGAACCATCCTTGAGACCGTGGGATAAAACCCACTTGGTCGTGGTGTATGATTTGTTTGATGTGTTGCTGGATTCTGTTTGTTAGGATTTTGTTGTATATTTTTGCATCAATATTCATTAGTGATATTGGTCTATAATTTTCTTTTCTTGTTGGGTCTTTTCCTGGTTTGGGGATCAGGAAAACAGTGATGTTAGCTTCATAGAATGTGTTGGGTAGTATTCCATCTTTTTCTATGTTTTGGAAAAGGTTGAGTAATATAGGTACTAGGTCCTCTTTAATGGTTTGGTAGAATTCTGACGTGAAGCCATCTGGTCCTGGGCTTTTCTTTTTAGGGAGATTTTGTATAGTTGATGCTATTTCAGAGCTTGATATAGGCCTGTTCAACATTTCCACTGCATTCTGGCTAAGTCTTGGGAGATGATGTGCTTCCAAGTATTGGTCAATTTCCTTCAGATTGTCATATTCCTGCAATAAAGTTTCTTGTAATATTCATTAAGGATTTTTAGTTATATCTTCAATTACTTGTCTTTCAATATTAATCTGTAAGTAACGGTTAAACTGAATTTTCTATACACTTTTTTTTCCAGCTGTTAGAATGTAGTCTAGAGCCAATCAGTTTTGATAAATAGCATTTCTCCTTTGAGTTTCTACATGGCCTAGTAGGGTTAAGGCTTTGCTGGTTTCATTTGTTATTATTTCTAATAGTGCTTGTAATCAGATAATCTGAATATATATATATATATATATGTGTGTCCTGTATCCTCATAATCTAACTTTAGCCCAGGTGGCTGGACCATAATATCAAAATATTCGCTGGGGAGGCCATTCATTGTCACTCCAATCTTCTATTATTACATCATATTTTTGTAGAAGCATAAACTAGAAAACTTTTAAGCAGGGGCAGTAGGAAGAAGGAACGTTTGATCATATTTATTACACAATTCTGTACCATTTATCAGGAAGCTTAATGTAGGCCTAGTGTCTGCAGATCCAGTACAAACCCGGTGGAGTTGCCTAGTTAGTTGACCCTGGATAGTCACAAGCAGCTTGAGCTTTGGGAATCTACTCAGGGGATTTAGTTCAGTTATGTCTTTGGTCCACCAGGTAGTTCCACTGGTGCTTTTTGGGGCTAGACATGACAGTTTCCCTAGTGGGAAGGTAAAGCCTTTCCACAGTTTTCAGATTTAGGGGGAAGCTGCCTATTGAAGAATGGGCAGACTCAAACAGTTTATAGCAACCAGGTTTGAATACTGGGTGGAGTGGATTTACCATTGGCTTGGTTTGCAGGTGGCGTGACCATAGTGGGAGGGGCCTATATGTAGGGGCCTAAAACATGGGTGCTACTGTCCTGCCTGCTGAAATCGGGCTTCTACTCTTGGGGCAAGCTGAGTGGCTCCTGCACCCCCAGGAAACTAATGTCAGGAGGCACTGTGAGACTTGCCTCCTAAAGATTCTGGAGTTTTAAGACTATACCCAGTGGGGGCGAATGCTGAGGAAACATTTAGGCACTCACTGAAGGCAACTAAATCAGAAAGAAAGGACCTGTCCCCGCAAAGGAGAGACTGCTTTGTGTTCTCTGTCTCCTAAGCCACAGTGCCACCTGGTGTCCCAGCAATATATTGGAATATATATATTCCTATTATAGTTGCTCCCCTCTGCAAAATAGATAGATATTGATATAGATATATTTTTCTTGCTTAGGTGGTTGCTATTTGGTTATTTGAGCTTTTTTTGTTTTATTTTTGCAGTTTTTTTGGTTGGTTCTAGTCTCAATTTTATTTTTACTTTTACTAAGAGCAAGGGCTCTGATATTTTTGGTTAAGGTATTTCAGCCTTGCTTATTTGCTCAGTCTCTATTTCACTACTCTCCTTATTTACTTTTCAACGGAGACTTTTTACTGTTCTCATCTTTCCCTTATAAATTGCTCATAGAACAGCTATGATATCTCCTCCTTTTTTTGGTTTTTCTTTTTTCTTTCTTTTTATCCTCTTCCTTCTCCCTCCTTTATTTGATAGAACTGGGTTTTTAATTTTTTTTTTTTATTTATCATTATTTTTTCTCTTTTCTCTGAGTGCTGGGTTGGCACAGCAATGGTCTGGCTGGGAGGTCAGAACAGTGGTCTGGCTCAACAAGGCCAAGAGATCATGGTCCAGGGAGTCCTTCTATCTTTGGCTTTGGGAAGACAGTAAGTAAATTTGGCAGGTCCACACTGCAAATTTTTTCTTTTTCTTTTTCCTTTCTTTCTTGGTTTTTGATTTTTCTCTTTTCTTTCCCTTCCTAAATGTGGCAGATGTAGGGTCTTGCATTGCTCAATCTGGTAAGGAACTCTTGATTTCAAGGAACCCACCTAGCCCAGGCCCCTCAAATTCTTGAGCTACAGGTGTGGCATTAACACTGTGCCAAAAAAATGCCATTTATCCTGTCACTATCATGCTCTCTTCCTGTCCTCCTTCTCTCCTGTTTTTCAACTCTTTTCTTTTATCCTCCTTCTTTTTTATTTTTTATCTCTGATTTCTTTTCTTTAAAATTTTTTGTGTTGTCTTTTTATTTCTTTCTTTTTCTTCTTTCTTCTTTTTCCTCTTCTATCTCCCTGCTTTCACCCTTCTTTTCCATTTGGCCTTATACCACGTGGACATTTAACACCTAAACTCTAAGAAAAGGCAATTAAAAGCAAAAGAGAAAGAGGGAAGCAAAAATCAGGGCAAGGAGGTAAACAAGAAGAAAACACACATGAGGAGGACCCAACAGAAAAATTCTCTCAACATGAAAAACCAAAACAGAACAATTCCTCCAAGGGAGCATGAGGCAGCTATTACAGAGGATTCCAACTATAAAGACTTATTGGAGTGAACAGAAAGGGAATTTAAAATATGGGTGATAAAGACAATAAAGAAAATGGATGAGGAGGTGGAAAAGCAGATCCAAAAGACGGATGAGAGACATGAGAATATAGAAAGGATATGGTGGAGCTTATGGAAATAAGGATACAATCAGGGAATATATAGATGCTGTAGAAAGTATAAAAAATAGATTAGACAATGGAGAAGAAGGAATCACAGTGCCAGAGGACAATTTATTGAGTCCCAGGTAGAAAGAGGCAGAAAAGAAGAAAGAGAAAGCAGAACAGTTGCTCAGAAAACTACAGGACTTCACAAAGCATTCAAACATACAAATAATAAGGATCCCTGATGGGGAAGAAGATCATCCCAAAGGAATGGAGCCCTGACTGGAGACTATAATAAAAGAAAACTCCCCAAGTTTCACTGAAGATTCAAACACACTCCTTTTAGACAGATATCAAATCCCAGGTCATCTCAACTCAAACAGAGCTTCTCCAAGACACATTGTCATTGTCTGTCCAAAGTCAAGACAAAAGAGAAAATTCTGCAAGCAGCCAGGAAAAAGTGACAACTGATCTACAGGGGTTAGAGTCATTAAGGTAACAGCAGACTTTTGAACTGAAACTTTCTAACCCCGAAGAGAATGGTTATCCACCTTTAACCTTCTTAAACAAAACAATTGTCAGCCCAGAGTTCTGTATTCTTCTAAACTAAGCTTCAAAATTGATGTAGAAATCAAATCTTTTGTGGATATGCAAACACTGAGGAAATTCACTATAATAATATCAACTCTACAGGAAATACTTAGACCTATTCACATAACTGAACATCATAATGGACTGCCAGGCATGTAAACTCCCAGAAGCTAGAGGTCAAAATGTGGCTTACACAAAGGCTCAAAGTATGAAACTATACAACACATCTTCACAAAATAGGATGAATAGAACTCCACCACATTTATTAATTCTCTCAATACACGTACATGGATTAAATTCCTCACTGAAGAGGCACAGGCTGGCTGATTGGATAAAAAAGCATGAGCCATCCATATGCTATCTCCAGAAAAACTCACCTAACTTTAAAGGAAAATCAAGACTCAGGATTAAGGGATGGAAAACAGGATTTCAAGCAAATGGAAATCAGAAAAAAGGAGGGGCTGCAATCTTATTTTCAGATACAAGTGGATTCAAAGCAACTAAAGTCAAGAATGATAAAGATGGTCACTTCATACTGCTCAAGGAAGGAATACAATAGGACATTTCAATTTTAAGTATTTATGCACTCAATTTAAATACTCCCAGATTTATGAAACACAGCTTGATTGGTTTGAACAATATAATATCCCATAATACCATAATATCTTGGGACTTTAACAGAACTGGACAGATCTTCTAAACAGAAACTAAACAAAGGACTTAAATGTGACCCTAGGAAAAAATGGGCTTAATAGACATATACAGAACATACCATCCCAAAGATAAACCACATGCATTTTCATGTCAGCCTATGGAACGGTATCCAAAATAGATCATATCCTAGGATGCAAAAAAAAACTGAATGAATTTGAAAGAATGGAAATTATACGTTGTATATTCTCAAACCACAAGGCTCTAAAAGTGGAATTCAATTCCAACAAAAATATTCATCCTCACACAAAGGCATGGAAACTAAGAAACCTTATAATGAATGAAAGTTGCATCCAGGAAAAGATAAAGGAGGAAATTTTCAAATTCCTCAAACATAACAATAATGAAGCTACAAATTGCTAAAATCTGTGCAATACAGTAAAAGCAATGTTAAGAGGGAAATTTATCACATTAGATGGATGCCTATATCTGAAAAGCAGAAAGAGAGCACATCAACAAACTTATGAACCATCTTATGGAAATGGACAAAGAAGAACAATCTAATCCCAAACCTAGCAGAAGAAAAGAAATGACCAAAATTAAATCAGGGATTAATGAAATTAAAAACAAAAGAATCATGCAGAAAATTAATGAAACAAAAAGTTAGTTCTTCTAGCCAGGTGTTGTGGCAGGTGCCTGTAGTCCCAGCTACTCAGGAGGCTGAGGCAAGAGAATCACTTAAGCCCAGGAGTTGGAAGTTGCTATGAGCTATGACACCACAGCACTCTACCAAGAGCGATAAAGTGAGACTCTGTTTGTTAAAAAAAAAAAAAAGTTGGTTCTTCAAAAAAACAAAATTGATGAACCTTTGGCCAGATTAACTGAATACAGAAAAATAAAATCTCTAATAACCTCCATTAAAATGATAAAGGGGAAATAACAACAGATGTCACAGAGGTACAGAGATTGTCTGTGAATACTACAAGAAACTCTATGCCCAGAAATTGGATAATGTGGAGGAAATGGATGAATACTTGGAATCTCACCCTCTCCCTAGACCTAACCAAGAAGAAATAGGTTTCTTAAACAGAACATTTCAAAGACTGAGATAAAAAAAATACAAAAAAATACCCTGGTCCAGATGACTTCACATCAGAATACTATCAAAGCTTCAAAGAAGAGCTTAGTACCCATACTGTAGAAATTATTTCAAAAAGTTGAGAAGGAAAGAATCTTCCCCAATGCATTCTATGAAACAAACATCACACTGATACCAAAACCAGGAAAAGACCCAATTAAAAAGGAGAACTTCAGGCCAATTTCATTAATGAATACAGATGAAAAAACTCTCAATAAATCCTAGTCAATAGATTACAGCCATACATTTAAAAAATTATACATTACAATCAAGTAGATTTCATCCCAGGGATGCAAGGCTGATTTAACATATGCAAATACATAAATGTAATTCACTATATCAACAGAAGCAAAATAAAGACCATATGATCTTCTCAGTAGATGCAGAAGAGGCATTTGATAAAATTCAGCATCCTTTTCTAACACAAACACTTAAGAATATAGGCATAGATGGCACATTTCTTAAAATGATCGAAGCCATCTATGACAAATCCACAGCTAATATCATACTGAATGGAGTAAAACTGAAAGCTTTTCCACATAAAACTGGAACCAGATAAAGATGTCCTCTATCATCACTACTATTCAACACAGTGTTGGAAGTTCTATTCAATGTAATCAGGCAAGAGAAGGAAATAAAGGGCATCCAAATGGGGAGAGAGGTCAAATTCTCACTCTTTGCCAATGATGTGATCTTATACTTAGAGAACCCCAAAGCTTCAACCACAAGACTCCTGGAAGTGATTAAAAAATATAGTACTGTCTCGGGATATAAAATCAATGTTCACAGATCAGGAGAATTTGTGGTTGAAAAGTAAATCAAGGACACAATTCGCATCTCAGTGGCTTCAAAGAAAATGAAATTACTAAGAATATACCTAACAAGACAGGTGAAAGATCTCTGCAAAGAGAATTATGAAACCCTAAGAAAAGAAACAGCAAAAGACATCAACAAAGGGAAGGACGTACCATGCTCCTGGCTGAGAAGAATCAACATTGTTATAATGCCTATACTTCCCAAAAGCAATCTACAGATTGAATACAATCCCTATTAAAATGCCAACACCATACTTTCAAGATTTGGAAAGAATAGTCTCTGTTTTGTATGTAACTAGAAAAAAAACCCATATAGTCAAGACAATTCAGTAATAAAAACAAAGATGGTGGCATCATCCTACCAGACTTAGGCTATATTACATGTCCATAATGATCAAAACAAAACACTATTTTGGTAGTGGCACAAAAATAGAGGCATGGACATTTGGAATGGGACAGAAAACCATGAGATGAAACTAACACTGTAGGCTTGGCACCCATAGCTCAGTGGTTAGGGTGCTGGTCACGTACATCAAGGCTGGTGAGTTCAAACCCAGCCCACACTTGCTGAACGACAATGACAACTGCAACAAAAAAATAGCCAGGCATTGTGGCAGGTACCTGTAGTCCCAGGGAGGCTGGGGGAAGAGAATCGCTTAAGCCCAAGACTTTGAGGTTACTGTGAGCTGTGATGCCACTCTGTCTCAAAAAAAAAAAAAAAAAAAAAAGGAAACTAACATCATACAGCCACCTGATCTTTGATAAACTGAACAAGAGCACACACTGGGGTAAAGAATCCCTGTTTAATAAGTGGTGCTGGGAGAACTGGATATCCACATGGAAAAGACTGAAGCTGGATCTGCAACTTTCACCATTCACAAAAATTGATTCAACATGGATAAAAGATTTAAACCTAAGACATGAAACAATAAAAATCCTCAAAAAAATGTGGGAAAAACACTTGAAGATATCAGCCTAGGAAAAGATTTTATGAAGATATGAAGAAAACTTCTGTGGTAATTGCAACAACAACAAAAATAAATAAATGGGACTTAATTAAACTGAGAAGCATCTGTACAGCTAATGAGACAATAACCAAAGCAAATAGACAACCTTCAGATTGGGAAGAAATATTTGCATATTACAAATTGGACAAGGGCTTGATAACTAGGATCTACATACAACTCAAATTAATCAACAGAAAATAGATAACAATCTCATATACCACTGGGCAAGAGACATGAATAGAACCTTCTCTAAGGGAGATAGATGAATGGCTAATAAACATACGAAAAATTGCTCATCATCCCTGATCATCACAGAAATGCAAATCAAAACCACCCTGAGATATCACCTAACCCCAGTATGATTAGCCCACATCACAAAGTCCCAAGGCTGCAGATGCTGGCATGGATGTGGAGAGAGGGGAGCACTTTTACACTGTTGATGGGACTGTAAACTAGTACAGCCTCTTTGGAAAGAAGTATGGAGAATCCTCAAAGATCTCAAATTAGATCTCCCATTTGATCCTGCAATTCCAATAATAGGCATCTACCCAGAAGAAAAAAAAATCATTTTATCATAAGGACATTTCCACTAGATTGCTTGCCACAGCTCAGTTATAATTGCCAACACATGGAAATGACCTAAATGCCCATCAACTCAGGAATGGATTAACAAATTGTGGTACATGCACACTATGGAATACTGAGCCATGAAAAAGATAGTGACTTAATGACTTTGGTAACATCCTGGATGGAGTTGAAACATCTTTGTGAAGTATCACAAGAATGGAAAAGGAATTATCCAATGTTCTCAATACCAATAGGAAGCCAGTAGACAATCTGATACATGCCCACATAGGAGAAAAACACATTTCAATTCAAGTTGGAAGGAGGGGTCACAAGGAAGGGGGAGAAGGAGGGGCTTGAGGTACTCTCGCTGAATGGGACAGGGTAGGGGTTTTAGCACATCTTTTGCGTGGGGGACATAACTGCAAGAGGGACTCTACTAAGAAAATTAATTTTTTTTTTATTGAATGGTAACTATGTACATTAATGCACTTCTGGGGTACAGTGTGGGGTTTTCACATGCAATCTGAAATACTTCCATCAAACTGG
>NW_003852597.1:126558-143147 GCF_000181295.1 Otolemur garnettii | reverse complement strand
TACCGTTCAATAAAAAAAAAAAGAAAAAAAAAAAAGAATGGCTACTATCAAAAAGACATACAGAGCATTCACGTCCTGTTTGGAAGAAGTGCAGAAATTGTTTATTAGGCTTGACTCCCTTATCTAGCATGTCTCTATCACAGATCTGCGTTGCTGTTATTTTCTTGGCTGTGACAATCTGTCTGGTGATAATTATAACAGCAGTTCACTACTCTACAAGTGAGTACATATATAAATTTTGTGGAAGGTTTGCCAACACCATCAAAAAGTTCTGTGGTACTACTGGCCTTATAATCGCTATCATAATCGTATCAATATCCTCATTTCTCATCCAAAGCAAGCACATAACATCTCCATAGGACTCACTGTCACAAGAATGCATTTACCACATTTTTAAATAATATTTTTATCTATTGAGAAAAGCACTGAAGGATGGACTATCCATCAGTCACTTTTCTGCTTGGTGGTCTTATTGATTGTGTAACCCAGTTACTAGCAATTACTGAAGAGCTTTTACAACTGATCATGGAACAATAGATTCCTGCTGAAGAACAAAATGATAAAGAGGAAAATATGGCAACAGAGCCATCTCCATCTCCTGAGGAATCTTCACTCCTGGATCTTACTAATTTCTCAGACTTAGAATCAATACTCAAATCAAGAGAAGATGAAGACCTGCTCTTTGATATAGATGAAATTATGTTAGGGCTAGGTGAGGTTTATGATGATGCCACTGGCTGCAGTAAATGATCAGTTAAGAAGTGACTAAGAATCAGTTTGCCCCCACCAGCATGTAAGACCCAATTGTTTCCTCTGTTTCAGTATGTTTTGATTCACTGGCAATATGTGTTTTCTTCTGGTTGTGCACATTTTTATTATTAATACTTTTTTTTAAAAAAGACATACAATCACAAAAGCTGATATGGATGTGGAGAAATGGGTTCCTTTATACACTGTTGGTGTAAATGTATATTATGGAAAACAGTAGAGAGGTCCTCAAAAAAGTTAAAAGTCAAACCACCACCATATCATCCAACCACGTATATAGCCAAAGTAAGTCAAATTAGTATGTCAACGAGGTCTCTGCACTCCCATATTTACTGCAGCACTAGTTACAACAGACAAGCTATGGGATAAACCTAAGTGTCCATCAATGGAAGAAGGATCAGGAAAATGTTGTGTAGGTACAGAATGGCATACTCTTTAGCCATAAAAAGAATGATATCCTGTTCTTTGCAACAACATGGATGAACCCTGTTAAGTGCAATAACCAGACATAGAAAGCCAAATGCCCAATGGTCATACTCATTTCAGAAATCTAAAGGAGTTGACCTTATGGAAGTACAGAGTAGGATAGTAGTTACTAAAGGCTGGGAGGGGTTGGGGGAAGTGAGATGGGGAGAGATTGGTTCATGGGTACATAATGACAGTTTGATAGGAGGAATAAGTTTTGATGTTCTCATAACACAGTGAGTGTAGTCAACAATACTATATGTATTTTTCTTTCTTTCTTTTTTTTTTATTGAATGGTAACTATGTACATTAATGCACTTCTGGGGTACAGTGTGGAGTTTTCACATGCAATCCCAAATACTTCCATCAAACTGGTCAACAGAGCCTTCATGTCATTTTCTCAGTTATTGTTTTAAAACGTTCACATTCTACTATATGTATTTTTCTTCTGAGACAGAGTCTTGCTCTGTAGCCCTGGGAGAGCATAGTGCCATCTTGTATGTATATTTCACGATAACTAGAGGAGGGGATTTGTAATGTTCTCACCTCTGGAAAATGATAAGTGTTAGAGGTGATGGATATGCCTAGAGGTGATGGATAGGCACAAAGAATACATGTACCAAAACATTACATAATTGCATTATGCGTCAATGAAAATAAAAAATTATACAAATATGGAAGATTTGTTAAAAGTAAAAGTAATTCCAGAAAGAAGAGGCCAGAGAATTGAAGCAAGTCATCTAAATGGAGATTGAAATAACTCAGGATGAAGGATTCAAAAATGACTTTGAGATGAATGTGAAAGTTTTCATATAAAAGGACAACCTCCAGGGGATCTGAAGTTGACCGTGCCAGGGAAACAGTGTAGGTAACACAAGCTTCTAAGAAACAAGAGATTTTCACTGGAAACAGGAGAGTAGTGGTGTGAAAGGAAGCAGAAGGAGAAAGGAGACTCCATGCACCATTCGTACTCACAGTCTAAAGTAGGTTAGAGAGAATGAGTCATCTCATTCAAGATACAAGTCAGGAGGATCACTTGGGGTCAGGAGTTTGAGATCAGCCAGAGAAGGAGTGAGACCTCATCTCTACTAAACAGAAAACTTAGCCAGGAGTTGTAGTGGACAGCTGTAGACTCAGCTACTTGGGAGACTGAAGCAGGAGGAGCACTTGAACCCAGGAGTCTGAGGTTGCTGTGACCTAGGCTGACTCCAAGCCACTCTAGCCTGGTCTACAGAGCAAGACTGTGCCTCAAAATATAAATAAATAAATAAGAAGCAATGTAAGGAATAGTGAAGTTTGGGAATTATATAGCTAGAGCTGCAGAGAGTACAACTCAAAGTTTGCTAACTATAAGAGAAACCAGTTTTGCATCAAGAAAAAGAACTCAGATATTATGGTGATAAGAGTACAGGAGGAAATAGAGAGTCAGAGGGGCTGATGGTTTGGATGCTGATGAAAGAAACCAGCAGTGCTGAGCAGAGAGCTGGCTACATGAGACAAATGAAAGGGGGAAGGTGCTGTGTCCTTAATCATGTCACATGGAATTAGCTTCTCAGGTAGTGAGCAGGAAAGTCCAATGTAGTCATGAGTCACTCAGAAGTGGGCAGTCATCCTGCCAGCTTTGGCCCTATGTTCCGCTTTCAGTTAAGAGTAAGGCATGAAAGCATGGGACCTCAGGGACCAAGAAGAAGTCAGCTAGCAATAGTCAAGTCCTGCTCAGATGTAGCACTGACATCATCCTGTCCAGCAGCATATGGAGGCAGGGATGCTGCTCTATAGCATGTTGGCAATTTGATGCTCCCACCTTTTGCCCCAAGTTCTGCAACACCCTCCATGCACAAGAAAACATTTAAAAAATATTTTTCTTGTAATTCTTGGATGTTTCCATTTCTTGGACGAGATTTCTTGACCAGAACTTTGTAACTTTCTGTTGCTTGATACCTTTTGCATTTCTTTCCCAGGGAGGTGGGAACCTCCTTGTAGCCATGAGATAACTATCCAGGCTTACACCACCTGCTTGTCCAGAAAAAACAATATAAGGGATGTGGCGTATGCCACCAAAAATTATGCCCAAGGACACACTGAGCCTGCATACAAGGCTGAAAAGTGAAAAATATTAACCCCTAGCTCATTATAATACAAAAATCCCCACTCTGGGAGGGACGTATCCACCATTTTTTATTCATGGGACATATATACTATGATTTCTAACAGCAATTCCATGCCCTGCACTCCACCCCAACACATGATCATGTTTACTCCCCTCATGCGTTATTCATTGTCACCTCCATGAACCCTCCCACCCCTGAAATGTAGGTTGGCAAACCAACTTAAGACAGTCCCTGCCTCCTCTTTCCAGCAAACCCATCTCCAGAAATGAAGGTTTTCCTCCTTAACAATCCTTCTTGTCTCAGTAATTGATTTCCTGTGCAGTGAGCAACATGAACCTGTTGAGGGTTGGTTAACATTAGGGTTAATATTGTAAATTCTTTCAGTATTGTGAGCAGGCTCCATGAGCGCACGGAGGTTTCCACCTTCCTCAGAAAGAAACTCAAGGGGGAATGTGTCAGTGCAACAGACAGGAACAGAGTTGTGGTCCACAAATCTTACTGGCCTGGGAAGGTGGAACATAGGAGAACTACAAAAATTATTTAAAACTGTTTGTTTGCTTTTACATATGGAATCAATTATGACTCTTTGAACACTCTTCGCCTACTTTGACTAAAAACTCCATGAGCTCCCAAGATCAGTGACTAATATTATATCCTCTTCTTCTCTTTGTTATTTCCCACAATCACTCTTAACCTTGGAAACAGGGACTGGTTCCCTGGCTGCTGGACCCATCCCCTAGAGGTAAGGGAGGGGCCTGCTTATGTCATAAAGGCCTTTGAGTGATGCAAGGGATGGGAATGATTTAAAGGCCATGTGAATTCTGGGCACACCTCAGTTACTCTCTAGTCTCTAGCGAGTAGCGCTGAACAATGACAAAGAAGCTGCCTCCCATTCCCCAGCCTCGGCCCCAGCCTCAACCTCGCTGCTCTTTTCCTCCATGCTCTCCCCCTACTGTCCTTCCTCATCTTTGTCCTCTGCATCCCCGCACTCCCCATCCCCGTCCTCAGCCTCCCCGCCTTCCACGCCCCCATCCTCAGCCTCAGCCTCCCCGCCCTCGGCCTCCCCGCCCTCAGCATCCTCAGCCTCAGCCTCCCCGCCCTCGGACTCCTCCCTTGAAACCTGCACCTTCTACTATTTCCTCTCCCTCCACTTTCCCCCACATAAATAATGCCCCCCATTCCCAGAATCCTGCCCAGAGGCTCCACAAGGCCAACAACTCTGTCCCATCCCGACTGCCCCTCTCCCGCCGCCCTGTCCGCCTGGCTCCCCTTTCCCTCAACTCCCCCATCCACATTCCCACCCCTCCACAGAGCCCTTCCTCCTAGGGCCCTGCTCACCCTCCAGTCAAGTCCGAAATCTTCTCCTGAGGAGATGGATTCTCCGGGACTGGGACAATTTGGAACAGCCTGGAATCCCAGCACTGTGGATTCCCACCCTGACCTGGTGGGCCCAGGTCAGGCAAGACAAAGGCAACCATCCCTCAGCCTGGGTGAGTTACAGGCCCTCTTGTCCACCACCAGCTCCTATTTGTCTCACTCCTGTCTGTACCCGGCCTCTACCCCTGTGTCAGTCCTCAGATCCCAGGAATGCCTTTATCTGTTTCCATTTATAGGGAATCCGGTCCTATCCTGTCCTGCCTCCTCTGCCAGCCGACATGAGCCCCTGCTGTGTGACTGGCCTCTTCTTGGAACATGGTCTATGACCACAGAGCAAACTTTGGCACCAGTGGTTGAGAAGGTACAGGAAAGTGAGGAGTGGAAAGGATCCCACCTATTCTAAAGGAGGGCAGGGGCTAGGGTGAAGTGAGTCAGGGGAGAGTGGGCCCTGAGCACTCATATAGGGACAGGCCCTGCTACAGATAGATGGGGACTCAGGATGGTTTTTCTTTGCGCTTTTTGGTCTGCTTCCTCCCAGACTTCATTTGTCTTCATCCTATAATTCTACAACCATCCCAGGAACTTTCTGCCCTTGAGAAAAGTCTCCTCTAAAAAGGGGGTGGATTATAGCTTCCCTGGTTCATTCTATAAGGGTACATGTGAATCTCTCTAAGTGTAGAATATAAATGTCTTAATAACTAAGAAAAAGACATGAAGGCTATGTTAACCAGTTGGATGAAAGTATTTCAAATTGTATACAGAAACAGTACACTGTACCCCATGATGGTATTAATGTACACTGCTATGATTTAATAAAAAAAATTAAAAAATAATATTCAGAAAAAAAGAAGAAAGCTATAACCTAATTATGGCCTAAGAATATGGGGAGGGGGGATGAGGAGGGAGGGGAGATGGGTGATTGGAGGGATTACTTCTACGGTTTATCTTACAAGGGTACAAGTGAATCTTTCTAAGAGTAGAATATAAACGTCTTAACACAATAAGAAAACGACATAAAGGCTATGTTAACCAGTTTGATGAAAGTATTTCAAATTGTATATGAAGACACCACACTGTACCCCATGATTGCATTAATGTACACAGCTATCATTTAATAAAAAAATAAAATAAAAAGGGGGTGGAGCCCTCCATTGTTTTGTCATCAAAATTCTGAAGGTTGAGCCTTCAGCTGCTCCTGCCCCAAGATGGGAATAGAAACCGGGTGGAAGGCAGAACATCCCACCTAGATGAGAGCAGCAGATCAGATGATTGATTTGAAAACATGCTGTCCTCAAATTGCTATCTTCATTAAATATAATCTCAGTCAACATTCCAAGAGATATTTGTAGGGAATTGATATCTGATTATAATTAGTAGGGAAATTATCAAAGGAATAGGAATATAAAGATTGTCCTAAGAGGAAATTATTTCTTACTAGATACCAAAACATAATTCAAAAATATCTAATACAGGTCAGAGGCTGCGGCGGTGGCAGGAGGCACTTGAGGTCGCTGTGCTAGCTGCATGGGCTCGCGCCAGCTCCGGGAGGCTGCGGAGACCGGGGTGAGGGGCTGAGCCCGAACAGCCCTACCAAGATCGTCAGCACCATGGGCGCCTCTGCTCTGCTGAGAAGCCCCCACAGCCTGAGGGACGTAAGAAATGGCTATCCCCAGTCAGTTTTCATCTTTGCAATATGCATTTTGATGATAACAGAATTAATTCTGGCCTCAAAAAGCTATTATGATATCTTAGGTGTGCCAGAATCACCATCAGAGCATCAAATCAAGAAGGCCTTTCACAAGTTGGCCATGAACTACCACCCAGACAAAAATAAGAGCCCTGATGCTGAAGCAAAATTCAGAGATTGCAGAAGAATGCAATACACTTGGACACAGTGCTTTTACTAATGCTAAAGGACAAAGAGGTAGCACGGTCCTTTTGAACAGTCATTTAACTTCAATTTTGATGACTTATTTAAAGACTTTGGCATCTTTGGTCAAAACCAAAACACTTGGTCCAAGAAGCAATTTGAAAATCATTTCCAGATACACCAGGATGGTGCCAGTGGACAAAGGCATCATTTCCAGGAGTTTTCTTTTGGAGGTGGACTATTTGATGACATGTTTGAAGATATGGAGAAAATGTCTTCTTTCAGTGGTTTTGACACCACCAATTGGCACACAGTACAGACTGAAAATCGATTCCATGGATCTAGTAAGCACTTCAGGACTGTCACTCAACGAAGAGGGAATATGGTTACTACATACACTGAATGTTCAGGACAGTAGTTCATTTTTTCTCTGTTCTTGCTAACCCCAATTAGTTGACTCCTCCTCAGTATCTTTGATGCAATGATTTTCTGTGAACGATTTTGACAAGTGCAGAATTTCACTTTAAACAACTTGATATAACCGTTTTTAACAGATTCAGCAACATTCAACTTGTAGGCAAAATACTGATTTCTCTACTAGGAAAGGTTCTTTAAAAAAGATATAATTCTGTCTAGTCCTTATTCTTTATCTGCCCCTGAGCTGATTAATGCAGCCAGTTTTGTTACCAAAAAAAGATTGGGCCTGATACATATTTAAAGATTAAACTTTAAAAAGTTATAGTAGATTGGCATCTCCAAGATGGCTGTCGCCAAGGATGGTTGTGGCATGGGAGAAGGGGCTGCAGGGAATGGGCGGGGGATCCACCTGGGAATTCCTGAAGCTGGGTTTGTGGAAGATGTAGATTCTTTTATGAAGCAGCCTGGAAATGAAACTGCAGATACAGTACTAAAGAAGCTGGATGAACAGTACCAGAAATACAAGTTCATGGAACTAAATCTTGCTCAGAAGAAAAGGAGGCTAAAAGGTCAGATTCCTGAAATTAAACAGACTTTGGAAATTCTAAAATACATGCAGAAGAAAAAAGAATCCACCAACTCTCTAGAGACGAGATTCTTACTGGCAGATAAATTGTACTGCAAACCTTTGGTTCCTCCTACTGATAAAGTGTGCCTGTGGTTGGGGGCTAATGTAATGCTTGAGTATGATATTGATGAAGCTGAGGCATTATTGGAAAAGAATTTATCGACTGCCACAAAGAATCTTGATTCTCTTGAGGAAGACCTTGACTTTCTTCAAGATCAATTTACTACTACAGAAGTCAGGCCAGGGTTTATAATTGGGATGTAAAAAGAAGAAACAAAGATGATTCTACCAAGAACAAAGCATTGGTTCAGTTTTCAAGACATGTTATTTTAAATACCGTGTTTATCCCTAACTATTTACATAAGTTTGATGTTTTAACAGCAAGAATGATGATTAAAAGTTAAAAAAAGATAAACACCATTTTATTTATTTATAGAAACAAAACAAATTTCAAATATTTTATGGAATTAGGAGTATTTTTCCCCACATTTCCCACCAAAGTTGATGCTGCTTTTTATCATTATTTTTGTTTGTCATAAGAAAATACTTAGCTGAAATGGCCAAAAACTGTGAGGTATACTGTAGAAGTGTATGCTGGACACTAGTGCAGTTTATGTTTTCTTTTGCTTTATTGGCTGATATTCTCCTTTGTTATGGTTAAACATTTTAGAGATAGGGAAAACACAGTTTGAATATTTGTAAATTTGTTAGTCTATGGTACATGTGGTACTTAATGGTCCTCTGTTGCAATTGTCTTCTGTAAATGGGGTTTCATGAATTACTGCTTAACCAATAACTATCTATGATGAGATTCAAGAATTCTCAAGAAATGGAAATTTGCCTTCCTACACAGTAAGAGGGCTATTGAGACAATACTTTTTTAAAACCTAAAGTAAGTGCACAGTGTCTTTGCAATGTCAACATAAGGGAGATCTTGGCCAACACGAAGTAACATTACCCATTCAGAACTCTTGGCTAAGATGAATTTGTATTTATTAACAGTTCTCCAAAGCATCTTGATGAGGAATATTAAAATAAATGTAAATCTACCATATTTGAAGAGTTTTGAGCTTTTTTATTCATGATATGGGCATAGTAAAAGAAATCCCTATAGAAAAACATTGGTACAGTAGCTAGTACTGAGTGATACAAATTCTGGTAAAAACACAAACATATTTTTCCATTTCCATGTAATGAAAAGTAAACGTGTACAACAGTGTTTTGTACTTGTACTTCATCAAGTTAAAACAATGTTAAAACTGGAAAAAAGTTATAGTAGATTGAAAATGTGTGAATTTGAATGATGATTTTTGCAGTGAAACCTTTACTAATGTAAAATCGTATGTTCTGTAGCAGCTGTGACTTGGGTTACTAAATGTATATGAAATTGTGTAATTGAGGCATTCAGCAAAGGAGAACAGATCTTTGTTAATAGCCACTGAAAGCTTTAGAAAGGGATGGTTTGATATTTAACACAGAACTGTGCTTTTCTACCATAGAATTAGTGTAAAAAGTGATTTTATAGCTCATGGTTTTTTGGGCTGGAAAAAAGTTGAAAACTTATAAAATGTTGCCAAGAGATTGTTACATGTTTCATCCCTGGCTAAAAATGATTTCGTAGTGTTGAAATCATAGCTACTTACGCATCTTTCACACTTTTCTTAGTTGTCGGCACTCTAGGTTTTTCTAAAGTTTGTGTGTGTGTGTAATTCCTCTTCTTTGTACTCATTTTTATCTAAAGCAGCAGTTCTCAACCTTTGGGTCATGGTTCCCATAGGAACTGTATTAAAGGGCTGTGGCATTAGGAAGATTGAGAACCACTGATCTAGAGATTGACTAATACCTCATTCTGTTTGTAAAAGCAGCCAGTAATTTCCATGCAACTTTATGTGCAATATTTTTAAATCCTAAGAAATGTGTGCTTTTCTTTTCATATAAACTTTTTGTTAGTTCTGTACTTTTCCACATCATACTCCATATGAGTATTAATCTTATGGAAACATATTAAAACTAGCAAATGTCTCATGCAACAATGTTGTGTGAGTGAGAAAGATAAAAATATTTACAACCAGAAAAAAAAAAAAACACTAATAAAATGTAGTGTTTCTGCAGGCATACCGAGATGAAAATTTACTGACCAGGGGTGCCTGTGGCTCAAAGGAGTAGGGTGCCCACCCCATATGCCGAAAGTGGCAGGTTCAAATCCAACCCCAGCCAAAAACTGCAAAAAAAAAAAAAGAAAGAAAGAAAGAAATTTTACAGACCAAGTAGTTTAGAGACAGACTCACATGTCTGGACATTTTCTTTAACACAAAAGTAGCAGAGTAGAACTGTGGGCATTGGACTCTCTTTTCAATAAACTGCTGCTGGGTCAATTGGATACAACTTGGAAAAGAAATTATACAGAATTCCTACCTCACACTACACTCAAAACTCAATTTCAGGTGGAACTTAGGTATAAATCTAAATAGTAATTGGAAGAAATATAGAATTATACCTGTGTATAGCTAATGAGCACTTGAGATGTGCTATGAGTATGAAATTTGCGCCAGGTTTGAAAGAGTGTGAAGAAATAGTATACAATTTCTCAATACTTTTTATATTGAAACTTTGAAATGATAATAATTGGGACATATGGAGTTCAATGAAACATCCATAAAGGTAGTTTTACTGTAACTCACACAGCTGAGAAAGATACTCAGACCCCACTTTTGTGCAATTAATAGAAATTTATTGTACCTGCACAAAGGTTGTTGCCATAGGAAGCAAGCAACCCCAAATGACAGATCAAATAGGTCTTTATACTCTATTATGTGTCACAGCAAGCAATCAAAGGAACAGAGGCTGAAACAATGTGGTTAGTTGGGGGCAGGGGTGTCACATAGTACAAGGGGGGAGGCAGGAGGTATGTCCAGCCGCTCCTTCCTATGTACTTTCTTATCTTCAAGTTTCTCCTGGAAGTTCTTTCCCCTCCCTACACACTTCTTTATCTTCAGTCCTCTTCTCAGAGTTCTCCTCCCCACTCTTAAGGGGGCTGTGACTAATGGATTCAAAGGAAGTTTCTTTTTCAAGGGTAGGGGGCTTTGTTATCACAGTTTCCCCAGAGTCATTGTTCCCTTTTACTGTGCATCTGCTTTACAATAGGAGGGGTCTCTGACTCCTTCCAAATATTTTTGAGGAAATGATTGACCAAAGTGAGGTCCATGATATGATCATGACCTCACTGATCTGCCACTTGCTGACCAGTCTCCTCCTGGTATATCCTAGGACAGTTCTCATAACCAGGCTGGGTCCTGAGAAGCCAAGCAAGTGAACTGAACACCACGAGGGAGCAGGGAAGGAAATGAAGTCCTCAGAGGTGGGATCTGGATCTATGGATCCAGACAGGGGCAAAGGGTGCATCCACCCAGGTGGTCTAGCACAGCAGGATCCTATGGCAGGGATGTTGTTGCCTAGAAATCATGTGGGCCACTCTTCCCTAGACTGCATGGGAAGTGGTAGCCTGGAGACCCAGGAGACCAGCACCGGGCCAGCCACCTGAGGGTACAGAGAGAAGCCAGTCAGGACCTGCAGCACCAAGGACATGGCTGGATGACAAAAGGAGAAGGAAGACCTAGATGAGGTCTACCAGAACCAGATCTTGCAGGAACTGTATGTCAAAGAGCATGCCACCTGGAAACTCTACTTACAATATCACATGAATCCCTTCTGCAAGGGTGAGGGGTGATGGGATGAGAAGGGCAAGTCCTGGAGGTCACCACTAAGGAAGGTTGTGATATGGGGGGGGGGGGATCCCATGAAGGAAGAGCTTCTCTCACTACTAGACTTCTCAGACCCAGGATTTGGGAAGGGGCTTACCTGCTTTACAGCAGACGTGTTGGGTATCTTAGAACACATCCACAATGTGATTACGTATTTTTCATCATAGCAAAGAAAGTTAAGAAGCCATTTATAATTTGTTTTTTTCAGTGAGGTAAGCATTTATTTTCCTGCTTCACATGTAGTCTAGGAAGTTCAGGACAGTTGACTCTGGACCTACATTGCTCTCCCAATAAAACAACCCTGCTCTCCACTCTTGTCACTGCACGCTCTTTGGAGGTTTCACCTGGACCTGTCACATCAGCTCCTCTTAATGCTACTGGGCCTCAAATGGAGCTTCGCACCCTCACACACAACCCCCTCCTAGCTGCCTGCCCTGCACCATCCCCAGGCACCTCAAACCCAGCAGGTGGAAAGCTGGGCTCATCTGCACCTCCTGCCCCACCCCGCCCACTCCAGAACATCCTGTCTCAGCAAGAGGCACCACAGTCATTCAGTCTCCCAAGTGCAAAGCCTGGGAGTCACTGTCAACTTCTGTCTCCCTCACTCCTCTATGTAATTAGGCACAGGTCCTGTTACTCTTTTGCATTTCTCTCACCTGAGCCAGCTGCTACGACCTCAGTGAAAGACAACTTCGTGAACCAGGAGGCGTGTAGGAAGACCATGCACCAAGCTTGTGGATGTGGTCACCGGTTCTTGAAAGTCTCGCTCCTCGTGCCTCCATCTCCTAGCCAGCATGGAGAAGTTTTGCTGCCTGGAGACAAGCTCTCAAGCAGCTATAGGTGTTAATGAGATAAGATCTAGCTCATTAGCAAGCAGGTGTTATACTCTGAACATTCCCGGTGCAGCAGGGTAGGAGTCAAGCCCATGGGGAAAGAGCATGACCATTAAGCACACCTGCATCTGTTGTATAATGCTTCAATAAAATGCCATGGCAGAGGTTGCTCGGGGCTGTCCCTGGAGATATTGGAAGCTCACCTCTTTCAGGCATGTACCTTCAATCCCTGTTCCCCAGCTGTTTTTATTCCCGCAGTGACGGGGTGCCACAGCAGGCTCCGACATAATGGCAATGAGGATGGGATAGTGGACGAGCTCTGACAGAGGCATATCCCTCTCTGCTCACATAATTTCCTGCCTACGTAGCACCTCACTGTGCCTCTCCCTCCACCCTCACTGGGGAAGCCTCAGTAGCTATTTGGATTGGCTAATGGGCCCCCAACTATCCTCCTCCTCTCCAAGCTGGGCCCCAAGCCCTCCCCTGCACCACTGCAAGCTTGAGCTATGTTGAAGGCCAACTGGGTCATGCCAGCCCTCCATACAATCTTCAGTGGCTCCACAGTTTCAGAGCTAAAGATTAAATCACACAGAAGATGAGGCCCCTGCCCCATCCCCACTCCCTGTAGTCCTATGCCTTTAAAAAGGAATTTGGAGGCTACTCTGGACCAGCCACTGCTCAAGGATCCCACACAGGCTCCTTTGTCCCCTGCCAATTGAAAATAAATGGATTTTTGAAATACAACTTACCTTTTCCTTCACCTTACTGAAAGAAACATTATTCCTTCTCCTAAACTTACTCCCTGACTCCTGCGCCTAATTAACTGCATGGTGCAGTTGGCCGTAGTCTGATTACATCTCATGAAGTATATAGAGAAAATGTAATGAAGACTTTACTCATAACTAACCTGATTTTACTCTGGAGCTCTTAACAATCAGAACAACAATTTTATGTCCACTTCTATTCAAACTTGGTCCATTTTATCTTACTTAAAGAATTCTTTCAGCCAATATCAAGGTGTTCTTTAAAAACTGCTGTCTCCCAGCTCACTTCTTTTGGGCATATGCCCATTGAGGTAAAGTGAGGAAATACTAGAACTTGAACTGTTGTTTGTTTATTTTTACCTCTACAGAGAGAAATTATGCTCTGCTAATACGCTGACAATAGAGACTATGTAAATACACATCTCAGAGGGCTTCATGCTGCAAAGCTATTTCAGTGCCAAAAGTTTGGACTCCACTGGTTTCTACTGACCTCTGCTCATTTCCTACCACTCTCCACCTACCTCCCTTCCCTGGACCACTCAGGCCTTCTTGATGTTTCTCAAACTCTTCAAGCTCAGACCTGTGTTTGTTCTCCCACATACACTCACAGAGTCCCCTGGGCAGGACTCTGCTCAAGTGTATCTCCCTAGGTGTGCATCCCACATACACCCCCATCAACACTCTACCCACTTGTCCTGCTTTACTGTTCTCCATCTCACTCAAGTCTTCAGATGCCATGTGTGTTCATCATTTGTCACTATAAATAGAATGAAGATCAGGGAACACAGGAAGCTTTTCTGTCTTGCTTGCAGCCTCTCCTGTGCATATGTAATTCTGAGCTAACTGGTGAGTGTCAATTCTACCCCACTGTCATTGTGTGCCCTCCTGGGGAGGGCTAATTGTCTGGGCAACCTCTGTTCACAGCCTGGCATGCTTACCTTCCCTCTAGGCAGACAGTTGTAGAGAGCATCTGTCAATGGAGAACATGCTCTGTATCTGTGCCACAGTCCAAATTGTAGCCATATCCCAGCTGTGGCTGTTGCACACCTGAAATATGCTGAATAATGTGACTAAGGAACAGAATTTTTTATGGTATTTCATGTTATACATTCAAATTCACATATCCACATGTGGATGTGGCCAACATACTGGATAGTGCCACTCTATATTCTAGGTTCCTGAGGGTGTCACTCAACCTTGCTCCCAGCACCAAGCACATTCAATCCCTGGCATGTGCCAGATGCTTAGTAAGTTCCAAGTGGATGTCCAGCCGAAGTGGTGTCCTAGAGAGGGCAGGGAGTTCATGTTTTAATGTAAACCTGTGATGCTGTTTTTCTCTAGTTCACCTGATCACTAGGAAGCCCATGTCCTGGCATGATAACCTGGAGGAACCTGCAGATGGTAAGTCCTAGTGTTGGAAAATGACATTGAAATACAGCACAGAGAGGGTGTCTGGCCTCTCTTCACTCTCCCAATGAGTGTTCAGGATGCAAATTGGGGACATGGAGCAATAAGGAATATACCAGGTGATTGGTGGACATCAGGCAGGAGGACTTGCCGTCTGCCTTATCTTAGGGATATGCCCAGCCCAGTGCCTGACTGCTGAGTCACCTCCCTTCTCTTCATTCTCTGTCCCCTTGCTAGGGTAGATGTTTTCCTCCCATTTGCCAGATGAGAACAGTGAGGACCAGAGGAATGAGGCCACCTGGTAGGCTAGTCCTGCAACTGACTCTAAAGCCCACATTCAATCTATGGTGCATCTGCCTCTGTCTCTGGAGACTTGTGGGGCAGGAGAGCTGTGGAGCTGCAGATACGTGTGATGTCGGCAGTCACAGTCATTTCAGTGCAGGAGGATGGGACCTCCTGTTTCCCCCCTTCACTCTCTCTCTGTCGGGCTCCACTAGCTACACTCACTCATGCCCCAGGGTGTTGCTCTCTCTGCCTGATTCATTTCCTCTCCCTCTCTCTAGGCCTGGCCCTGCAGTAGCTGCTCTTCCTTCTCAGGCCTTTGCACAAAGCTTCCTTCACGGCATGTGTCCCCCCGCACTGCCATCAGGTCTGTAACTCTGTATCTTGTGGCCTCCATCCCCATCCACACTATGGGCTCTAGGAGAGCTGGACCACAATTCCTCACTCAGTCCTCCCCCCCAGAGCCCAGAACGTGGCCGGGCACAGTGTTAGTGTTTGCCCCATCATGGCTGAAAGCCGAGCAGAGGCACCAGATGCCCCTGTGCCAGGCCCTGGGCAAGTCTCGGAGGCTGGATGCTCTGCCCTGTGGGACGATACAGCCACAGTAAAGGGCACAGGGACACCCAGCAGTCCCAGATCCTGAGTCCTTCATAACTCTGACGACCTCTCCCAGCCAGGTTTCTGCATCTCATTCACGAAGCTGCCCAGGGACCGAGGATGAAATACCCAGAGACACACACTGAAAACTAGAAGATAGGATAGAACTCTGAGCCCTTGGTAAGTCTGGTTCCTGTCCCCAGTAAGCATCAAACTGAGATGTTGGCAGCAGAGGTGGTGGCCAAGAGAACAGAGTTGGGAGCCAGACATGCCTGGGTTTTAGTTCTGGCTGCCACTCACTAGCTGTGGGCCCCTGGGAAGTTTCTAAGCTCTTGTATGACTCTGCTTCCTCACAGAGGAGATAGTACAGCACCTCGCTTGTTAGGTGATACTGATTTAAAGAGAGGGGGTATCTGTGGGGGCTTAGAGCACAGCCTGGCACAGAGGGAACACTGTGCTCATGTAGGTTAAAGGCAGCTGATGACAGATGTCTGAGTCTGCTCCTCATGTAATCAGGAGGGTGGGCTTGGCATGTCACTTACATCTGTGAGTTCTGCTCTGTTATGTGTAAGGGAAAATCTTAGAAGCAGTGCTCTTCTTGTATGTTTGGAAGGATACACCTAGCCACTAGGGAACCCAGGAAATGTACTCTTGAGCTCTGATACACACTAAGTGAGAAAGCTCCTCTTATAAGGAAAGAGCAGAAATCAGAGAACACAACCTAAAGACGTTTCCACCACTACTTTCTAGGTGTGTGACCAGAACCTCTCTAAGTCTCTATTCACTCATCTTTTTTTTTTTTTTTTTTTGAGACAGTTTTACTATGTCTCTCTCAGTAGAGTGCTTTGGTATCACAGCTCACAGCAATCTCAAACTCTTGGGCTTAAGTGAATTTCTTTCTTTTATTAAATCATAGTTGTGTACATTAATACTATCATGGGGTACAGTGTGTTGTTTCCATAACTTTCGTCCAATTGGCCAACATAGCCTTCATGTCATTCTCATAGTTGTTGTGTTAAGACATTTATATTCCACATTTAGAAAGATTCACATGTACCCTTATAGGATAAATCATAGGCGTGATCCCAGCAATCACCCTCCCTCTACCCATCCTCCCTCCTCCTCTCCCCTACCTTTCCCCATTCCCCATATTCTTGGGCTAAAATTGGGTTATAGCTTTCCTATGATAGCTAAAAATTAGTTTCATAATAGGGTTGAGTACATTGGATACTTTTTCTTCCATTCTTGAGATACTTTGCTAAGAAGAATATTTTCTAGCTCCATCCATGTAAACATGAAGGAGGTAAAG